>NC_137957.1:13400752-13778873 GCF_963924665.1 Micromys minutus | reverse complement strand
CCCCCAAGTTGGAAATATTTAGATTGAAAAAGAATGTAGGTTCCAAGTACAATTCTGAACCTAATCGCTATCACCACAACCACGTGAGGTAAAAACAAAGACACACAAGCCAGCGAGAGAAGACCAGTTGCCATGGCAACACGATAGCGCTCACCAATCACAACTGACTTCGCAGAATCAATGGATTCCAGAAAGCAGTGGAAGACAATCTCTTTTTCACTGATGGGAAGCAACATATTTGAGCTTTCTGTAACTTGTTAAGATTTCATTTTTTAAGTGAGATTAAAGTAAAGATCCTCCCAGACATTTAACGACTAAAACTGCTCACTACCAAGACCTTCAGAGAAATATCGAAGAATACACCAAATTCAGAAGGGAAGAGTGAGGCATGGAAACACACTGGCTGACACAAATAAGCAAAGCATGCTGGGAAGTCTCCATCCACTTTGCCTGGAGATACAGTGCCATGTTATCAATAACAGAAGAAGAGGGTTACTCTGCAATTACTGTGTCAGGAGATACTTATCCATATTAGGAGAGGTACACATATTGGATAAGCTTCAGACTTTGAAAATGATATCTTAAGTTTAACAGCATAAAACTACATTAATTGAGGAAGAATATTTTTTGGCCATAGTTCCAGACCAACTTGGAAGTTCTTGTTCAGAGTGTCTGGAAAGGTCTCTATTTCCATGTGATTTAACACAAACTCCATCTTGTAAGCTAATTTTGCAGAGCGGTCATAGCTGAGACTCTACTAAGTGGAACTTGATTTCTGGGTTCTTTCTTTTGAGTCTTGAAGCTGGAGAGACAAGCTGCGAGCCAGGACACAGGAAAACCAGTGTGTCAAAAGGAGATGATTTCTAGACAAGTGTCCTGGGACTCAAGTGGGGAAATCCTCCATCATCTTCCTGGCATGTGATGTTTTTGCAGGTGATTGGAGTGACGAGGTAATTTCATAGATCCTGACCATAGGAAATGAATTGTTTTGAAGTGACAATTTAAATTGGGTATTTGCAGGGATTGAATATTTAGGCTAATGAGTTTAATTGAGTATCAGGAAGCGTTGTTCTTTTCTTCTTTTGCTTTTATTACTGTGATGTAATAACCATTGGCATTCTCTGTGTAACAGCAGGAAGGCTTAAGTGTTAAAGTGTTTGAGCAGTACTGGTTGAGAGAAAAGTGTAGCAGCATGTAAAAGTGATTAGCTCAGTCTGGGTGAGAAGCGGAAGTCACTGAAAGTCCAGAACAACCTGGCTTAACTAAAATCCAGAGCCACTTACCGGCTCCTTGAATAGAAGTCTTCTGATCAATATATGATACGTTCAGTGTCACCTCCCGTCTGCGAGTCCAGAGATGGACGCCTGTGTTGAGAGCCACAGTCTTTGGAAATACTGATAGACCTTGGGTGACTTTTGCTTCAATATGTAGCCTGTTTTGTTACAGCTCTGTCTCTTTATCTAAAGACCCATATGGATCGGTTAGAAGAAACCATACACACGGCTAAGCCAGAGAATGATGGCCAAGTTCTTCCTAATCTCAAAACAAGTTTAAACGGTAAGACCATCACATCAAATTGTTGCCACTCAGAGATGTGGGTGCCTCGAGAGCAGGATTCTGCTGTTTAATCAGGGCATCTCCAGATTCAGCCTGATGCCTGGCACATAGTGGTTTCCCAATCAACTTTTGGTTTTGAGTGAAAGTTAATGGGTGAGCTCCCGGAGGTCAGTGTTCCTCCTCTCACCATCTCAGAAAAAAAAAAATCTCCCCTACTTCCTACTAGTCTGAAATCCCATGTAACTTAGGCAGCATCCGGATGTGCCTCATAGAGACCCATGCCTTCTAATATATAGTTAAATCTGGTTATGCATATATACATTGATGGGATTACATTTCAACTCATCATACTAGCAATACTTCAAGAGTTCAGTCTCCGCAGACGACCAACAGCTACTACATTCAAAAGCACAGCTATAGAAGGTTCCCATCATTCTAGAAAGTTCTGTCATGAGGCTACTATAAAACCCAAGCTGGGATCTCTAAGCCCAGGTCAGAGTTGGCTACTTAGTAAGGATTAGTATTCCACTTCACAGACACATTCAGGTCTTCCTGCCCAAAGTACTCCCCTTTCCCATATCACTTAGCAAATTTCTTCTCTTCTTTCAGGTATTGGCTGAGTCATACTATGTCAGCTAGATCAACCTGAGTGAATCCTGCCCAAATTGATATTTTAGGTACCTTTATATATTTATATATATACATTTTGCAAAATCTGTCTCTCAAGTCAAACTAAGCACCAGGAGGCTGAGAGTAACCACATTTTGTTTACAATGTATCCCCACTGAAGAGAAAACCGAGAGGTTATACATTTGTTGCAGTTCTCTCTGGACCACCTATGAAGGAAGCATCACCTCCAATGTTCCAGCCTCAGCATCTCAGTGGTTGATGAGCTGCAGGACCTGCCCGCTGCTGTCACACACAGGGAACACCTTAGCCATCCTTTAGGGATATCATTCCTTCATCGCCTTCTCTGTTCATTTACCTTCCTTGGCTGTGCTAAATACTTTCTACATCGCTGTCAGTGAGACTATCCACTCTCCCGAATGAGAAGACTGACCCTGCTAAATGAGCACCCACAGTCTAGGAGAGCACAGCCCTTTCTGCAGGTATAGAAACAGGTTCTAGAATTCTCCATAGATAGATGTCACTCTTTTCCATGAAGTTGGACACTTAACACCCAGCCCTTCTCTGCAAAGTAACATCCCCTAGAAACCTCATCTCCAGGGTTTACTGTCTGGCCCCACTCTGGGGACACATATCCATCATTGTTCCAATAGAGTGACCCCAGTTCTCCCCCATGCCCCCAGAATTTTGCTGTTGTCTGGGTAGATTTCTGCAGCACCCTGGCCTATTGCTTCCTGGAGCCTGGGGAAAGCAGAGCCAGTTGCAGTTGAGTGTCTCCTGAGCTCTGCACATTTCACAAGTCTCCAGCATAGGCAGACAGACTCAGCAACAGAGAGGACAGCCCACTCCGTCTCCTGGGAGACTCCCTGTCTGAGTTCATGCAGCTCTCACTCCCAAACGGAAGTGGAAAACCAAATAAAGTCAACTCCACGGAGGTCCCGGGGCCTAACACTGAGCAGCCTCAGGAATACCAGAGTGAAACATCATGACTCGTGTTATTACAATAAATGCCTAAGAAAGTAATAAGAATTTGGCACTTAGTATAAAGCATTGGCCAGACAGCTTGAACGCTTTCCGCTTGTCATAAAACGTAGCCTGGGACATTTTCTCTCATTGAGCAACAGGCATTAGCAATGTTATCTACAGTAGTACAGGAGTTACTCACATAGCTTTATTAAGTGATGTCAAGCTCTGTCCTTCCGTGTGTTTTTCTCTTTCCTGGGAGAGGCTTCAGACACTAAGAAGCTTTTTCCAGGGTGTCTCCAACAGTCTATTAGGAGATGAAACTCATACCTAGAGGGTTAGCAATTCAGACATCACCTTCCCCAAAATGACTTGCTTGGAAGACAGACCACTTCAAAGGTAAACGTGCTCCTGAATCAACACCGCCATTCACATTTGCAGAAGAGGCTCTGCACGGGGACAGGGACACATTAAGACAACAAACAAACAAACACATTGCTCGCGAACCAGCATTGAGAGCAGAGGGGAAGAGAAGTCATTCAGCTAATGCTCTGGGCTCTCCAGAGCATGGAGCAAGGTTGTGGCTCTAAGCAGGGAAAGAGGGTCTCTCACGGAGAAAAAACAAAATCATCTTAGATCTGTTCAAGCGGCTGGTGTCTGTCCAGCAAACAATCTCACACAGGCCAGTGTGGAGACGTCTTCATCGCTGCAGGCAGGTCCCTTGGTGTGGTGATCTGAATGCAGCTGCAGTGTGTAGGGAAGGGGTGGCCCTTCATCTTGTGCCTAAAACAAGTTCCTCCTGGTGGAAAGCCCCAATGGTATGGAATCTTGCTTGAGAAGAGTTGGAAGGGATTGCAACAAGTACTCTGCTCCCTGCAATGGAAGGCCTGTCCCAGTCTGGGAAAGGAAAGAAGCCTTCTCTGGTTAGGTACTGCTTCCTTAGCTCACCCCACTAGGATGATGACCATGAGGTTTGCCTGGGAAGCAATGGCTTCCTGACATGTGGGATTTTCATGCCGAAATTAGGACAGTCTTCCTGCCTGCCATGCCTACATTGTGTGTGTGACCTTCCCCTGATGTGTCTTGTCGTCTGCCGTCACAGTTGGCTTAGAGCCCTGTAAGCTGCCAGCTTGTCACGGATAGGCTTTGGTGTCAGTCACCTCTGTAACCCCTGGTGATGGGCTGAGAAAACAACCCAAAGCTTTTACAGCCTTTTGATAAACGAATGGAAGGCGGTCCTCCCTCCTGGGTCCTACAGCCTTTCCAGCTACTTTGAATCTAGACACGGAGACTAAGATGATACCTCTGTGTCCTACACCCACAGCAGCCAATGGGTGTCTGATTCCTGCATCTTTTCATCATTTTGTCCCTTAGTTACTAGAATAAAGAGATTAAGGACTAGGGGTCCTGTTTGTCCCTTTCTCTTTTTCTCTTCTCCCCCATTTTCTTCTTTTTCAAACAAGGTCTTATTCTGTAGCTCTGGCTAGCCTGGAACTTGCTATGTTGACCAGGCCTTCCTCAACTAGCAGATATCTGCTTGCCTTTGCCTCCCGAGTGCCAGGATTAAAGGCGTGAATCACCATGCCCAGTAGACCCCTTCATTATCGCTGCTGATTTCTTTTTGTCTGACACGAGGAGAATATTTGTAAGAGCAATGGGACTCCCTACCTTTAACTTTCTGAGTTTACATTCAAAATATCCTACTGCCCCCATCTTCCAGATATAAGTTGGATGGGGCAGAGAAGTAAAATGATTTGCTCAAATGCCCGCAGTTACTTACATGTAGCCCTGAACTAGACCCCTAGCCAGACTGTGTACTGCACACGTTTGGAACCACAGAGCTTTACTGCCAGAAGCATGCGTGAGGGAGGCTGCATGCATGTAGGGGGGACATTACTGCCAAGTGTGGATGTAGCATTGAGGAAAGGGGTGCTCAGCGCCTGTTTCTCTGCCCCTCGTCCTTTTAGCCGTACTGAGCCTGGCTCCTCTGAGGTTAGAGAAAGCGTGGTGCAAGAGTGTGGTCCAGGAGACTGAATAGCTAACAAAACAGGAAGCTTGCTCACTGTTTATGAGACAAATGAGAAGCAGAGAGCAAAGCCAAGGTGGAGCTCCTGCCCAAGGTAACAGCCAGACAGCGGCAACGCCAGGCTGGGAGCCTTAATCCCCTGACTTCCTGCCCGGGTTTTCTCTAGGCGTCCCCCCACCCCATTCTGCTACTATAAAAAAACACACAGGGCTCTCTTTACCACATTCCTCAAGTTTTAAAGGCATCGCTCCTGCTGTCCTCCCTCCCAAACTCTAATACCCTTTTCTTTTTGGCATCTGAGGACGAGAGTGTTATAGTTGAAAGCATTTGGATTCCACTATGTCACTGTAACATAACGTGTAATAAATACCTCTTATTATTTATTACTAAAAACTTAGGGGCCATGGAAGACTAAAAGCTATCCCCGCTCCCCATGAAGATCTAAAGAAGTTTATTCCAGCCCCTGGATGGAGGGCAAGGGTGGAAAAGGGCGCAGCTGAGCTTGGGGATTTAATCTTCCCAGTACCACGGGGCATGTCTCTGTGATTATAGTGGAATTGTATGTGGTTGGAAGATTTGTTTTAGCTCAAACCTTGCAGCCTGGAGAACGGCAAGCTCCCGGAAACAACCTATGTAGAACATCCCCAGAAGCAGCTGAATCAGCTAAGGTAGAAACTGAACCCCAGAATTCCCAATGCTCTGAAACTGCTGTTTCAGAATAAGAGCTTCTGAGAGATCTGAGTCAGTTGAGCACTTTGTGGCTATTTCTGGTGAAGAAGGAAAACAAAACAAAATCCTTCATCTTAAAAGGCACAAAAGGCTACAAGTCACCCACACTCTACCCTCCTGGCCCTCCATACCTGATAGGTGAGGAATTTTGTTTGCATTAAAATGGCATCTTCCAAGAGGACCCATGAACCTGAAACAAATGTTGTTTAATTTGCCATTCATTAGGGGTGTGTCTGGATTGATTTATTGCACCCTTATGACCCTAAGTCTTTGGAACAGCATTCCTGAACGATTAAACAGAGAAAGGGTTCAGGCAGGACTTGCAGGGATCGGCAAAGAAAGCCACGGGTGATACTGCAAATTGCTGTGTATCGAATAACCAAAGAGAACACAGATCAGTTGAGCTTTGAAGGCAAGTGAGCCAGACAAGAGTGTGTAAGCCTTTTGACCCAAGTTTGCCAAGTCTCGCCTAAGGGATGTGGTCATCACAGATCACAGGTCACTGTTACCCAGGTTGTGATTAGAAGTTACAATCTCTCCTTCCCTCCCTCCATCCCTCCCTCCCTCCCTCCATCTGTCTCCCTCTGTCTGTCTCTCTCTGTCTATCTTGTCTGTCTCCCCCCCCCCCCCAAGGAACCCTGCTCTTTCTGCTAACTACACAGTGGCCGGAAAAAAAGATGGAACTAGGTAGTGACAGAGACAGACACTGGAGATGTGCACTAGGAAAACCAAATGTCTTCTGGCAGCTCAATGGGCTGGCAAGAATCAAAAAGTGACCGAATTAAACGAAACAAAACCAGACCAAAACAAAAACCTTGCCAAGTGCAGAGAATTGAGGAGACAGCCATCACCACCTGAGAACCAGGATCTGTCTCCTCTCTTGTATGTTGGCATAGGTCTAATTGCAGCAATTACAAAGGAAAGACTCCAGTGCTTTATTTTGTTCTCCACACGTAAACAAACCACCCAAGGATTAGCAAGCCCCAGATGGCTGGCATTTATTTATTATTTATTTATTTTTATCTTTTACAGTGACTCACATTGTTTTAATTGACTTCCCAGAAAAGGGAAGAGTGGAGAGCCTTTGTGGTTGTGACTGTAGTGAAATACCATGGTTTACCTGAAGCTGGGGGTCAGAAAGGGAGGACATGGTGCCTTTGATTCGCTACCCAACCTCCTTCCAACCCAGTCACCTTAGGCTCCCCTACCTGAGTTCCTGGGGCTGGGTTGGAATGATTGAGGACCCTGTGCTCCTGTGCTTCCTGTGAGAGTTTAAATGCTGGGTCTCCCTTGAAGCAGCTGTCCCTGGGTCTGACCTCCCCTACCCACATTCCTCTCTCAGACTCCCACTCCAAACTGGCATGTATCGGGTGTCTAGCAAGCATCCTGGCTTTGTTTGGTTTTCCCATTGAAACCCAATGACTATATAAGTAAAAAGGAATGTGAAGGGGCACATGATCACATTCTATTGTTTGGGGGGACGTTAGGAAGTCCATTTTCGAATTTTCTTCCCACAGAGGCTGGCATTCTACCACATGTGAGGGACTGGCTTCCCCCAAGAATGTTAGGATTTATTAGTGTAGTTTAGGAAAGGAGCCCCCAGAGACTCACCGTGGACTTCAGTATGCTGAACGGCTGCTGTGAGAAGCAGCCTGCTTGCAAATCAGATAGATACTCCAGAGGGTAACTTCCTGCCTTTCCCCAAAGAATCTGGGGTGTGCTTCCTGGAATTGACAGCAGTAAGTCTGACTGACCTACAGGTAGCATCCAAACGGAACTAGTGGTTCATACAACTGGCTTCTCATACATTCATTCACTCGCCAGAGGGATGGAACTTAAATGTTATTGATGGAAACTGATGCCTGCAGTTTAAGAATTTCCCTTACAGTCTTAGGGATAAAAATCTTGGCTTCCCTGTTTTAATTCAAACACAAGGTGAGAGGCTCTCCTCACAAGATGAGTGACAAGTAAATCTCTCGGGCTCTGTCTCTTAGGAGGCCCTGTCCTCCTACCAGCTCCGTGGCCTGGGTGCCTTTGGTGTTCAGACTCCCTCCTATACTAACTCCCAGCAGGATGCTCTCCCTGGTCCCTTGTAACCTCCCCACCCAAGGGCTTCTTGAATGTGGGAAAGGGGGTGGAGCTGAGCAGGGGGGCGATCTGAGGTTCCTCAGCCTGCAGGGATTTCAGGGTTAGAGGCCAAGTCAGCATGACAGACAGGAAGGTGCAAAAGGATGGAGCAGAGAAGGAATGCCCAAATGAATGAAGCCAAAGATCCAGCCAGAGCTTCCCACGACACTCACGCCACAAAGTACTGGCTATATTTGGCGAGATAGTTTTTATGCCCTTCATCTACTTAAATGGCCCCATGACCAACCAATTCATGCTTGTTTCTTCACAACTGTTTTCAACTGCAGAGACGACTCAGGATAGTGATGGACAGACAGACAGACAGAGTTTCTGGCTACAGCTGCATATGCCCACCTCGTTGTAGCCTTTACCCTTTTCCTGTTCCTGGCATTATCACCATGCTCTGCCTCCACTCCAGCTTTCTTGTCTTCACAATCTCTGCCTTGTTTGCTCTACGCCATTCAAGGAGCTGCAACACCTCCAGCTTCCTAATTTTCTTTCCACACCCAAACTTCATCCTCTCCCTTTGGCTTTGAAGATGTCCGTATGTCTCTTGACACTGGTAAATAAGTGTTCAGTGTGCAGATCCCCTTCTGGATTCTAGCAGAACTAACCCAAGAGTTGTAAGTAGAATTGTACATGGAACGGTGGCTATTGAAACTGATAGTCAATACATATCCCATGATGCCCTTCGGGAGACCTAAAGTCTGGGCTGTTCATCAGAGTTCCCAGATGTTGGCTCCGACTTTACCCAGAGGGCAGCAAAGGCTGGGTGCATGGCGTGAGTGTATCACAGGACACTGCCATTTTCAACAGGGAACAGGGCTGGGGAAGGTGACGACCTTTCTAACAGTTTCCAAAGTGCTGAGGAAACACGTTATGAGTGTTGGAAGAGTAGCTGCAGAGATTGTCAGGAGGGAGTGGAAAGGAGCCTGGCCGGAGAGCAGGATGTCAGGGCCTTGGGGTCTCAGAAACAATCTCTACAACCATCCATAACGTGGGCCCCGAGGAAAATGCCCCTTGCCCAGGTGAAGATTCCACGTGGAAGGCCTTTGCTTCTGAGTTAGTTTGCCCTGAGGTCTGGCACATTTCTGTGACTCCAGATGCATAGAGTAAGCTCTTGGCATCATTTTGGGCATCATAGAAATGTATCTCTGTCATTATTCAACGCTGCCACATTACTATCACTCTGTGTCCTCTGACACACAGGCTGGGTGGCAGAGCGTTCCGGGAATAATTGATTACCTCGGCGGGAAAACAGGAGCCGCCTCTGAGATTCACAACACCTGCAACAGGTCGAATGTTAGTTTTTCATTTCCCTGAGCAGAAGGTTCCTTAGTGCAGTACAATGACACGAAGCCACTTAGTGTCTGGCTTTCGCCAGATCTTTCCACTCCAGAGTGGAAGTATGGGGTGTTATTCTTAACTCCACCCCTGAGCTATCATGGGATAGTGACCGCCCCACACCAGACTCCCTATTGCTGGTGACAAAACTCAAGAGAGAAAAATATTTAGCACCCAGTAAAACTGCGATTGTTCCAAATAGTTCATAACGATTTTTCCCCCTTTCTGGGAACATATCGTTCAACTGAAATAGCATGAAAAGGCAATGGGAAAATGCACAAGCATGCGACAGCCCCCCATCTCCGCTGTTCCATGGCGGCATGTCACATCACGGAGAAGAAAATAGAAGGAAAAATGTGTCTCTGGAGAGTCAACAGCTCAAGTTTCTCTGTCCCACAGAAAAACGATTGTTTATAGTATATGCCAAAGCACCATATTAGGAGACTACTTTTTCAGTGTTTCTTTGTTTTATTCAACCAATTCAGGGGCAAAGAGCTTCAAAATGATTAGAAAACGTATTTCTGTGGTTCTTTAATGTCACTGTATTGGCACTCTTCGTCTTCTGACACACAGGCTGGGCGACGTGGCCAGGAATGATTACCTTGGCGGGGTGGGGGTGGGGAGGTGGGGGCAGCACCTTTGGGATTCACAGCAACACCTGAATCGGGTCAGACATTCCCAGGTTTTGATGTTTCTAAAGAAACGATCAAGCTGGCAAGCTGGGGAGGGAGTTCTTTGATGCTGCCCTGAACAAGATGCTGCCCAAGATCCTTGGTCAGGGAGAAGCTCTATTCAGTATGATGACTTCCCCAGTGAATGTCTCTGTGGCCAGCAGTGTAGGCTAAAGAAAAGATCTCTGGGAACCTCAGCTCAGACTGAATTCTATTTCACGAATCCATTAGGTACATCTCCTCTGGAAAGCTACTGGGCCTCGGTTTTCTCGTAGATATGAAGTTCTATAATAAGAGCTCTATAAATATTACACATCACTGCTACTTCCATTGAGCTGAGCAGCCAGGAGAAAACATTAAAGAATGGCTGCCTTAAACAGCACATTTGTTTTCTCTAAACTCTGGAATCAAGACCCAGGCCAAACTGGTGGATGGTTTGATTCTTGGTGAAGACTTTTCTCCTAGCTATCAGATAGCCACCTTCTCAGTTGTGTCTTTGTACAACCATTCCTTGCGTGGTGTGCAGAGAGAGAAAGGAAGAGGGGGGGGGAGGTGGAAAAAAAGAAGAAATGGGAGGAGAGGGAAGGTTGGTTTCTTTGGTAAAGCCTTGTGTCAGAGCACTAATCCTATTGGACAAGGGTTCCACCTTTATGGTTTCACTTAATTTTAACCCTTGAAGTCCACATCCCACATTGGGAACCAAGAGCCCGACTGAATGGATTTTCCAAAGAAAACACTTAGTCGATAAAAACTATAGTATTATCACTATTCAAAATTACATATTGTAAACTTTGAGTTAGATGGATCCAGTGCAAAATTATGAAGTGAGAGGAACATGTGGCAGTTTGAGTGAAAATGGTCCCATAGGCTAATAGGGAGTGGCACTATTGGGAGGTATGGCCTCACTGGGTAGGTGTGGCTTTGTTGGAAGAAATGTATCACTAGGGGGTGGGCTCTGAGGTCTCAGACACTCATGCCAGGCCTATTGTGACATTTGCTTCCTGTTGCCTGAGGATCCAGATATGGGATTCTCAGCTACCTCTCTAGCACCAAGCTGCCTGTATACCACCATGCTTCCCACCATAATGATAATGGATTAGTCCTCTAAATTGTAAGCTACCCCAATTAAAAGTTTCCCTTTGTAAGAGTTGCCATGGCCATGATGTCTCTTCACAGCAATGGAAATTCTAAGACAGGGGGTCTCTGTCTCCATTGTTAGGCCATGTTCAGTTAACCATCACACAACTGTTGATCAGACCCTCAACCTTCATAGTGACCACCCACAAAACCACCAACTACTCCTCTGAGACACGTCTTAGGGCTTTACTGCCGCGAACAGACACCATGACAGAACTCTTATAAGGACAACATTTAATTGGGGCTGGATTACAGATTCAGAGGTTCAGTCCATTATCATCAATGTGAGATCATGGCAGCATCCAGGCAGGCATGGTGCAGGAGGAGCTGAGAGTTCTACATCTTCATCTGAAGGCTACTAGCAGAATACTGGCTCCCAGGCAGCTAACAGTAGGGTATTAAAGTTCATACCCATAAGGCCACACCTAATTCAACAAGGCCACATCTCTCAACAGTGCCACTCCCCGGGACACTTACTGATGCTTTTTCCACTCATGATCTGACTAAACTTTAGGAAGACGTGATCTGGAGAAGGGAACTCTAAGAGGTGATGTGTATCGCTTTGACTAAAGACCTTGGTATGTATAAGCATCTCCAAATTTTCTATCTTCAATAACACATACACAGCAACTGGTCTGACTCACAGCTCCTGAACTCTGTGCTATTTGCAATTAGTTTCCCTGGCACCTGCCATGTTCCCCCTACTTGGCAGAGAATACACCTATGAAGTTAGAACCATGCTCATTACCATCCCAAGATTTTTGCTCAGGCCTGTTCAGCTGTCTCAAGCTATCCCATCGTCCTCCCTGTGCACACGCCTTTACCCATGAAAATTGCAAATGGTGATTTTCATACCCACAGTGCTTGCCCCAAACCCCTCTTCTGGCAAAGTCTTAAGCCACGTTTCTAGACTTTCTTTTCTACACTGGGCACACCTTCGCTTCTATCATACTTCTTACTCTCCTGGCTACGCATCTTCCCAGCTAGAATACTCTTGATGGTTTCAAGTCTCTAAAATATTTATGAGGAACATAGTAGCTCTTAGTAAAGAGCAACTAACCCCTTTCAGTCCTTTAATTTTCTTTTGAGTTTTTATTTTATGTGCATGAATACTTCATCTTCATGTGTACCTGTATACCACGTGTGTGTGTGTGTGTGTGTGTGTATGTGTGTGTGTATGTCTGTGTGTGTGTGTATGTATGTGTGTGTGTGTATGTGTGTGTGTGTGTATGTGTGTGTGTGTATGTGTGTGTGTATGTGTGTGTGTGTGTATGTATGTGTGTGTATGTATGTGTGTGTATGTATGTGTGTGTGTATGTATGTATGTGTGTGTGTATGTGTGTGTGTGTATGTGTGTGTGTGTATGTGTGTGTGTATATGTGTGTGTGTGTGTGTGTGGTACCTATGGAGACCAGAAGAAAACATTGGCTTCCCTGGAATTGAAGTTACAGATGATTTACAGAGGAAAACATGTGGGTGCTGGGAATGGAGAACTCGAAGACCCATCAGTGCTCTTTACTGATAAGCCATCACTCCACTCCCTAACCGTTTACTGAAAAGATGGCATCCTCAAATGGTCCCCACTGGAGCTGTAAGGTGGACAGCCTATGTGGCCATTCGTACAGCTCCTGAAGTAAATACTTTCTTGATACCTCCAACTGCATCATGAAGGAGACATCTCTACTTTCTATCCAGTCTCCAGAATCAGGTGACCTGTACAAAGTGACAATCTGACTCTCCCTTTCAGATGAGATTCCTTGTGTCTTAGTCAGGGTTTCTATTTTGGCACAAAACATCATGACCAAGAAGCAAGTTGGGGAGGAAAGGGTTTATTCAGCTTACACTTCCGCATTGCTGTTCATCACCAAAGGAAGTCAGGACAGGAACTTGGAGGCTGACATCCAAATCATTCCCTGAATACTTAGTGGCTTTAAATTTTTGTTTTAGTTGTCTCAAGGTTCAAGGTTAATTAAAAGGCTCTCATATAGACTTCCACACATTGATAAATGAATGCCTGCTATGTCTGGAGTCATTACAAAATCTTTTTACTCCTAAGTCTACCATCGATTCAGGCTGATAGCTGTGACCTCAGCCGGGAATGTCAGCTGAGTTCCTTCCTGCACACGGCCTCTTTGCTGACCAGGGCTTCCTCTTAGCATGGTATTCAGAAGAGAACATCCCACAAGGACCGGGTAAGAAGCTCCTTTGAATTCTATGACGAGCATCAGAATCCAGAGTAACCTCATACTCTTCTTGGTCATTCAGACTCAAGGGGAAGATACAGAAACCTCATCACCGCTGATGAGAGCGATCAGAGAACCAGATGTTCCAAACCACTGCAACTCGGCAAAGAAAACAACCACCGAGTCATATGATAATTATGACCAAAGGAAGGATTGTTGTGTGTTGCAATTAGTGAAAGGAAAACGGCCTCATAGACTACAAGATAAAGACACCAACAATCACACCTCTTACTCAAATTCTAGTGGGCCGGGGAAATGAAATAATAACCAGCCTGGGAATCCAAATAGTTTTCATTCCAACCCAGCTAATTTCTCTAAAAGACAAAAACGGAAACCAAAGAGAAACAGAAAAACAGACAGAAACCCGGTAAAGTTGATGAAGCTGCTGATCAAATGCATCACCAGCCACTCACCACTGGGCTCTCTCCCATCCACCAGCCTCTCTGTCAGTGTCTCCGCGGTGACCCTTGAGGTCCTTTACTTAACTAGATACATCCTGCCTTTCCTTGCTACCTTCTATCTTCTACTTCAAAACTGCTTATTTGGATGAGTTAGGGTGAGTGTCTAATTTCTCTTTTCTTCCTAGACGGTAATCTTCATGAGAGCAAGAACGAAGTCTTAGGGGCCTAGGGCAAAAACTAAATCTATTTTGTGCATGACTGCCTCCCTCCGAACTAGTATGGGTCTGGCCTGAACCAACCATCTAAGTAAACACATGTGACCAAAAAGCAAAAAAGAGCTGTTTATAAGGCATCTCATGTGTGCAGCTCCATGTTACATAAGCAGTTGGTAAATTACTTAGTCTTTCAAAATGAATGTATGTATATATATGTAGGTATATATGTATATGTATGTATGTATATATATATTCAACAAAAGTAGGATTTCTCTTTTGAAACCTATTGTCTGTCAAACACAAAAGCATCAACCGGAATGACTAAAGCCAGTGCTTCTACTCAAGTCCCTGCTTCACATTGTTTCCGATAGATTATGAATCAGACAAGATATCATTGACAAAGCATAATCAGTAAATGAGACCCTCGTTGCCTTGCAGGGGCAGAGTCCAGGAACATGTTTAAAACCCACAACATGTTTGGTGTCTCTGCAGTGGGCAGCCCTGGAGAAGGGCCAAGTATGGAAATTCCCTTCAAGTTTCAAAGCCAGGTGCATGCCGTGTGACCCCCCCACCCCAAGGATCTGAGTTCAGATCCTCAGAATCCACGAAAAAGTCACATGCAACAGTGCCCTTAACTCCAGTGCTCCCACAGCTGGAGAAAAAGGGGAAACACAGAAGACTCTCCAGCAAAGAGACCCTGTCTCAGACCTGTGTGAGGTGATGGTGACACTGGAAAGTGGCAGTATCCTGTTCCACTTGCATGTGCTCATAATTGTCCACACACACTCAAATACAGAAAACAAACAAGGAAAGAAAGAAGAAAAGGAAAGGAAAGGGAAGGGTCAGAAATTTCTTTTTTTTTTTTTTTTTTTTTTTTTTTTGCTTCTATTCCAGTCCTTCCATTCCAAATATGGGTCCCAAAGACTTGATAGTACATTTAAAAAAAAAAAATTAAGGGAAGAAAAGAAAAGGCAATTTGGCATATGTATTTTCTTTTATTTCCCCTAGGAAAAACAAAACAACAATAACATACGCACCAAGTCTGGGGTTACCAGCTACAGCCCACAGATACCTCGGGCAGAGTTCTTTGTCTGACCTCTGCTGAACTTCTTCTCTGGGGCCCTAAATCCTCTTTCTTGTCAAAGCCCAAGGATGACTTACCTTGTACCCAGTGTTTAGACGCGTTGCTTCTTGCAGGCAGGTAAATGGTCTCTCCTCCCACTGCATTCTTGTTTTCTCTGTCTGCCCTGAAGCCTCTTCTAAGACATGAAAATCCCATCTGTTTACTTTACAAATTCAAGGAAACTGAATTTGAATTATTTATTGTCTAACAAGAGATAATGCTATATAAAGCATTAGTTATGAGGGTTATTGCCTCTCAAAGATTCAATTTCTTTACCTGTAGTGTAAATAATCACAAAAGCTAAGTCATAAGATGTTTCAATAATTAATTAGTTAATTAATAAAAAACAAGAGAAGGCCGGCAAAGCTCTTAGCATGCGGTTTATAGTAGTGTGGATATTAAACAGGGTGGTGAAGTCTTTGTTGTCTTCCGTTGAAAGGCAGAATCCGATCCACCTACATCTGGATACTGAATGGTCTTTATGCCTTTGTTTGTTATCTCTCTGTGTTAACAGTGATACTCTGAGATTTCCAGGATCAGATCACGAGAAACTATCCACCTTTTGTACAATCAACTCATGAATTCCGCAGAATGCCCTCCTCCTCCCTCACCCTATCACCCCCCTCTCTCTCCCTTTCTCTGGGTCTCTCCCCCTCCCTCTCCCTATCTCTTCTCTCTCTTATTGCCTCCCTGTCTTTCTCTGTATCTCTCTCCTTCTCTCTTCATCTCCCTCCCCCTTCCCTTCTCTTTGTCTCCTTCTTCCTCTTCCTCCTCTCTCTTCCCCCCTCCATCTCCCTGTTGTCTGTGGACCGGGATACACTCAGGTTCTATTCCAGCACTTTGCCATCTTGACACATGCTTCCCCTCCATGGTGATAATGTATGAACCCTCTAAAACTGTAAGCAAGCCCCTCAAAGAGTTGCTTTGGTCATGGTGTCTCTTCACAGTGGCAGATCAGGAGCTAAGACACTTAGCAAGGCAGAGAGACAAGAGTGCAGCAGGAACAAGATGTTTAAGGAAAAACAGAAAGATCCAGAATGACTTTTGTGGCTCCTGTATGTACTGAGCCACCCCCCCCCCCTTTTTAGCATACTGTGAGTCCTTGGGAGTTCATGGAATGCATGCTGCTCAAATCTCAGATCAGGCCCATTAATATCTCCTGCTCCATAAACACTTATCACTCGCACTGCTGACATCTGTGTCCTCTTGTTTAGGCCCTTATAAGACATGCAGTAAACTGTGAGCCATGCACACTCCAATTTCAAGTTAGAGAGTCGGAAGAGCAGAGGAGAGGAGGAAACAAAGGAAGGCCACTGGAAGAAAGGCCACCATGTTCTTTGGAGCAACCAAGCGACTGCCACATTGAGAAGGAAAATAGATGAATAATATAAGTTCATTTGCTAAAAACAAACACCAATAACAACAACCCAAAACAAACAACAGTTAATATATCCCCCCTCATCCCCCCTCATCCCCCCACCCCCATCCCAGTGTTCCTCCCTCTCTCCAGACCTACACCTGGAGGCAGAATGAGGTAGAGCCAAACCCTACCATGGCAGCTGGTGGGCCCGAGCTTTTGGGTAATAAGCTTAAGTCATTGTTCAATTCTTTGACTATTCCCCTGGGCTGGTATGGTTAGAAAATTACCTGTTACATATGAGCAAAAATTCAAACTCAAAAGACTCGGATTTACCCTCATCAAGACAATTCCAAAGAATGTGCGGGAGGCTTGAAGACAATTCCCAGAGACGTGCATTCTCAGAATGGTTTCAAGTAATGGCTGAATCATTGGGACAAACACTGAGCTCCTCCCCTGGGGACCAAGCTCATTGAGATGCATGTGCCGAGGACTGTTCAGATTCCAGCTCATTACATAATAGTTGCACCTTATGCACTTGGATACCTGTGAAAATGCTTCCAGCCCTTCCATTTCAGTCCTCACAACCCACTGACAGGCTCCTGTGCCTCTGAGAGAACACTGCCCTAGCAAAGCTTAAAAAAAAAAAAAAAAAAAAAAAAAAAAAAAAAAAAAAAAAAAAAAAAGCAAGGCACTGCTGTAACCAAACCTCTCTAGTTACTTCCTTTGAAGTTATCCCATCTCAGAAAATGATAATTCAACCCCGAGAATAATTCCAGAGTGTAGGCTGACAGCACCTGGAAGGAATGGTTGCATCATCTGATGGACTTGCTGTTCAATCCTGCTTTTCATTAGAAGATGCCTCATTTCCCCTGCACGATGGACTCAGATATGGCTCTGTCACCAGTCTGTCACTCTCCCACTAAAGCTTGTGGCTCTACGTCTCTTCTAGCTACCTCACTTTGCTTTCTTTGTACTTCTTGTGACTTTTGAGCACTTCGTTGAATATGAATTACTCAAAGTCTTATGTACAGACAACTCAGATTTATATGTAAATAACAAAAACCCAGGTGTAGGGTGGAATGTTTGCCAAGAAAGCAGTCTAGTGTATAAGACATGAGTTCCAAGCCCATTCAACCTAAGGAACAAAAGGATCTCCCATTTGTCCAATCAGATTCAGAGTTCTAATACACATGGGTCTTAACAAATAATAAACCGATAAGGCTTCGGAGGTGGTTAGGAGCGTGTACTGCTCTTGCAGAGAACCCAAGTTTGACTCTCAGCACCTCTCTGGGTGGTTCACAAGCACCTCTGTCTTCAGATCCAATGGGACCTACATCTTTATTCTCTATGGGAAGTGCATTGATGTGTATGCACACACACACACACACACACACACACACACACACACTAAAAACAATTTAAAAAAAACATAGCCCTAGTGATTCTTTATTAAGTAAATTGATTTTTAACTACTCACCAAAAAAAAAAAAAAAAATTAGTCATGTCAAATACATTGTTAACTTTACTATGGTAATTATCTTAATAGATCTACACATTTCACAACGTCTTAAGCCACGAATCTAGGTAGTGAATTTTATTCCAAAACTTCCTTTTTAGCCAACTTATGCAGAACACATGCACCTTGCCCTGAGGACTTCGCTGTTTTTCGAAAACCCTGCCACTAACGGGACTGTCAGATGCAAAGATATTTTCAGTGCTATTAAGGGGAAAATGATGATGTATTCCACTTCTCGGATGCTAGATATTGAGATCTCCATGTTTACAGATGGAAACTTACTTAAGTTAGAGCTCTGTGTGGAGCTAGGGAAAGAGTAGCAACTAGGAAGCTGGGGGTTTGTTTAACCATTAAAAAGTACACATTTGCAGCTTCAGGATAATTTCGGCACTGTTCACACTAATCAGCGTATGCATTCATCAGGAGGGCAGCCAAGGCATATACTCCGCGAATAATAATCAGCCTTCAAAAGGAAGATAATGTCATTTGCAACAACCTGGATGAACACAGGGACATGACATCAAGTGCAAGAAGCCTGGGAGCAGAAAGACCACCAATGAACGGCATTGTTAAGATGCAGAATCTGAAGCTGCACTCACAGAGAACGGAATGGGGGACCAGGGGTGAGGAGGACGAGCTGGGGAAGTCAAATGAGGCAACATCTCAGAGAACGTGTGATCTTAAAGGTATTTATCGTGCAGTGCGGAGGAGAGTAGAAAGCTCTCTGAATAGTACACCCCCTGTGTACCATCTGTAGGTTATGTCCTGCAGTGTAGGGGACTTATGATCTTCTTGCATGTATTCTTTACTTATGAGTAATATTATTAATTTTTTAACATTAAGAGGTTTATTGTGTGTGAGGGCATGCATGGTGGGGCAAAGAATGATTTCTCCCTTCCAAAGATTTATTCATTTATTTCATGTACGTGAGCACACTGTAGCTGTCTTCAGACACACCAGAAGAGGGCATCAGATCTCATTACAGATGGTTCTGAGCCACTATGTGGTTGCTGGGATTTGAACTCAGGACCTCTAGAAGAGCAGTCAGTGCTCTTAACCACTGAGCCACCTCTCCAGCCCCAGAGGATGATTTCTAAGGGTCAGTTCTCTCCTATCATGTGGGTTCCAAACCTTGAACTCTGGTTATCAGGTTTGGTGGCAAGGGGTTTTGTTTCACTATAAAGTGTTACCAACCCACAAAAAAGTGGAAAGATATTTGGGGAACAAGATTTGTAGATTGCCTAGCCAGCTGTGTTCTTACGACACACTGGAGGTTGTAGGTGATATCACATCACTCCACTGTAAGACTGGAAAGAAGAAACCCTGGGTTCATCTAAACATAACTAACACAGCTCAGATCTGTCCCTCTGACATCCTGTGATAAGGAACCGTTGGGCTGAGGAAGTTGCTGAGTTTTCTGTTGTTGGAATTACGTTGAAAAAAAAAATCACTTCCTCCAGTGTCTGTATTTGTTCCTGGTGGCAAGTCACATGCCAAGAGCATAAAGGTGTTGTAGGATTTGATCTGCTGCTAGATAACCACCAGTCCAAAAGTGTGACCACGCACGACCACATACAACCCGTAAGGCACCTACTAAGAACCACATGCAGTCAGAACTCCAGTATTTCAGCTGAGCTGGTTCTGTTGGTTCTGGCCTCTCCCTGGATTGTTAAGGCATGCATGAGCAGAAGCTACATGGTCACCCGAAGGCTTGATTGATGCAGGTGGAAGATCCACTTCCGCAGGGCGACATCCGTCATGGCCAACGCGATGGCGGATGCTAGGATGGCAGTATGCATGCTGATGTTTCCATACTTCTGGTTTGGTACCCTCATAGCTGGCTTTCCCCAGAGAAAGTGGTCCTTGAAACTGAGGAAGAAGTTTGGGTGGCTTTTGAGACCGTATCCCCAACACTCATGTTCCACCATTTTTGAGATTCCCTGTTTTCCACAAAGGTCATCTCAGATTGGTTTGTGATCAGACTCTGCTTGCAACAGTTCTCAACCTGTGGGTCGTGACTCCTTGGAGTGGGTAGGGGAAGGTGTAAACACTTTTTCATAGGGTCACCAAAGACCATCGGAAGACAAAGATATTTACATTATGATACATAACAGTAGTGAAATTCCAGTTATAAAGTAACAAAAATAATTTTGTAGCTGGGGGGTCACCACACCAAAGGGACTGCATTAAAGGGTAGAAGCATTGGAAGACTAAGAACCGCAGAGGTTGTGGGTTATTTTGAAGGTGAAACACCAAAGACGATGTAATTTGTCAAGAATCGCTAAGGTGCAAATTTGCCAACTGGACAGAGGAGTTCCTTCTGTGTATAGAGTTTATTCTCAAGGTGAAAAGAACAAGAACAAGACATAATAAGCAACGAAAACAATCAGGGGATTTCAGTCTTGTTTGACAAAACAAGCCTGTGATCCCGGCATTTGGAAGGCAGAAGCAGGATGATTAGGGCAAATTGAAAGCCATCCTGGTTTACATAGCAGTTTCCAGGCTAGCTGGTGCTGCATTGTGAGACTGTGATTTAAAATACACACATATATACACATACATATATACACACATGCATGTATGCATTCATGCCTACATATATACACACATATGCATGCATACATATGTGCATACATACATATACACATACACACATGCATGCATACATATATATATACATCCAGGTGTACATGTATGTGTACATGCATACACATACATACACACCTGCATTCATACATATGTACATATATACATATATGTATACATGCATGCCTACATACATACATATACATTCATGTGTGCATGCATGCATGCCTACATACATATACACATGCATGCATGCATACATACATATACACATGCATGCATGCATACATACATATACACATACATGCGTGCATACATACACACAGACACCTGCTGTTGAGAGTTGTGGGAAAAATTAAACAAGATGAGCTGGGGCTTTCTTTTCTAACAGACATTCAAGGTGTCAGTGTCCAGGTGTGGCTCTCTGAGAAGGTATTTAAATTGAATATGAATTATGAGAAGGACTGAGCTTGAAGGGGTCTGGGGGAAAGTGCCCCTGGTAGTAAGAAGCAAAGCAAAAGCACCACCTGAGTATGTGGCAGACACAGGGACAAGGGGGAGAGGGAGGGAGCTGGATCAGAGACATAGCAGGGGCTGGAATGTGGTCCTTGGAGGGCAGAGTGGAGGGGTGGGGGGACCAGAAATCCTCTCTTGGAGGTGCTAACTTGAGACGTCTGCTGGTTCAGTAAGTAGGAAAGTCCAGCAAGAGGTTGGACCCATACAGAGTACAGGGGGCCATGAAGTAGACCTAGGAAACATCTGAAAAAGAGCCCACGCTCGGAGACGTGGAAGAATGGGAGGGTGGATTCCTGGCTGGAGGCTTCCCTTTCCGCAGAGACTCTGCCAGCAAAGAGAATGGGGAAGGTCAAAAGGAGGACAGAGACAGATTTTGCAGGATGGCAAGTCAGGGGTTTGACAGTAAGTAGTACATTTGAGAAAGGATGACCACAGTGTACACACATGCACACACACATACATACGCATGTATGTGTGGAGGAAGGGAGGGAGAGGAACAGAGATGGAGGGCAAGGGAGAAGAAGGGGAGGGGAAGGAGGAGAGAGGGGGTGAGGGAGAGAGAAGGAGGGAGGGGCATTAGGAAAAAGAAGAGAAGAAACAGAAATAGAGCAGAGTCTCCCTGTCTAGCTTAACTGGGCAGAGGCCGTCACTGAAGACCTTAACGCGCCTAAATGTTGGTTTCCATGGGCTCTCTGTTCTCTGAAAACCAGGACTAGCTTGCTCTCTCTTAGCACCCAGTTTATGTTCAATAAACAAATAAATTCCCCTGAGGAGGGACCATCTCCACTGTCAGGGGGCTCCCTCTTCCTAACTCTGACTTCTACTGTCAGGGGTCCTAAGGTGGCAGGCTCTGAGGCCACCCCCTGCACTCGGGAGAGGCTTCTAGCTACTGTAAACCAGGAGAGAAGTGGAGATGCCTGGTGTTTTAACTCAGGTGCTAATCTATCTCCCCTTTCTCTCACTTAAACTGTGCTTTTCCTGGGTGCACTGGGCTCACTGGGGAAGGGAAGGGAGGTTCCACTTAAACTGTGCTTTTCCTGGGTGCACTGGGCTCATTGGGGAAGGGAAGGGAGGTTCCACAAATCCAAAGTGAAAAAAGCACATTAGATACACTGGGCACATTATCCCACCTCAGAGACATTTTTACAAACACACGTATTCACTTTGTGCCTTGAAATGGGAAGATCTGTTTGATGCCTTCAGATTTGTTATTGGAATCAGTTGAATGGGGAGCCCCCCCCCCCGGAAAAAAAATAATGTCTCAGTAGGAAACTGCCACCCCGCCTCCCATGTCAAAAAAGCATCAGAGTGAATAAAACAAGGTTGTGAAATGTTTTACCTTTGGGACTTGGTTTGGACATTGAGATACTGCAGCCCCCTTTGGGGGCCTTGGTCAGCTCTCCACAGCCGTGATTTGCTATAATGTAGCATCTGTCACAGGAGCCTACTAGAGCATCACATCACACCCAGCAAGTTAAAATTGCTCACGTTTCTTGGTCTGACTCAGAGCCAACCAGCCCTTCCTTTTCAGCGACATCAAAATAGGAGCATCACGCAGGCCTGTCTCTGCGAGTCTCATCATTTTGAGTTCTCCAGGACAAAAGGAATGCAACTCAATTTTTAGGTTCTGATCCCTCAGCATGTTCCTCTCCTCGCCCCCTTTCCTTCCTCTTGACTGAGCTGCCATGGACTTTATCAAAAACCCTGTCTCTTACCTGAGTTTCATCCAGCGGTTCTCAGCCTTTCTAAAGCTTCAGCCCTTTGATACAGTTCCTCATGGAGGGGTGACTCCCAACCACAAAATTATTTTTGTTGCTACTTTATAACTACAATTTTTCCAACTGTTATACAGCATCCTATAAATATCTGATCTGTGAGCCCCGTGGGCGTCACATCCCACAGGTTGAGAACTGCTGCTCTAATTTTTGTCGTCTCTCTGCAATAACCTCCGTGCCCTCTGCAAACCTGAGTTCTTTAGTCAGTTTATCTGTGTGGCCCAATCCCCGTCCAGAATAGAATACCTCTGGCTCTGAGTCGAGGCGTGACATTGTCTACGGAGGCTCCAAAGATTAAATGTGATATACTATTGTCCCCTCCCTTAAGAGCCCACCAGGCCACCTCCAGGAAAGCTGGTTCTTCTAAAAGCATGCAAAGGGGCTGGAGAGACGGTTCAGTGGCCAAGGGTACTGTCTGCTCTTCCAGAGCTCCCAAGTTCAATTCCCAGCAACCACATGGTGGCTCACAACCATCTATAATGGGATCCAATGCCCTCTTCCAGTGTGTCTGAAGAGAGACAGTGTACTCACATACATAAAATAAATAAATACATCTTTTAAAAACTTCTTTTTTAAAAGAAGGCATGCATGAACATGGGAAAGAATAACTATCTCCTTAATGTGAAACCTAACTTCTCCCTCTGAGGGTCTGAGGGTGCAGCCATTGGTGTAGTTTTCATCGAGTAGCAAAGCAGAACCCGACCACTATACTGGCCAGAACCCCAAGTGTCACACTGGGTTGTCCCTTTTTTCCCCTGAGCTTGCCTACCCTTTTACCGAGCAGCTGCTTAGATGTCTACTGATAAAAAGGGCAGGGTCCTTGGCGTGTTCTCTCTCTCTCTCTCTCTCTCTCTCTCTCTCTCTCTCCCTCCCTCCCTCCCCTCCTGGCATCTGCCAAAACTTACAGTTTGGCTGCTCTGTTCTCTCCCCCCCACCCCACCTCCCACAAACTCTAATAAAATTGTCCCAGAGCTCGAGACCATTTCTAAGATCTAACAAGACTAAGACCCCCAAAGAGGGAACCCCAGTTATCCCAGACACAACAACCAACAACGCTAGAGGCAAAACAAGGGAAGGAAGTCTTAGGGTTCACGCCTTTCATACAGCTGGCCCAAACCAAATTGTTATTTGCCAGTCACTCTACGGTCCCATACCAAACACCTCAACCCCTCCTTCAGCACAGCAAGCAGTCTGTCGGCTGGGTGGTTCAGCCTCTTTCTTCGGGCCACACGTTTGACTGACCTTGGCGTTGTGCCTTTGAGTTCTGCCCACGGGGGTTTTAGGGAGAGGATGAACCTCTGCTAGAGCTAACAGGATTTAGCTTTATGTGATAGAAGACTAGTGTCAGCCCGAGCCATGCGCTGCTGGATGCTCTTTGTTAAGCTCCCTGGGTCTGGGAGGAAGCAGCTATGCTCTTGTTTAATTCCATATGAGCGGGTTTTTTTTTTATTTTATTTTTTATTTTTTTATTTTTTACAAATAGTCCTCTCGCTGTTAGGGAGTGAGTGAGGGGCATAAATCATCATGTCTTTGGCAGCCAGGATTTCGTGGGCATGGTCCTCATTAAAGTCTTTAGTCGCAGGGTTCCTGGAGACCTTGCTTTGATACCAAAAAAACATCAAACTGAAGCGCCACGGTGGGGGTGGGGAGCATGGAGAGGAAGGGGTGGAAACTCAGGGGGACCCCAGAATTTACTGTTAGGAAGCAGCAGAAAAATACTAGAATGATTATTTTTTAGCTACAAAAAAAAAGGCAAAAATTGTGGCGTTATACACCTTCTTCGCTGCAGTCCAGTCAGCCCCCCACCCCCAAATAACCTCACAAAGGCACAGAAAGCTATACAGCGAGAACGCTGCTGGAGGAGGGGGAGGGGGAGAAGAAAAGTTCTCGGAGCTTTTCCGTCCCCAGACCTCAGCCCAGCAGGCCACGGACCTCAAGGAACTAACCTTTTCCTAAGGCCTGATCTCCCCGCTGGGAGGGAATCCAATCCCCGGGCAAAGGTCGCCCGGAATGGCACTGCGCTGCTGGCCGCGCTGTTCATTCACAAAATGAGCTCTTGTGATAAAGTGAGGACAGCAGCCCGCTAGTGTGCTTTCCAGGTTGGTGGCAGGAGAGCTGCCAACAGCGTCCCAGGCTCTGAGAACTCAGCACTAGCATCTTCCTCCCCCCGCCCCCCCCCCCCCCCCCGCCTCCCCAACCGTCCCGGCCCTGCCGAGCCCTGCACCTCCAATTCCAAGAAATCAAAGCACGTTTGAAAAGTGTGTGGGGGCTAGCAATTGCAGGGAACCGTGCAGTTCCTTGTGACAGTTTTGAAAAGTGAAAAATTCCGGTTGAATTCATGTATTTTGTAACAAAAAATGCACCAGGCAAAGGGCTGGGCACCAGGAGCGTTTCTCTTAAGAAATCTCTTAAGGGTGTTCCTGGGCCTGAGGAAAACCCCTTCCAGGCTCTTAGTTTTGGTTTTGGTTGAGCCGAGAGGAGTTGCTTGCACACCAGTTGGCTTCCCTGCCTGCCCAGGCAATGCCTTTTCTTTATGCAGACAAGCAAT
The DNA here is from genome assembly GCF_963924665.1 of Micromys minutus. Classification (NCBI taxonomy): domain Eukaryota; kingdom Metazoa; phylum Chordata; class Mammalia; order Rodentia; family Muridae; genus Micromys; species Micromys minutus. The sequence continues at coordinate 13,753,409 of NC_137957.1, read as the reverse complement.
ATCCGACGTCTTTTTAAGGCCTGCCAGAGGAAAGATAGCCAGAGTCACAGGGGAAAGGCCAGGCACCCTAACTCAGAGAAGGCACCCTAACTCAACTGTCCTGTGGCAGAGCCCACCCATCCTGGCAGCCCTCTGTCTCCTCGTCCCTTCCAAGGGACCTCACAGCCCAGCTTGTCCACTCTTGTTCCTACGTACAGTCTGCTGCTGTACTGACCCACGTGCGACGTAAATCCTCAGTGTCATTTGGGAAATGTGCTGCACTTGAAAACGTGTTTAAAAGAGAGCCTAAAGAAAACAGAGCCTGCACCCCCCCTCAAAAAAGAAAGTGTGCACAAAGATGCACGTCAACTCACAGCTAACTGTTGCTCCGATGCCTTCCTGCCTGAGCATCCTAGGCCCAACATGCTTTCAACTGAACTTGGACTGAGTTTACCCATCAACTATTCAGGACTGCTCATTTATGAGATATGGATGCATTTCTGAAATCCCCCTATAAGGGAAATAAAAGAAAGACAGCGGGGGTCCGAGAGAGAGTTCTCTATTGGTTCACTGTGGCTGGGGGAAGAGGGGGCACAGAGCTTTAAAATGTCTGCATTTGGGAAGCAGAGCCAGGTAGATCTCTGTGAGTTCAAGGCCAACCTGTCCTTACAGCCAAAGCTACTACGTGAGACTCTACCTGAAAAACACACACAGAAACAAAAAGGGTTTGCCTCGAAGTCCTAAGAAGGATTGTGGCAGCGCTAGGTCCTCATGCGGTGACATTGGGAGGGACTTCAGGGAGAGACTGGGATGGGGCTAGCGTAGTGCTGAGATAGCCCATGTGCTAAACAAACAGATCTAATTACTAGTGCCACCTCCCACCTAGTCAGTCATCAATGCGGGGACACATGCCCTGAGCTGTCCATGTGTAGACCATCCTGGAGAAGGAATTGTTAGAATCCACCCTGAGCTGCTTACTTCGAGCAAGGTTTAGTGGCAATAAGTCCACACTGACCGTGCAATTGAGGATTTACCACAAGCAGAAAGAATCACACCTGCAGCAGTTCTGAAGGGCACGCACACGCCCCCCATAGGCGGTCTCCATTTGTTGACATGGAAGGGAGTGAGATAATGTCTCTAGGAAGACCACCGGTCCTGGGGACTCCTAGAGACTGTCCTGTGCACCTGGGTAGAATCCACCATGCCTTGAGAAATACTCTTCTCTCTGGCTCCTAAAACCTGACTCCCCCAGCTCTGAGGTGCACTTTGACCTCACGTACAGTCTCTGCCCTGGGCCACTCACTACCTTACCATCTTCCTTGTCTAGTAACCTATAAGATCTGCTGTAGAAATGTCCCAACTACACAATGTATGTTTGAATACAGCAGTTACACCATGCCCACTGACCTGAACAAAAAGAGACTGGTTATCTTAGGCTAAAATAGGAAAAAAAAAAAAAAAATAGTGCTTGGACATCTTGGCCTCAGAATGGGATGAAATCCAGGTCCAAATACTTCCAAGTAGACAAGAAGGCAATGTGGCCTCTAACAAGGTGAAGTGCGCAGCTGTAGTTACAGCGTCTGATGAAACTTGATTATCTTTATTTCCAATGTTGCCATCTCTTAGTAGCTCAGTTACCCACTGTGCTTTGTTGTAAGAATTATTTAGAAATCGGTGCGGGGTTTCTTCCCATCTTTGACCAGTTATGTTCCTGAATGAAACACACACACAGCCTTTATATGTTAATATGCTGTAAGAAGCACAGTAGCTGGACAACCGCCTACCCTCCGTGTTGTTAGGATCTACTCTCTCATAGACAACCCCAAATTACCACCTACTCTTTACTATGTTCCATCTTGGCTGCTCTTAACCATTGGGCTGGCCTCTGGGGCATGTGCGTTTGTCCCAGAGGCCATGGGAACTCTTGCTTCTCTCCTGCAAACTCTTCTCAGGCATGGTGTCTCTCTTCCTGCTCCTTCCTGGTGATCCCAACACCAGGAAACACACTCTGACTGTCTATCTCTCTCTTCCCCAGCTATTGGCTGCTGGCAACCCTATTCACCAATCAGAGTTAACTTGGGGGCCGGGTCCCAAAGGCTACGTGCTGGCTACAAATCTTAGCGTTAGAATCCAAGCAGCGTTAAACCACCTCACTCTGTGCTTCGGTTTTCTCAGCTATAAAATAAGGACCAGGGTGAGCCCTGAACGAGGTTATGCATCTGGAATTTTAAGAACAGCCCCAGGCACAGGGATTCACAGAACTCCCAGCACTAATATATAAACTCCATCTACAATACAAAAGATGGTGTGGTACCAGGAAAGTTCAACTGGGGACCACAAATACAGTATGAGAAGCCCAAGCCTGGTGTAATTTTGGACAGAACCAAGGCGAGTTCAGTGGTCAAAGCAGAAACTACTAAATGCTATCCCAGTTAATGCTCCAATTCCCTCCTAAGGGGAAGACTGTGGTCTTTATTATTATGTCAAAAAGAACACTAAGATTTTACAGTCATACAGGTACAATTTTTCATTTCTACTCTCACTGGCTTTTCCCTTTTATTTTTGAGACAGGATCTCATGATGTAGCCCTGGCTGGCTTGGAACTCATTATATGGACCAGGATACCCTTAAACTCTCAAAAGAGATCCATTTGCCTACCTTACTGAGAAATATTTAATCACACATCTTTGTGGTGGTAAACATGAGACTTCTTTCTAAGCCCGGACTACCTTCACATATGGGGAGATTATGCCATCAGGTAAAAACCTCAGAAGAAACCAGAAACCCCAATATTCACAGATTTCCTGTTTTGCTCATGTGTTCTCTTCCTCGGAGTTGTCTGATTTGACTGGATCCACTAATAATCATGGATGATTTTCAGATATAAAGACCCTCAGCTATAGAGCGATGTCATAGAATTGTTACAAGTATTCTAGACGGTGTGCCCAGAGTGAAGATCAAATACCCTGGGAAGGTTTTGTCCACAGGGGCAAATAGGGGATGGAGAATGGGCAGAGAATGTCAGTTATCCCTCCACGCAATGAGCAAGTCCAGGAGACACCAGCAAGCTGGCCTGGCTCCCAGTCACCCCGGCGTGGTCTCATCAGCAGGTCAACAAAGGCTAGTCCAATTCAGTAGACACAGACTTTGGCTAAACAAGTGTTTCGGCCTTGCTTCGTGTCAGCTGGAGGTTGCCTGTGCCTGTGTTCTAAAAATCTCAGCGGAGAGGCCAAGTGCAGAACTGTGCCGGAGAGTCTCTACTTCGAAAAGAATGAGAGTGGTGGAGGCACTCTGCCAAGGTCAACCTGGGACTGGAAGGCTGCGCCTGGGGGGGGGGGGGAGGCTGCAGGCGCTGGGAGGGAGACGCTGGGAGGGAGAGCACAGACAGGGCTGGAGGAAAGGGCCAAGTGTGGGAATGTTTATTGAAAAGAACATGCCGGGGAGAACCCAGCCCTCACACCTAGGGGATTTGGGAACTGGCTGTCTGCATCAGAAAGCCCTGCCAGAAGAGTTCAGCCATTTCCACTCCATAAAGTTCTTGGTGCAAAAATGAATGGCAAAGCCAGTCATGAACACGGTTTCTCAGCGAAGGTAATTGAAACCAATGGGTCTCCGTTTCCAGTCTTTTCTGGTGGTCTAGAGGGGGAGAAATGCCAGTGGAAAGAACTCTGGGCACTTGCTAACATCCCCGTCCCACTCTGAGAGCCACTGTGTTATATGGGCAGGATGAGCGAGAAAGGGCCCTATCTGCTAAGACTTCTCACTAGAAAGAGAAGGCAACAGTTTGGATCTGGTTGCCAAGGAGTCACTGGAAGACTGGCAGGGAGAGCAAAAAGGAAAAAGGATTTATTCATGACCTTGAAAAAACATGACCCAACTGCCCCCCCCCCCCGCGTGACGAAACTTCATAGTTGACATTAGACAGTAGCTCAAGGAAGAGACATGCTGATCACGTATCCTCATGACGTCACATACATCGGTGTGGTTTTCTGGATCACTATTTCCTCCAGGACTCAGTTTGAATTACTTCCTGGCACAGGTTTCATTTCCTTGCTTCCTGGAGTTATTTATTTATTTATTTATTTACTTACTTATTTATTTATTTACTTATTTATTTATTCATTCATTCATTCATTCATTCATTTTTTCTTTTGCCCGTAGTTTTGCGTTTTGTTTTGTTTTTAATTTTATAAATGTTATTATAGAAAAAAAAACCTGCAAATAAAAAAACAAAAAACAAAACAAAACAGAAACATTGTTACATTCAAACTAGCCAGACCCAAAACTGACTCAACCCAGTGAACCTTTCCACAGTTAGAGTTGATATTTGGAACAGAAACATAAAGTTTAGCACTAAAGTTTTATATGGTCAGCATCAAATGTATTTTATGCTTTTATCTGCCACCCGAAGTAGAAGCTTCATGACAGAGAATTAGAACCCAGGAAAGCAATTCTCTTTAAACCCTCATTATAACACATGCCCTCGTGCCCTAGCCCCTTATTCGTGCTTAGGGCTTCCTTGTGCTCTAATATTTAGGCTTTCTTGTTCCCTTTCTTCATGTTATATGGTACCTACGTGTGCATTTGCTTACAGGTATACATATATTCCTCATATGAGGGAAAAATGTGGGTTTTTTTTTCTGTGATTGTTTTCTCACTTAATATTATAAATTCTAAATCCATCTATTTTCTTTGTGTAGCCCTGGATGTCCTGGGATTTGCAAAGACCAGGCTGGCCTCAGACTCACAGAGATCTTCCTCCTGCCTCTGCTCCCCTCTGTCCCAAGAGTACTGCGATTTAAACTATGTCCCCCTACCCAGCTCCTACAAATTGTTTGACCTCCTTTTTCACAAGAGCTGAACAGTGTTCCATGACATGCATAGACACGCATGTGCATACATGCATAGACACGCATGTGCATACATGCATAGAGGAGAGAGATGTCTAGATAGATATGTGAGATTTGTATTATGTGTTCATCTGCTGATGGACCACTAGAATGGCTCCAACCCTCTGTGACGGTGAAAAGCAGCATTAAACATGGGTTTCCAATATCTCTGTTGTACAACATGGGGCTTTCTGGGTCTATGTGGCAAGATGAAAACATATGGGACACACAGTGATTCTAGTTTTGATTTTTTGAGAAGTTTCTCTATGGGTTTTCACAATGGCTGTGTTGACTTGCACCCCACCAACAGAGAAGAAGGTTCCTTTTCTCTGCAAACCCCATTTCTTTCCAAGATTTGTGTTCGAGAGCGACTCTGGCTGGGTGACTTGGAATCTCAGAGTGATTTTAATCTGCGTCTCCCTGATGTTTAGGGATACTGAAAACTTTAAAAAAATACTTATTGGCCAATTACATTTCTTTTTTAAAAGTGTCTGTCTATTCAGTTAACTTGCCTATTTGTTGGTTGGTAGTGTTAGAATTTCTGTGGTTCTTTGTAAATTCTGGATATCAGCCTTTCACCCAAATTGTAGCTGGTAAAAAATGTCTCTCATTTTGTGTCTTTGTGTTGACTCTGCTAGTTGTTTTCTGCTGGACAAAAGCTTTTTATCTTCAGGATTTTTTTTCTCCTGCACTGTATTGAAAAATAAAGGTTTTCCCTTCACATAATATATCCTGATACAGGTTCCATTCCCAGTCCCCCCTCCAAATCCGATCCATAGCCTTTCTGTCTCTCATTAGAAAGCAAAGAGACATCTATGGGATAATATGAAATAAAATATAATAAGCTAAAACAAAAAAACTAACACATTGGAATAGAACATCAACAACAACAACAACAAACCAGAAGGAAAGACACAAGGGATATAAATAAAGAGACCCACTGGTTCACATACTTGGGAATCTAATTTTTAAGAAAAGGTCCAGTTGAGAAAGAGAGAATAAATAAATATATATATAAAATAAATTTTAGAGATAAAAATAAAAACTAATATAATAATAATAATAACAATAATAATAATAATAATAATAATAATAATAATAATAATAAAGCCCTGGCTGCTTTCCCTATTCTCCAGCCCCTGTTCTTCTCCCCTTTCTCACAGATAGTCCTGGTCATGTCCAGTCTATAGGCCTAATTCTCTCTCTGCTCTGGACTCCTTCAGATGCCTCTGGCTGTTCTCTCTCTCTCTCTCTCTCTCTCTCTCTCTCTCTCTCTCTCTCTGTTTCTGTCTCTCTCTGTGTCTCTCTCTGTCTCTCTGTCTCTCTGTCTCTCTCTCCCTCCCCCTCTCCCTCCCTCCCTCCCTCTCTCTCTCTGTCTTTTTGTCTCTCTGTCTCTCTCTGTCTCTCTCTGTCTCTCTCTGTCTCTCTGTCTCTCTCTGTCTCTCTCTGTCTCTCTCTCTCCCTCCCCCTCTCTCTCCCCACTCTCCCTCTCATCTACAATAAGAACTTTAACCATATCATACAGTGGTTATCATTGATTTAACACCTACTATCCACAATTATGTGGATTTATTTATTTATCTATTTATTTGTATCTGTCTTTCTGGGTTACTTCAGTCAGGAGGATTTATTCTTTTCTATTTCTATCTGCCTACCCGTGAATCTCATGATTTTGTCATTGTTTTTAAAGTTGAGTCATGTTCCATCATGTAAACATACCATATTGTCTTTAGCATGGAGCATGTCAGGTATATGCTGAGAATGGTGTAGCTGGACCTTGAGGTAGACTGATTCCCACCATCTTGGGGACCCACCACACTGATTTCCATAGTTTGTACATCTCACAGCAACGGTTGAGTGGTCCCTCTTCTACATCCTTGCCCACATGAACTGTCACTTGTTAGCCATTCTGACAGGAATAAGATGAAATCTCAACACCCTTGGTGGCTAAGGAGCTGCATGTTTGTGTCTCTCAGACGTTTGAGTTTCCTCTATTGAGAATCTTCTGTTTCAATCTGAACTCCGTGGGGGGGGGGGGGTGGCTCTTGTTTATTTGTTGGTTGGTTGGTTGGTTTTTGATAACCAGTGCAGGGATTTTTCAGTTTTTGTTTTTCGGTTTTGGTCTGCTTGGTTTTTGTTTTGTTTTGTTTTTGAGATTTTTATGTATTTTGAATATTGGCCCTTTATTTGATGCAGAGTTAGGCTGTTTCTTTGTCCAAGTGGTGGTGTCCTCTGCTGTGCAGAAGTTTTTCCATTTCATGAGATTTTATTGTTTTATTATGTTTAAGTATGACTATTGTTTACTGGTATGTTGAGCCATCCCTGAATCTCTGCATGAACCCTACTTGATCATGGTGGGTGATTTTTTTTTTTTTTTTTTTTTTTTTTTTTTTTGGTATGTTCTTGAATTTAGTTGAAAATATATTATTGAGAATTTTTTGGATCTGTGTTTATTAAATAATTGGTTTATGTATAATTCTCTTTCATTGTCAGGTCTTTATGTGGTTTGGGTATCAGAGTAACTGACCTCATAAAATGGGTTGGGCAGCTTTTCTTCAGTTTCTGTTTTGTGGAACAATGTCTTTATGTCTTTCTCCTGTCTAACTGCTGTAGCTAAGACTTCCAGCTCTATATGAAGGAAAGAGAGAATAGGGTGGACATCCTTATGTAGCTTTCGATTTTAAAGGACGTGCTCTCAGCATGTCTTCATTTAATAAAGTGTTGGCTACAGATTTATGGTACGTAGCCTTTATTTTCAGAGATATTATATCCATTGCAAAAGTCTGGAGCTCCTTTTTTTTTAATCATGAAAGCACATTGAACATTGTTAAATGACATTCAAGCATCAGCTGAAATAATAGTGTGGTTTCTGCCCTTAAGTTTGTTTATATGGCATACTACATTTATTGTCTCTGAACCAACTTGGCCTTCCTAAGATGAAAATAACACCTTCAGTCTTGTTGCTTGTGATGGTCTGTTTAAATAATTCACATTGTCAAGGATTGATTTTGGTAGCCGATATGCTTTTAGAAATTATTCTGATTAGAAAATCCTTCATGATTTTCCAGCTTTTCAGTCTTAAGTCTTCAGAGTAATTCCTATGGATGTTCTGAATTTCACTAGAGTCAGCTGTGGTTTTTCATTTTATTTATTCATTTTAGTCTTTCTTTGTCTTCTCATATTCACCAAGGATTGCTCTATCCTATTAACTTTTTCAAAGAACCAACTCTTTGGTTAATTTTGCATATTGGTCTTTCAAAGATGATTTGTTTATTTTTATTTTATGTGCATTGGTGTTTTGCCTACATGTATGTTTTTGTGAGGGTGTTGGATCCTCTGGAGTTGGAGTTACAGAGAGTTGTGAACTGCCATGGATGTGCTGGTAAGTAAACCCAGATCCTCTGGAAGGGCAGCTGCTCTTAACCTCTGAGCCATCTCTCCAGACCCACACATTGTTCTTTTAATGTCAGTTTCATTAATTTCTTCCCTAATATTTATTCATTCTCACTATTTACTGAGTTTGAGGCTACCCACTTGTTTTTTATTTTTGAAAGTCCTGATGTGCATTATTAGGTTATTTATTGAATATGTCTCGGATTTTTAAATATGAGCACTTATTGTTATAAACTTTCCCCTCATGACTGCCTTGCCCAGAGGGTACTGTGCATTTTCCTTCTCATTGTCTTGGGGAATTTTTTAATTTTCTCTCTGATACCTTGGGTAGCACATTGCCCATTCAAAAGGTTTTTGTTCAATCCTGAAGTGCTTTTGTCATTTCTCTTACTGTTGATTTCTACTCTTATTGCATTAATGCCTGGAAGATAAGAAAATATTTCACTAATTTTAAATTTGTTGATACTTGACTTGTGTCCTATGATATATGATCAATTTTGAAGAAGGTTCTATATACTGCTGAGAAAACTGTGTATTCCCCATCACCAGATAGAGTATTATATATATATATATATATATATATATATATATATATATATATATATATATATATATATATCTGCTAACTCTTGTTCATCTATAGAATATTTTAGTTCTGAAAACATCTCTTGTTTTTAGTTGGGAAGATGATCTACATTTGAAAGTGGAACATCAAAGTCCCCACTACTATTGTGTCAAAGCCAATATGCTTTTTTATGTTCTATAGCATACATTTCATGAAATTATTAGGGGCTTCAGCATTTGATCCTTTAAAGTTTACAGTTGTTATATTTTCTTGACAAATTGTTCCTTTATTAACATATAGTGTCACTGTGTGTGTGTGTGTGTGTGTGTGTGTGTGTGTGTGTGTGTTGTAGTAGTAGCAGTAGTAGGAGGAGGAGGAAGAAGAGGAGGAGGAAGAACATTTTTTATCTCTTATAATTAGTTTTAGTTTGAGGTTTACCTTGTCTAGTATATGGATAACTATGCCGTATCTTTACATTTTGTTTGTTTCCCATTCTTTGGCATTAAGCTTTTGGGTATTTTTGACAGTTAAGTGTGTTTCTTGGAGACAGCATATAGTTGGTTCTTAGTGTTTTAATACTGTCTGTTAGTCTGTAACTTTTAGTGACAAGTTGAGGCATTTTACTTTTAAGGATAAGATAAGGATAAGAAAGTGGTTTTCTATTTCCTATAAAAAATTTTAGGTGATATTCTATTTTTCTAGATTACTGATATTTCTTTTTCTGTTCCCATATTAATTTTGAAAGTTCATCGAGCTGCTGTGTTCTTTCTTTCCTAAGGGCAATTTGTTTCTGTAAATAAACTTTCATCTTCCTCCCTGTAAAGTATTCCACTAAGAACATTCTGCAGTGCTGAGTCCAATGGTATGAATTGCTTTAATTCATGTTGTGCCTTGAAAGACCTTTTCTCCCATCAGTTTTAAAAGATATTTTTGCAGGGTATAGCATTCTTAATTCACAGTTGTTTGCTTTCAGAGCTTGAAATATTTCATTCCATACTATACTGATCTTTATGGTTAATAATGAAAAATCTGAGGTAGTTCTGTTATTTCTGCCCTTATATGTGAGTTGTTGCTTCTTTTCTTGTTGGTTTTAGGAGTATTTTCTTTACTTTGTATTTTTGACATTCTACTATAACATAAAAAAAAATTCTTCTCTGGCCACATCTATTTAGAATTCTATATGTCTTTTGTGATTTCTCTAAATTTGTGAAATTTTCTTCTAAAATTTCACTAAGTAGTCTTCCTATCCCATTAGATTTTTACCTCTGCTCCTTTGATATCATGGATTCTCGTGTTTGACTTCTTGAATATGTCCCAGGATTTCTGAAATTATCATTCATGCTCCTTGTTTTTTTTTTTTTTTTTTACTATATACATATTTTATTGACTTTGTTTTCTCTTTCATTCCTAAAATTTATTTTTCTTGGTCTTGTCTGTTCTAAATAATGTCAGTTGTGGTTTTGATTTGATAGGCCATAGCTTTCCTTTCATATATTCTGTTTTGTTATTTTTCAATGTTTAGTCTCTTTGTCCATCTTTTCCTGTATTTCTAATGTTTGTCTCCACGTTACAAACAGTCGTTTGCTCACTTTGGAGACTGTCTAGTCAAGGTCATGGATATCTTTCCTTAATTCACTAATATGCTTGTCCAACTCTTCTACATGAAAATTCTAAATTCATTCTCAGACATTTTGGCTATTTCTATGAGTTTGGGTTCCTTTCTCAGGAGTTGGCTGGTTGGTGTTGGGTCTGAGTGGTGGTTGTATCTTTTATTTTGTATTGTTTCATCATAGTTAATATATCTGTTAAAATGGGTTTGTTTTGACTTCCTCTTCTTCCAAGCCTGATGGGATATTCTGGGTTTTATGACTTGTCTTAGAGGAATATCTACATGAAGGAAGACTGATGAAGTTGGTATTTATTACTAAATTACTGAATGAGTTGCTGAGGTGATTCTGACTCAGCTACATACCATCAGGACTGTGGTTATTAGACAGAGCTGAAACCTTGGTCTCTGCTGGATTCTATGGAACTTCTGGAGGTAGGAAACCAACTCCCAATCCAGTGAAGCCTTTTTACTATCAGAGGGCTATAGTTAGAGCCACGGGCCCAAATAATATCTGGGTGTTCAGAAATATAAAATCTGGGTCCCAAGGAGGCCTTTAGTATGCTAGATATCAGAATCCTGCCTCTATGTTGATCATAAATACCACTGGAACAAAAGACCCATTTCTCAGAGGATTCCGGGCAACACAGAGCCAAAGCTCAGTTCTATACTGACCCGAAGTCATTGTGCTGGAGACCTGGTCATAAGGAAGCCAGAAGCCTGATTGTCCAGATGTTCTTTTCTTCTGTTGGCATTAATTCTCAGATCATACTTGGGGGTTCTTGGTTGTCTGCCCCCTTCCAGACCAAACTTGAAAATCCACTGGAGGTTTTCCTCTTGATCTGACTACTCAAAATAACCCCAAACTTAGCTAAGTTGTCTGGCCTTACTGCTTCTGGATGTCCATCTATAGCCTGGCCTTTTCCTCCTGATGTTTTTTGTTGTTTGGGGGGTTAAGATGCGTGAAGTCATCTTGACTGATCCTTTAAACATAGAGAATTTGATAAATGAATTTGTATGGGGTCTTGGCAGGCAGTGCTTTTGAATGAGGACAGTGACCATCTGGGGACCAGTCTTTCTATCCCCTTTTTTATAGACACACATTTAAGTTCAAATTGCTTTGCTAGACTGGTGTGTGTGTGTGTGTGTGTGTGTGTGTGTGTGTGTGTGTGTGTGTGTGTGTGCGTGCACGCGCTTGCGCTTATATTTCAGCATTATACAATTATCTGCCCATCTTCTAAGCTGACAGTGAGAAAGAGTAACTGGGAAGGCCTGCTCAGCCTAAGTCTTTTGAAGATTCACTCCATGGTTGCATATTTTTTTTTCCTCTAATGTTCCAGCGTCTACTCTGCACTTCTGGATGTTTCAAAAGCAATCTTGAGTAGATGAAGAAGGAGAACTGATTCTATCTGCACGCATAGACAGTTTTTCTGGACCTTCGGTTTCAGATGCTTTTCACTGTACAATTTATTTAGCATCAGTGGTGTCAAAGGGGAAGACGCAGTGATGCCGTGAGTATAAAGGAGGACAGGGGAACGCACGGGCATGTACGTTGTCCATAAACACAATGGTGATCTTCGGAGAGAATGAGGAAATCGATGAGCTAATTACCTTTCCAATTATGAAGAATTCTGCTCAGGGAACGGAGAGGTGGCTCAGCCCCTAAGAGTGTTTGCTTCTCTTGCAGAGGGCATAAGTTCAGTTCCTGGCACACATTTCAGACAATTGAGGCTGATGGAGTCCATAACCCTCTTCTGGTCTCCTTGGGCATTTTCAGAGTTGTGGTAGACACACACACACTCACACACACACAAATAATTTGTTTTTAAAAAGACTTTAAAACATTTGCCTATTTCTTCAACTTTGAAAAAAATAAGATCATATGTTTTCAATTCTTTCAAAAAAAAAAAAAAAAAAAAGAACTAAAAGCTTTGTCTTGCTAACAAGAAAGAAACATTTCTTTTTCCTTCATTGATACCCTTCCCAAATAAGGACTGAGGCTACTTCTGCTTTGGTGAAATGTCCTCTGAGCAATACTGGAGATGTCCCCATCTCTGATGATGAGTGACTTGACTATCACATGGTCTGTGTGCCAGAGAGGGCATTCTGTCCCCTTTCTGTAGCCATGGCCCAGATGTGTGCCCTGGTGAGGAGGCAGCTCTGTGACTTTCCCCAAAAGCTTTAGCAGCTGGAATGTTGTTTGCTTGTTTGTTTGTTTGTTAAATAAACCCAACCCCCCCCTTTCTCTCTTGCCTTGGGCTTCTCATTTTGGATGGCATTTCAGTGAATAGATATTAATGAAGGGGGAGTCCACATCTTTTTAGTGTTGAGTTGTTCTACCAAAGGACATGGTACAACTCCCAAGTCAGGATTTCAGTTACAGCAGTTCGAGCATTCCTAATACAAAAATCTGCAGATTTTCTTTTAACACTAACATGAAACAACAGGAGAAAAATTCTGCCATCTCATGTGACGGGCCACATTCAAAATGCAGGTTCACTGAAACTATTGTATGAGAACACCTTCAGGGTACACGGTGAAATGTACATGGTGCACAAACGGATGGTGTGTTTAGACCTGGGTTGTGTGCCTAACACATTTCATTAGGCATAACTCAGTATCACGTATTTCAACACGTGTCCTTCAGACCTTGACAGTTTTATCCCGGTGTACTTCGAGTATTGCAAAGAGGGTCTGTCCTTTCTTTACATTCTCTGCTTATTGCTCTATGTTCCAGATCCTCTGTGCTGGCTGCCTTCCTGAGTGATGTTGCTTTCTTCACATGAGCTGTGTGTAGTGTGTGGGTGCACAGGGTTCTCCCTGTCCCCAATCATTAACATTTCTTCGTTCTTATCTTACTGCTGTGCCTTCGAATCAAGTGTGAAATACCATGAATACACATCAATCTCATAACAATCATGGATAATTCAGAATAAAGTTCATTTTTTATAACCGCAGCTTTTATCCTTTTTCTGTATTTCCAAAATATCTGTAAAGAAATATTCCTTTTTTTTTTTTTTTTGAGAAAATGAGCTTGAATCTTAGCAAGGTAGGAATCTCATTTTCACAGTTATGAGCTGTAAAAACTGAGACTGATTTTCTGAGACAAAGTCAATAATAACAAAGAAAATATAAAGATACAACAAAAATGAACCCCAGGCCCAAGATCTTTGCTTAATTCCATGTATTGTAAAAGAGAAAAATAAAAGTTAAATTAATTTTTAAAAATTATTATATTCCTTTCTCTCTCTCTCTCTTTCTCTTTCTCTCTCTCTCTCTCTCTCTCTCTCTCTCTCTCTCTCGTGTGTGTGTGTGTGTGTGTGTGTGTGTGTGTGTGTGTAGACATACATCACAAGGTGCATATGGAAGCCAGAGGACAACTTTTGAGGGTCACTTCTTCTATCATGTGGGTGACAGAGGAGAAACTCAGGTCATAAGGCTTGTAGGCAGTGTCTTGACTTACTAAGCTATCTTTCTGGCTCTGAAAACATTGAGTTCTACTTTTAAAGTTTGGGGGTGTAGGCCCAATGCCAGAGAACTCGCTTATCATGTGTGAAGTCTTGGATTTAGTCTACACCAACCCCTATTCCCCCCAAATTCCCACTTGTATAAATCTAATACAGTTTTCTCACTCTTCACAACACACATTGTTTCTTCTGGCTCCTGACTTCAGAGGTCTGCACCCGACAGAACGAAACAGCACAGTGCTCTTCCGTACCCAGGAGTCATAACTTCACTTAAAACAAACATTTGGGAAAACTCCAGACCCAGATAGGATGGGATTCTCAACAGCTTTGACTTGGAGAAGAGGGAAGTAGGCTGTTACAGAGTGGAGACAAATATTAGCTGGTGTCTGACAATGTCAAAACAATTAACATGAACCACTAAACTCAAGTGCAATCAGTGCGCAGATGGGGGTGGTGTGACCCCCAAAGGCTCTCACCCACCAGGGTTAAGGAAACACTGCTCATGTATTACTACCTCTTCCCAGCATCCCTGTCTCTGTGGATTTCTGATGTGTGGCTAATATCATCACATTGCCTGCCTCCATCCCAAACATCTTAGGCACCGCACATGACACATACAGGCGCTGAAAAGTCAAAAGCGGAATTCCTCAGCCAGAGGGATCATAGGTAACGTTCCTCCTCACAGTTCAAACTTGCACTTAAGGGACTGTGAGCACCGTCGGAAGGGTAGAGTAGAAGAAACAAGCATCTGCAGAGACAGAAGAAGGGTGTTCTAGAAAGAGACAAGCCTGTTTTCCTGACATGGTCAGCAACATGATCGGTATAGCCCTGACCATTAGAGAACATTTTTTTAACATTTCCAGCCTAAGCTACAAAGATGTGGCCTGGAGGAAAGTCTTCTGATCAGTGGAAGCCATGGCTTCTGAGAACGCAGTGGGGCCCAGTCTTACCGCACATGCTCCTACTGTGAATATTTATCAGTTCATTACACGTTGGTGGTCCTTTAGCTGACCGTGTTGCTGACCGTGTAGTTTAGAGTTTTAACTTCCAGAACGGTAACCTACATACGCTAGCCTGCCTCAATTATATTGTTGAGGTAGCAGAAAACAGACCAACACAAGGGCTCGTTTACTTCTATTTATACTGTCATGATACCCTCACCCTGAGTTTATACACACTTGCCACTCTCACAGTGATGTTGTCTAGTCAGCAACAAATATTAGAGGCGTTCAAAAATACTTCCCCTGTGTCTTTATATTATATAATGAATCTGACCTAATGGCACCCTTTGAGGGGAGCTAGATAAGAAGAGCATCAGTAAGGTTGGTCCTCCGTGTGGGTTGAGGGGTCACCTTGTGATCAGCTGACAAAGGACTTTCCCTGGGGAAACACAAAGACCAAGCTCTACTGTACAGCTGCGTTTTAAGACTCTGTCTCTGTTGCATGCTAACATGTCACCAGCCAAAGCGAGTCATAGCCAACCCTATGATATGCGGGCTGCCCATTATGAAGTACTCCACTTTTCAGGCCTACACCAGGGCAGCAAAGAGATGGATGATTGTCACAGATGTAGGAAGGAATGAAATCGTGAACGTCCAAACCATCCTGTCTAAATCTTTCTTCCTTCTCGGAGCAAACAGAGACACACATAGCGTCAGGGCTCGATTCTTAGTCTCTGGTCCAAGGAAAATATTTATTTCAAGTCCGAGAAGGTTCAGTTGTTTCTCTCTGCCACTGGGATGTCCCCAGCCTCCCTCCCATACTTCTTTCTGTGACCAACAAGATCTAAATACAGGACTAGAGCCGCACAGGGGGATAGCTTTGTTCAAATTAGCCAAATACCACAGGCAGAAGTCAGGACTGAGGAGAATGAGATCAAGTCCACTGGGGACGATGGACTCACACCTGCCTGGTACATGGGTCTCACGTCCCCTGCCCCCTGCCCCCATGGCTCTGCCCTTCTTGCTTTAATGCCCAGCTGTTTCTCACCAGTGTGCCTTTGATTCTGAGGCCTCTCCAGCTCACACAGGACAGCCCTGCTTCAGTGAGTGACATCTGCTAGTAGGTTCACTGTTTCTCTCAGGTTTTCTTCTACTGCAAACCAACCTCAGAATAACTATTTCTCTCTGGCTGCCAGCACACATACACACACACACATACACACACACACATACACACACACACACACAGGTACACACACACGGGAACACACGTGCACACAGTTATGTACACATTTATGGGCACACACACACATACATGCACGGGCATGGGCACGAGCACACACTCATGCACACACACACACGGGCACACACACACTCACACACACATGCATGGGCACACATACACACACTTATCTCTGGCTGAGTGCTACAGCTGCCCAGGCCACACACTGGCCACTCTGGCAGCCAAGCTGCTAGACCTGACGAATGTCACACGGCTGCCCTGGGGCCCCTCCCGGATCTGTTCTCTACAAGAGAGATTTATTTCTCTGATGTTTTAAAACAGGAAAAAAAAAAAAAAAAAAGACTCATTCCTTGGAGGCCTGCCAAGAAGGGGGTGATCCACCCAGGAAACAAACAAGACCCTTCCCCCCTCTCTCTCCCTGTCTTTCCTGCTTCCTTGTGTCAAGTCCTCCAGGGCAGCTCCCCCTGAGTGGAAAGAAAGCTGTCAGGATGAAAGGGCCCTGCTCGTGATGAACAGCTGCTGTCTGGACCCGTGCAGGAAGAACCAGCATCATTTCAACTCCTTGCTCCCAGCCAGCCAGGCGCTGACTGCATCCAAGTCCTCTGAATCCACAGCCCCGAAGGGAGAAACTTTTTATGAGCAGAGAGCCATGCTAAGGGGCTCCAAAGCCCACAGGATTTGCCTGAGCCTATTTCCATCCCTCACTGCTCCCCAATAGACACCCTAATCCATCCAACTCAAGAAGCGAGAGGCTCAAGACCTCTGGAGCTTCCTCACATTCTCTGTATCACTCCCTAGCTGGGAGACCTGAAACAGCCTAGTGCTGTTGAGAGACACAAAAGGTACCACGCCAGAGAGTAGAATAGCGTCCGAAAGCTGCCTTAGTCAGCCCGGTCAGTTCCGTTAGTACCGGGAAGAGAAGAGAGATCGTCCCTGAAAAGGCACGTGCAAAAGATTCATTCTGTGTAGCCAGAAAACTCAAAGGCTGGGGGTATTTAAGGCTTCAGGTTCTGCTAAATTAATGCAGGAATGAATCTTAGCCATGCTTTCTAATGAGGCAAAATGTGGTTGATTTTCCAACCAGAAAAGCGAGCTCCAGCTTGTGATTGCTGAACAGATAGATGGTACAATTCTGTACCTAGGGTCTGCCGCAAACCTTCCCTCAGCATCTGCTGAAG
The DNA here is from genome assembly GCF_963924665.1 of Micromys minutus. Lineage (NCBI taxonomy): Eukaryota > Metazoa > Chordata > Mammalia > Rodentia > Muridae > Micromys > Micromys minutus. Next base: position 13,736,148 of record NC_137957.1, on the reverse strand, counting down.
GTTCTGGCTCCATTCTATAATAGTGAACAGGATAGGAGTATCAGCTCACAGGAGAAATAAATCTATACATTGATAGCTGTACGTTACTTGTAGGTACTACAAAAACTCAGAGCATATCTGAGAAAAACTATAGGTGAACAGTTTCCTCTGCGCTCATAGTTCAGGATTTTAGTCCTATGGTCACCTGGCTCTCTTGTCTGTAGATTATAGCGATGCAGACCACGTGATGGTTTAACTCTGATCATCAACTTGCTTAGATCGAGACACCCCTAGGGCATTAGTGAGTCACACCTTACCTCTGAACCTATCTGAGACTTTTTCTAGAGAGGAATGAGTAAGAGGGTAAGGCCTTTCCTGGACATAGGAAAGACCTTCCCATGCACTGTAGATAAAAATGGGAGAGGAGAAAGCCTTCTGGGCTCCATCATTCCCTCCTCTCTGATTCCTAGTCCACTGAGATGTGAACCATCAGTCTCATGTTCCCACTGCCATACCTGAAAGCCACACCCACTGCCATGCCGGGAAGCCACGCCCACCACCCTGCTTTCCTGACAGTGACAGACTGTACTCACAAACCATGATCCTACAGGAAGCCTCCTTCTCACAAGTTGTTTCTTGCCTGGCATTTGGCCATAGGCATGGGAAAAGTAACAGAGAGCAATTTGAAAGAAAGGAGTCTGGAGGGAGCAGAGTTACTGATCTCACTACAGCTGGGTAATAGCATTTGGATCTGAGCAAGATAAACCATTCAAAGGTAACAGCCCTCCACTTCCAGCTAGGTCAAAGGCACACTCAGTGATGAAGTCATCAATAAGATGACCCATTGGTGAGGTTGGCATCCTCCTTACCCACCGACTTCTCAACAAAACCACAGACTCAAGACCTGAGACGCTGAGGGGTATTTGAGGCTCATTATTACTCAGGGGTCTCTAAAGAATCAGATCCAGTAGAATGAATGTGTACTGCAAAGGCAATCCACTCCGATGGCTCACACAATAGGAGTTGGGTGGTCTAGCGACAGCTGTCTTCACAATGAAGAGGCTGAGAACCATGTGGCCGTTCAGCTCAGAGAATCCCGGGAGAGGCACTTGTCTTGAGTAGACATCAGAGGGTTTTCTCCACTACCAGTGAAGGGTCGCAGCAACCGTGGGAGCATCATAGTGGATGCATTCACCAACAAGAAGCAAAGGCAGGCAGGGAGAGCCGCCATCCTTTCCCATCAGACCGCCTTATAACAGGTCCTCCACTGGTGCCGCCTACTCCAGGACAACGTCTTCCCCACCCAGCTAATCCTTTCTGGAAACACCCTTGCAGATTGGTCTCTTTTCCAAAAGCGGATTCCAGCTCTAACCAGGTTGACAATGGAGTTATTCCTCATAGCATTCCAGATCCAAACCATTTCATACACACATAATTTTACATGAAGAACGTGCTTTGAGGTAATTCAGATTATTTGTGATTGATGAATGCCTTTGGTAGCCCAGGTTATACCTGGGGCCTTGAGAGTCTAAACAAGTGGTTCTCAGCCTTCCTAATGCTGCAACCCTTCGATGCCGTTCCTCCTGTTGTGGTGCCCCCCCACACACACACACCATAAAATCATTTCATTGCTAATCCATACCTGTAATTTTTGCCACCATAAGATTTGGAATGTAAATATCTGATATGCAGGATATTTGATATGAGTTCATGACCCCCAGGTTGGGATGTCAGAACGTTAATAGCACCAGTCCCCCATGAGCTACATAAACTCTCTTAGTAAATATTCCTCCTGCACACCACTGTGGTTCCGAAGCCACTGTGAACTCTAACAACCCAAATGAGGATGATGTCCAAGACAATCCAAATGAGGATGATGTCCAAGAAAGCCACTGTGACCCACCCTCCCCATCAGCAGTTTTACTGAAAGAGCCAAATTAAGGAGAAACAAAGTGTTTTTCGAGATACAAGCTATTAAATTCGAGTGAAAAGAGAATCCTAGTATTGATCGTGGTCTAGCTTGCCTAACGTGACAGCCGTGACTCTCATGGCGGTCACATCCATCTCAGCAGAGGTCGAGCGGTGGTGGAGCGCAGCGCCAGACTGACAGCTGCCAATAGCCGTGTCTCCTCTGTGCCACACAGGAAATGTACGTCCTTTCCACTCCGAACAAACCTGCTAGACAGGAGGCCAATGAAAGGCAAAAGACGGATAAGACCCTTCACTGGGAAACCAGCAGGAACAGCAGGAGCGGGGCTTCCCTGTCCCGTATTTGTTTTCTGATGTTCAGAGGAAAGTGGGAATTTCCATCCTGCTGAAGCTGCAGTGTTGTCCCGAAATAACATTCTTCGCTGGTTGTAAGGAGATGGTGGTACTTAGATCGTCTAATTCTATTTTTTTCATGAAGAGATTTAAAATCGTAGGGGAGAATGAAGGGGCTGATCTGATTAAAGTATTCTGGCAGAGGGCCTGGGAGAGATGCCTCAGCAGTTAAGAGCACTTACTGTTCCGGGGAGGCCCTGAGTTCTGGGCTACCCCTCCTAACTCCAGCCCCAAGAGATATGCGCCCCCTTCTGGCCTCTGCAGGTAACAGCACACACGCACGGCAGGTAAGAGCGCAGATGCTCTCTCCCTGTGCTGTTTCTCTATCTCTGTCTCCGTCTGTCTCTCTATCTCTCTCTGTCCATCTCTCTGTCTCTCCCCACCCTCTAACAGGCACATGCACAGCTGGGGGAGGAAGATGGGGTCAGACAGAGACATACATGTAAATAAAAAGAAATAAACGTCTTGGAAAAGCTTTCTGGCATAAAGTCAGATTTATTTGTTTTTGATTCTTCAGCTTAAAAAAAAAAAACAGAAGGCATTTATGAAAAGATCTGAGTAGTAGCACAGAGAGCAGAATTCTCTTCTCCATAGAAGAAGAGGAGGAGGAGGAAGAAATAGAAAGAAGGAGAGGAAAGATGAAAGAGAAAGCGCAAATACTTTAAATGGCCCGAAAGTCACAAGGCAGCTTGTGTTTAATTAATTAACAGATTTACTTGACAGTAATTATGTCTGTAAGTGTGATAATTATGTTTATCACGTTTGTAGGTATGTTAGTTATATTTTTCCTGTATGTTTTAGAAATACTAAATAATATCACTTCACTACTCCATCATTTCTTTGTGGTAATAACTTTAAAAAATTATTAATTCTTTGAGATTTCATATTTGGTTGTTGTTAGCATTCTGTCTAAGTTCCATGCATATGAGCCACCGATGCTGTGATAAATCGTGGCTTGAGCCAGGACGGACCACACCAGGCCAATACGGTCCCACGTGGAAGAGGTTTATTGGGAATGACAGAGACAAGAAGGGAAGAAAGAGGAGAAAAAGAGGGGTGGGGGACAGGAGGGTCTGCTGCTTATTTAAACTGTGACATAACTGCTCCCAGGGGAAGGTGGGAGCTAAACCAAATGTATGCTGGGAAAGTGTGGCCACTGCAGCTGATGTCACTGCTGGAGGCAAAAGCAGTTCCTGATACCAACTGTCATGTTTACCCTTTCTCCCTCAACTCCTCTCTCAACTACTTCCTCTACCCTCACCTCCCTACCCTCGAACTTCAAGTCATTGTCTCCTCTTCCTCTCCTCCTCTTCCTCTTCCTCTTCTCCCTCCTCCTTCTCCCAATTCTCCCCTCCTCCTCTTGCCCTCCTCCTCCTTGTCATTCTCCGAATTCTCCCCTCCTCACTTCCCTCCCCCTCCTTTTTCCTCCCCTCCTTCCTCTCCTCCTTCTTCTCCTCCTCTTCCTCTCCCTCCTCTTCTTTTTCTTTCACCTCAAGCCCAGTTTATGTTTCCAACTACTCTTGAGCTACTATCAAAGTATGGTCAGCCTTCCATGGATAGCATTGTGTGAGAAAACAGATTTTCCCTTCCCCCCATAACTCCTTAGTTAGTGCCCCGAGTTCATGCCTGCCCCCTTTCTCCCGTTCTTTGATTTATGTCTGGCGGGTCTCATGCCTGCTGCCGCAATCACTGTGAGTTCCTAGGGCAACTTCCCGGTTGTGCCCAGAAAACACTTTCCTTGCACCTTTAAAATATGCTCCTTGAGCAACTTAAAAATGTGTCATACACTCACTATGATCTCTGCACTGTGCTATTGCACACAGCTGACAGTTGTTGAACTCCACACAACTGCTGTTGAGGAAACGTCACACCCCTTGGCTAACCCCTCCCCTCCCCTCCACACCCCACCTCCAGCCACAGCCCTACTTAGGTGACCACTATCCTGCTCTTATTTCTCTGTACGAAGAGCCACATGGCATTTGTCCTTCCGTGCCCGGCTTAGTTTGCTCCTGTAGAACACCTCTAGCCTCATTCAAGTTCCTCATGAATGACAGAATTTACATTTTTAAGGCTGAGGGTGTATTTACATGTTAAAGTCTTTTTTTTTTTTCCTGAGTAGACACCAACACATGTACATCTATTCCTCCTCAGAAAGGATTCCCACAGCAGACCAGAGTACACTACACAGGAGTCCTCCGATGGTTAGCTTTTAGTGGGGCTTCTGACAGGAGAACAGGCAAGGGGTTACTCATAGGAGCAGGGTTGACTCAAAGGCAGATGGATCATGGAAAAGTCCACCCCATCATGAATGGCAGCTCACTGAGGAGTCTCACAGCTGTCTGCAGACAGCTTTGTAAGACAAACACTCTCCTCTCAGCAGCTTGGCCATTCCAAATCTCTTTTCCCAGTGAGAATGTACGTTCTATGAAGGTGGGGAGGGGTTTCTGCAAATATTTCGAGCAAATCTTCCTTGGCATGTGACATTTCTTTACCTCTAGGGTCTCAGAAGCCTCTTTGGGAGGCAGGGAATGTTTCACATACAGAGGAAATGGCTATACAGCCATACTGGACATTATATTCATCTATTCATTCATTGGTAGACACTGAGGTTGTTTCTGTGAATATTTCAGAGATGAATATGAGAGAGCCAATATCTTAACATAGAGACATGCATATGATTCCATTAGCATCAGATTGCTAGCCTATAAGAGAAGACTGTGGTAAGAAGCTTTGTGTTACAGCACTCTCTTACAAGGAAAAGATCTACCATCTGTAGGAAGAGAATTGAATATGGACTTGCAATGCAAAACGTTTGATCTAATACTCTCCCAATCATTTATCAATGCCTTGTCAGGATATAAGACATCTGGTAGACCCTACAGTCTTCCTTCACGTCATAGACTTTCACATGAAAGAAAACTGTGGTCAGAACTGTTCTAACTTTCACAAGCCCAAGGCATGAGTAACAACAAAGGCAAGCAGTCATACTGTGTGTGTGTGTGTGTGTGTGTGTGTGTCTGTCTGTCTGTCTGTCTCTCTGTAAAGTCAAAATGACAGCCTTTTAAAATACTTTTTTTTCTATTTAACAAGTTTAGTTTCATTTGGAAAATAGTTCTTTATTACAGAAAAACTTTAAGTAGAAAATTTATGCATCTCAAACAAAATAACAAAAGTAGTAAAATGGGGGGAAAACTAATTGCATTAGTATTTTTCAGGCCATAGTGATTCTGTTTGCAACCAGTGATGGCCAACAAATCATGAAATGGAAATGTGTATCATCTATGATCTATCACATGCTGACTATAGTCAGTGTTTGCTGCCATTTAAGTAAAATCCATGCCGAATTGATGAGAATAGTATGAAGATTAAATTATTAAGTGAAAGTATGTTTCATGCATATATTTTCAATCAAAATGCAAATTATGTAAACTTAAAATGCCAAAAATCATCAAAATTATTTTTGTTAAAATGTTTAAAACAGTTACGTTTCACACTAAATATTCAAAGCTTACTCTCACTGCCTCACTCTGTCTCTCACTCTCTCCTCTTTCAGGTCTCACTGTGTAGCTTTGGCCGGTCTGCAGCTCACTATGTAGACAGCCTTCCATCAGACTCACCGAGATCTCCTGAATGTTAGATTCAAGGAACACGTCACTACAGCTGGCGTTTTGTTTGTTTGTTTGTTTAATTTTTATTCTATGTTCTGTGCCCATGTGTGTGCACATAGGTGTGTATCATGGTGCTCGTGTGGCAGTCAGAAGTTAGCTTGCAGAAGTCCCCTCTCTCCTTCCACCCTGTGGGCCCTACAGGTTGAATTCAGATTGTCAGGTTTGGCAGCAAGTGCCTTTACCCACTGAGCCCTTTCACCAGCCCTCAAAAGTACTTCTTAGAAAAGGTGAAAATATTGGGCTGGAGAGGTGGTTCTGCAGTTAAGGGTGCTCATTGCTCTTGTGGAAAGCCTGAGCTCTGTTCCCTGCATCCTTGTTCACACCACCTGGAAATGTACCTTCAGGGTATCTGACAACTGGCCTCTTCAGGCGTACACATGTGAAGAAGAAAGTTTTAAACTAGTAAGTAAAGCTAAAATTTTATCTTTTTAAAGGTTTCATTAAAAATACTTTGTTGAGGTATGATATAAAAATACATGTGTTTAAGTGAATGTAATTTGTTAAGTTAAACGTACAGCTATAAATCCATCATAATTTAGGTAAATATTTTTCCCACTTCCAAAAGTTTCTTCCCGACCATCATCATTTTGTTTGTCTGTTGCTTTCTGTGTTTTGTGGCAACATGTCACATGAGATCTAGTCAGACATATTTAAAGACACAATACATGGTCTGTAGCTATAGGCACTATTCTTACATTGTATTAGAGGCTTCCAGAACTCATTTGCTTGGCATAATTGAAAATTATACTCACTGAGAAGCAACCACCCCCTCTGACTCCTTGGCAACAACCATCCTATTCAGCTCTGTGGGTTTACTTTTGACCCATGCAGGAGGGGAGCTGGGCGAGGATCGTCTTTGGTGCCTGAGTTATTTCACTCAGCAGAGTGTTCCCTGGCTCACCCGTGTTTCTGCGTTGTTAAGGTTTCCTTCTTTGGAAATGATGGATTATATCCCATTGCGTGCATGTGGCACAGCCTCTGTTTCCCATTGGTTTGTTTAGTTTGCTTGGCTGCAGAAAAAAAAAAAGAAGAAGAAGAAGAAAGAAAGAAAAGAAAAGAAAATAGAAAAAGAAAAAAATACTACAGGGAATGCAATAGTTTGGGTTTCCCCTTGAGACCCCAACTCCACTCTTTGTAGCCATGTTTAAAATACACATGAGCATTTCCCTAGGGGAAAATGGCCTTGCACAAAAGATTTTTTTTAAAAAAAAAATCATTACACTTTGATAGAAAATACCCCCATCTCAAAGAGCCTGATGCGCCGAGGGACTTGGCAGTGTCATTGATGTGGCTGAATAGTGGGTAATCCATTGATAAGTTCATAACAATTACCAGTGGGCTGTGAGACTATTAGGCTAGTAGGCATGGCCTACTTGGAAGATGTGCTTGTGAAGGGTGAGTCTCATCCTACACGCTTCTTCTCTTTGATTCTCTGGCTGCCATGAAGGCAAACAGCTTCTCTGTATCATGCCCTTACTCCACAGATGACCTAAAAGCAATGAAGCCATGGATCAAGACTTACAAAATGATGAACCCAAATAAGTCAACAAATACTAACTTATTTAAATTGGTTTCCCCAAAGTATGTGGTCCCGGGACAAAAAGTGAACTAACAGAGAAATGCTTTTGAGTATATGAAAGTATTTACATGGCAAGGTTGCACCAAGCACCAATTACTTTGAAACAGAGAATGCATCAAGGGCCTAAGTCTCCCCTGCTCCTGTTTGCTCAGACACTGTCTCCCCATTGATATGTCCTTAGAACCTCCAAACCGTTTCTCGTTTTCTCTCAGATGTGTATGAAGTGCTAAGATAAAATGCAGACTGGCCCCCATCCTCACTCTTGGGAACTGAGGATGCTGGGAAGTAAAGCTGACAAACTGCCCCTAAGCAGGGAGCTTTAGATGGCCCCATCCGAATCTCTTCCTTTCCCCGTGGCAAAAAGAAAACAAGGCCATTGTGCATGGCTGATAGAGGACAAGACTTGCTGTAAAAGTTGTTTAACTTTTCTGAGACAAATCAGACACTGTGAATAATCAATGTCTCAGAACAGAAGACTTAGATGCAGACGTGCAAAGCAAGAAGCCCTCGTTGTTTTCAAACTCTGCTACTTTTCAATGGATTCAACTTGAGAAGATAATGGATGGATGGATGGATGGATGGATGGATGGATGGATGGATGGATGGATGGATAGATAGATTGACAGACAGATAGACAGATAGACAGATAGACAGACAGATAGATAGACAGATAGACAGATAGGTAATATATACTTATGTGGGGATATGATTCCATTAAGAAGGAAGAGACTTTGAGAGCAAGATGTAAAACAGCAACGCCATTAAAACCGTTAGATGCCATTCCCAGATCTCCTGCAGTTTGCTGGCGACCTCTCAGCAGACAGTACCTGAACTCGGAGATCTAACCTTCTGACCCATTTGTTTTCTTCTGTTAGCCAGAGACAGACACCAAGAACCAACAATCCACGGAACCTGCCCTGATGGATCAGCGCTGAGAGGACCCACAGTCCTGCAGCAAACACATCATCAGACAGCTGCAGGGAGAACAGGAGGACCCACATCCAGATACAGGCCTCTGGGGTGTCATCCTGCCCATTTATACTATCTGCCAGCTGCACCCCAGCAGGCAGTCTGGGGTACAGGATGGATGTAAATGGACAGCATGACTATGACACGGTGCGGTTACAGGGGAGACATTTACTGTAGACACGAGAGAGAAGGCATCCAGAGGCATCTGGGAGAGTTCAGAGCAGAGAGAGGAAGAAGTAGACTGAACAGGACCAGCAGACTGGACTTGGCCCGGAGAGCCTCAGGAGCAGAGCCAAGAGGGAGGGATGGGGGGAGGTCGCAGAAGAAGAAGAAAAAAGAATGCAGGCAAAGGAGGGAGCACAGCAGAAAGCATAGTCTCTGGAGGAGGTGAGCATAACTGGAGGGAAGAAACCCCCGGAGTTGGAGAAGTTTAGGGGAGGAGTCAGCCCAGAAGAGGTAGGTACTTATCAATACCTAGTGAGCCATTTGTCTCTTTTGCCAGCGATAAGGGAATTGGCTTCTTTGGTAGGGAAAACCAGTTTCACAAGTTTCTGAGGAAGGCTGGCTTTTGTCTACCCACCAGAATTTGGGGAAGTTGGACCTGGTTTTGGGGGGACAGGGGGTGGGGTGGGATGGGGGGGTCTAGTATGTTTCCAGCAATGTTCATTTTCCATTTCGAGTTATGAACTTGCTGGTTAAAAGTCCAGCTAGAAGAATGTCCGACTGTACTGATGATGCCAGAAAACCATGGCGACATTCAGAATTCAGAACGACCTAGATGGATATGCTGTATGAACATTGTAGGGGCCTTTAAATGCCCTCCTATTCATGAAACCAAATGTTGGCACTTTATCAGATTGGACTTCAGAACCTATTTAAAATGTTTCCATCTGGCAACTTGGAGATGTCTCCTCAATAACGAGATTTATGAATGAATGGTTATCTGGTACAAAATATTTGCTCGGCATTGACGAGCTTCCTGAGGAATGCTACATATTTTGATGGTTGACATGGTTTTTGTTGTTTTGAAGGAGGTGTTTTTTTTTTTTTTTTCCCACCACCGCTTTGAAATATTTCACTTACAAAACTTTGTACACTGCCTCAAGTAAAACTGGAAATTTCCCTCAGAAATTTAAGGACTTAAAGAAAGCTGCATGCATTGAAATAATTCTACCAAGGAGAAAAGTTGTAGTTTCTACACCTAGGGAAATATCAAACGATCCTCGTTTGATTCTCCAGTTTCTAGGCAGGATCCTGATCCAAGTAGCTAAGAGTGAGTATATTTTTTAATAATAACATTCATCTATAAGGGAAATTAGCAGCACTTTTCTCTTTCAAATATCCCAAAGTCCAAGTTTTGAAAGTCAAAAAACCCTTTGCAACATCCAAATAAAATAATGACAAGGAGGAAATCTTTAATATACACTAGGAAGGCAGCAGTGTTAGTAGCCAAAGAAAATTCAAGGGTGAAAGAAAACTGAAGTGCTGTAAACTTCGGAGGAGATTGAGCTGAAAACCCTCCACTCAGAATGAATGGGAAAGTGTTCACTCATATGTCTCTTTGGGGATAAGAAAGGAAGGGATCACAGAGGTTCATAATATGGTAACCTTAGAATAGTTCCCATGACAGACATTTGTTCTGGTTCCCTTCTGAAGGCCATTTCCATGGGCTGGTTAGAGGTTGTTCTGACTAGTTTTATGCCAACTTGCCACAAACTAGAGTCATCAGAGAGGAAGAGTCTCAATTGGAAAAACACCTCCATGAATTCCGGCTATAAGTCATGGATGGGGGAGGGCCCAGCCCATTGTGGGTGGTGCCAACCCAGAGCTGGTTCCTGGGTTCTATAAGAAGGCAGGCTGAGCAAGACTGTAAGCCAGTAAGCAGCCCCCCTTCATGGCCTCTGCATCAGCTCCTGCCTCCAGGTTCCCACCTTGTTTGAGTCCCTGTCCTGATTCCCTTGAATGATGGATGGACAGCAACCTGGCTTACACTAGGTCTCTTTGACGGTGGTGTTTCATCTCAGCAATGAAAACCCTGCCTAGGAGAGAGGTGTGAAAACCCCACCAAGCATAGAGCACTGGCTCAAAAGTCTATAAATTCAACTAAACCAAAGAGCTCCTTTTATTTGAACAATTCACATCTCAACACAATGGATCCCAGAGCTGAAGAGGCCACTCTTTGAGAGTGCAAACTACTCAGAGGTTGGAATTTTCAGGCTTTTAAACTATTAAGTAATTTTGAGGCTTTTAAACTAAAATATGGGTCTGGAAGATGGCAGAAGAATTCGCTTTTTACCTCTTTCTCCAAACGTTACAAACTTACTGTAAAATAAAAACTATAAACAGAAACCCACAAAGTCTGTTTTGGAAGACACGTGTAAGCAACATACAACACAAAGAGCAAACACAGGTGCAAAGAGTCCAAGGGACATGAAGAAGAAGAAACCTAAGGCTCAATCCAGGAGCCTTTAGAAGGAACTGTTAGCTGTTAGCATGTCCTCTGGGCTCTGCACAACAGCCCAACAGTTACCTAGCAACCACCAGGTATGAGCCTGGCTCTCTATTAGAAGGACTGTTCAGTGCACTCTTTCCCTCTCCCCCTCCCTCTCCCCCTCCCCTCTTCCCCCTCTTCCCCTCTTCTCTCTCCTTTCTCTCCTTTCTCTTTTTTCTTTCCATCTGCTATAATATCCTCCCCACGTGTCCTCCGCTGGCCTTTTTCTCTTTTCCTCCCCCCCCCACCCTTCTCTCACACTCCTCTGCCTCCAACCAAATAAAATCCCTTTTATAAAAGTCCTGTCACATGGCTTGATTTTTCATGGGGACACCTTGGCAGGGCCACGGTTCTACAAAATACAACAGGAACTATGGGTGAAAGGCAGCATGAAACCTGGTGTCATGGCAAAGGCCTACAATCCTAGCACTCAATGAGCAGAGAAAGGAAGACTGTTGTATGTTTGAGGCCAGCCTGATCTACATAGCTAAGATCGAGCCAAGCCAGAGCTACACTGAACACCCATTTCACCAACCACAACTACGATAGCGGCAGTCTGCAGGAAAAGACACAGGAAGTAGACGCTGCCAGCTTGTCGGGCAGGATTTTTCTTACTTGGGACGGAAATGACAGTGAAAGCAAACTGGAGATTGGCTAACAGCCTCAATAAAAAGAAACCTCCTTCCAGCAGTAAGGTAGGAAGTTGATGAACTAAAATGTCCTCCTGCCAAAATGTAAGGAGAGACAGAAGGAGCTGTAACAAGAGATGTTCTTAATGCACTGGGGGAATAAGGGCAGAAGAATCTCCAGTTGCTCCCCTTGCCCTTGGTGGCAACAAGGAAACAGAGCCACAACAGCCAGCAAATGTCAACCGGGACAGTCCCCTTGGTTGCTCTGGGTGTGTACACATAAACACATGAAAAATGGAATCTGCGTTGGGAGACTGATCTTAGAAAATCGCAATTCTCGCCGCCTCCACCCTGGGCATGGCGCTGAGGGACCTCCCGGAACTCACTCTGCGGCTGGCACAGCTCATGCAGCTGCGGACTGCCCGTGCCCGAGGCCACTCTTTGCCAACCAATCCGATCCGCCATCGTCGCGACTTCGAGGTCAGCATTCCCTTTGCCCATCAGTCTGATACTCAAGGTAATGTATCCCTGAGGACATCATCGATGCTGCCTTCAGAGCATCATGGATAGCTCAAAGAGTTGATTTAGCCAAAACACAATATATGGATGGAGTTAATATAGTCATAGAACAAGAAGTTCATTGCTCATCAGCTAAATATGACGCATTGACAGCTTTGGTCAAAGAAACCACAGAGCGTTTCCATCTGAGATCGAGGGAGTCACAGGTAACCTTTGATGAAACTTGGTCACCAAAGTGTATAGACAAAAGGTGCTATCATTATACTGGGATCAAGGACGCCTGCGGCTTTCTTTTTGTGATGTCTTACGACGAGCAAAGTCAGATCTGGTCAGAACGCGCTGCAGCCGCAAGTGCTCCCTACAACCAGACATTAACTGGATATAGCGACTACATCAGGAGGGGCATCAAACTTGTAATGGGTGTTCCCTGATACGGCTATGATTACATTTGCCAAAATCTCAAAGGATGATATTTGCACCACTGCAAAGGTCCCTTTTAGGGAGGCTCCTTGTCATAATGCTGCAGGACATCAGGTGCCCTACAAGGTGATCGTGAAGCAAGTAAATAGTTCTGTTTCCGGAAGCCAGAGGAACAGAGAGCAGCCAGCTCCTTATTATTGCTACAAGAGGCCTGCTGGCCTTTCGTCAGGGGTGGTATGATGACCCCCAGAGCATTTCACTAAAGGCAGCATATGTCAAAAACTACGGCTTGCGGGGCATTGGCATGTGGAAGAGAAAAAGAGGTAAAACAAAATTAGTTTTGATAAAGAAAAAAAAAAACTAGGAAAAATAGAAGGTGTGAAATAAAATGGTTTGGGCAAATTACAATTACACAGATAGTCCATATATATAACACACATGTACACACATATATATTAAACACACACCTGGTACAGTTCAGTGTAAAAGGTGTATTAGATTATATGCCAGTGATCATGAATTGGAGAAACTTAGCACTATTTAAATGTCCAAACTCCTCAAATCTATATCTTCAATGTTACTTCTGTCAAAATCATTCTAAGGGTTTTTTTTTAAACCTCTGTCAAAACTACAGTGATATTTTCAAAGAAATAGCAAAAAGAAAAATTCTACAATTCATATGGATTCACAAAATTAGTGGTAAGGGATATTTACAAACTACGATTTCCATGAAGTATTTTTACCTAAAGTAGACATGGCTCTCAACTCAATAAAACAAGCCAACCAAAACCAAAATAAAACAAAAACAAACAATAAACCAAAAACTAAAAAAAAAAAAAAAAAACCTCAATTGGCTGTTGTTCTAGCCTTCAGAGGTAAACTCTTAAACTCTTTTTCAAAGTAAACAATCAAGAAAAAAAATACAAATCAGAGTAGCAGGTTCCCCAGCATAATTAACGCTTACAATGTCCAATGAACAGCTTATTCACAGGTACCCATTAAATAAAATAACAAACAAATAAGTAAAACTTTGTCAAAACTCAGGTTCAACATGAGTCAACCATATAGTCCATAGAGCAGAACAATTTCACACACTCACACACAAACACACACACACACACACACACACAGAGAGAGAGAGAGAGAGAGAGAGAGAGAGAGAGAGAGAGAGGAGGGTATGTACAGAGAGCAACTGCCAAGGCCTGTTTGCTGTTGTGAGATCCTCAACTGTGGTGCAGGTCAGATAGACTCAAGAGCAGACAGCACAGGGTTGCGGTAAGAACCAACATGAACCACAAACAGAGGCTGACTCCACCTTGGCTATACGGGCACACAAAAAAGCAAAGGCACTGTTCAAGACTCCCTAAGGTCTTTCTCTCCCCCATCTTCCTCTTCCTGCCCCCGCCCCCACCATTGGGTCTCTCTTAATTTATAAAATAAGCAAATAAATTACAGGAGCTGGAGATGAAGCTCAGAAAGTTGTGTTTGCCTAGCATGTTTGAAATTTTGGGTTCAGTCCCCGGTACAACCTAAACCACATGTGGTGCCGCAGGCTCAAAAACACAGCACAGGGATGGTGAAGCAGGAGGAACCAAAGTTCAATGTCACCTTTGGTACATAGTAAACTTGATGCCAGCCTGCCTGGAAGAAGAAAACTGGAAGAGAAAAGCTAACAAAATAAGTAAATAGAAAAACAAACAAATAACACTGTGTTTTCCCCCTCTGAAAATGGATGTTGTAAAGAGAAATGAGAACTCCTTTGGGAATGTGTCTGACTTAGGATCTTGGAAAGCTTGTCAGGATAACCGGCCCATTTGAAAAAGATAAGGACCACACAAATCTCTAGCAACTTCCTTAGACTGTCTTGTTTTCCCAGCATCGTTTTGAAGACTCCATCTCTCCATCTTTAAGTAGAATCCTTCATCCACCACTCCGCTTCAACCATCCTTCTTCCAATTAGCTCCCCCGTGTACTCACACTTTTCTCCAGCTTCATATGACACACTGGGGTTGTGTGGGGTTAGCTGCATGCTGTAGTCTTAGTCTGCCTCACTGCACCCAGCAGTGTCTGGCTCCCAGACATAGGTCGAGTAGATGAACTTTGACCCATACAAAGGGAATACTCAGAAAATGGGCAGCTGTTGATTTGTTCAAAAAAAAATTTTTTTTTTTGCTTTGTTTTGCTCTTGTTGCTAATGTGAAGTTTAGGGTAGTGCCTAGAGGGGAAAGGACCTAGCTTTTGCAAAATGTTAGTATCGTGCGATCTGTATTAAAACTCTGAGATTGGTACCAGGAAAACTGGTGGTAACTCCAAAATATCTCTATCTTTTTCCCTACAGCCATTTGTCTTTGTCCTTGGGGCATAAATAGAAGCCCTGGGCAAAGAGAATCAGGAACCCCACTGCCTATGCATAGGGAAAAGAGTCCTCCTATGTAACTGATGTTAAAAAAGAAAATCTCTTAGTGAGGCACAGGATTTTGGCTGAAGTTCAGGCACATACCTAGTCTAAGTTGAATTTGGGTATATCCCTAATGATTACAGTTACTTTTTAGAGAAAGAGCCCAGAGGTTTACCTAGAGATTCATTCCAGATGGACACAGGTATGTGAGGAGCTTCGTAATGAAGATGTAAACCGGATGAGGCCAGTTTGCGCCCCACAGCCTTCCCTGCAATCGCCCGAATGCTAGGAGATGCTCCCCAGCCATTTAACAAACACCAGATGCCTGACCAGCATTACAGGCTAGAGTGTTAAGAAGCGGGGGAGGGGGGAGCCCCAAATATAAATGCCTTTGCAATTATCAATCTGCTATGAATTGCAAACAAACAGAAACAGTTCTCTTTAGTCTGTCGTTCCTGGGGTGGACCCTTGTATGGTCCACACTCACATGCTCTGTTTCTCTCTCGTGGAAGAATGTGACCCTGGGGAAGGATACTCATCCCCTCCCTGTCTGTCACCAGGAAAGATTGCAGGGCCAGCGTTCCCAGAAGCTGGATGTTTTTGTCATTTCCAGTGTCACCTGCATTCTTCCTCCTTTCCATTTAAGATGTGGCTTACTATTATTTTTCCTTTTGCAACCAGAATTAGGAGAAGTATTCAATAAATCCACTGGGGAGGGTTTTGCTATTGCATTCATTTGTCTGTCTCAAGCAGAGCACCTGTGTATCCAGGCCAGCAATGACAAATAACAGCTGTCAACAGTGTCATCAAGTGCCACATCATGGTAACAAAGCTTTGACCAACAAAGAGGCCTCAAGGTCTCCCAGTGTGTCCCTGTGAATCTGATACCCTTGCAGACACATGGGAGTTGATTCTTCCGTCCACACTGAGACCTCCATGGAGACATGGCCGATGTGGGGGGGTGTGGAGCAGTCCTCAGAGGAACTCGACAGACACACTGCTGGCCTGCCTTCCTCCTGCAACTACCTTGGAGCCTCAGGCTATGGTTGCATCAGCCAGTCTGGATTTGCAGACAGAAGCCTAGCATAACTGTCTTCTGAGAGGCTCCATGCAGCAGCTGATTGAAACTGATGCAGAGACCCACAACCAAACATCAAATGGAGCTCCAGGAAGTCTTGTGGAAGAATTGAGGAGAGGGAAGGAGTGAGGAACCTGGAGGGGAGAGGAACTCCACAGAAGACCAACAGAGTCAACTAACCTGGACCCTTGGGGACTCCCAGAAACTGAACCACCAACCAAAGAACATACACAGGCTGGACTTAGGCCTCTCCACACATAGGTAGCAGATGTGCAGCTTGGTCTGCATGTGGGTCCCAAACAATTGTACAGAGACTAACTGGTAAACTACATTGGAGCATGCATAGGAGATAGAGTCTTTGTGCTCTCGTGAGCTTGAGTTCTGTTTGTGATTGGACAAGTATTATTAGGGACATAACATACCTTGTTCCAAGCTTTAATAGAACATCTTTAAGAAGACCACACATCTCTGATTGGAGGCCATGAAACAAATGGTTGACTTATAAAGATTATTTAATGTGTGATTCAGCTAAGGTGAATATACATTTCCATGTTGACACTTGAAGTCCTGAGAAATTAAACCTGAAGCAATCCCATCTCAACTTCGTGCAATTCTTTTGAGCTAAGACAGAGCCTTTCTTTAAAAAAAAAAAATATTTAATGTATGTGAGTACTGTCTCTTGTCTTTAGACATCGTCTTTTGTCACCTGAAGAGAGCATCAGATCCCATTACAGATGGTTGTGAGCCACCATGTGGTTGCTGGGAATTGAACTCAGGACATCTGAAAGAGCAACCAGTGCTCTGAACCACTGAGCCACCTCTCCAGCCTGACAGAGCTTTTCTTCATTCAAGTTGTACTTACTTACCTTTCTATACTTTCACCTGTAAGAGCAGCTAATGCTCAGTCAAGGCTTGCCTTGCCCTAGTTCCTGAGACCTTGTAAAGGTCCTCACCAAGCCTAGGTGATGGAAAGAACATGTTTGTATTTGCTGGGAATATCTCTGTGGACACTGATGGGAGGACCTGAAAACTTTCAGACAACAGATACCCCATGACCTCTGTGACATCATTGCCATCGATGATCTAGCTAAAACGTCTGGAAAACTACATGTGGGGTGAGGATCTGACTTGGCTTCTGAGCTGTCAAGTTTTATATCAACTCGATACTAGCTGGAGTCATTTGGGGGGATTGAGAAAATGCCCCCACTAGATTGGCCTGTGGACAAGTCTGTGATGAGTTTTCTTAATTAGCGAGTGATGTGGGAAGACCACTGTTGGTGGGCTCAAGCTTGGACAGGGTTGTATAGAAAGTAGGCTGAGAAAGCCCATAAACATTGATCCCCATAGAGTCTTCATCTGTTCCTGCCTCCGAGTTCCTGCCCTGACTTCCTCCCATGATGCTCTATGATGCAGAAGTCCAAGACAAATGAGCCCTTCATTCCCAAGTGACTTTTTGGTATGTTGTTTTACCAGAGTGGTTGAAACCCTCATTCAGACAGTTCCCAGAACTTGGGAGACAGAGACAGGTGGATCTCTGTACATTTGATGTGGGGAAAAAGGTAACACCCAATTCTGAGGTGTTTGTGTGGATTCAACCCACAATAGTTCAGAATTTTCCACAGTTATATGATAAACTTTCTGATATTTCAGGCTGGGAAGTCTCAGAGCTGCTTGGTGCAGGGCTGATAGTCATTGCTAAGTTGTTGTCTCTCATGGTTAGCCTAGGACAAGACCGTCATCTGAGTGAGAAAGAGCTGAGTTCTTGTTAGAATATTCTCCCATAGCATATGGCACATCTCCAAGCCCCGTGTTAAAAATGGAGACTGTTAATCAACCAGCTTTGTTGAATTCAAGAAACAATGGCTATGAATCAGTACTGGGTGCCTTTGAGACTGTCCCATGACTCACTCACTCGTTTGTAAATTCAAACTTTGTTGGATACCAGTATTGTCCAAAAGTCATTTTATTACTAAAACACGGGAAGTGTGTTTCTATATATGATGAGATATATGGGCATGTTCTATGTGGAAGTTTGAATGAGAATGATCCCCACAGACCTATATATTTGAATGCCTGGTTCTCAGTTGGTGGACTGTTTAGGAAGGATTAGGAGATGTGGTCTTGTCTGGGGAGGTGTGTCCCTGCAGTTGAGCTTCGAAGTTTCAAAAAGCCCTTTTCAGGTTCATCCCACCTCCACCCTGACCAACTGCTTGCCCGGAAATCAGGATGTGAGTATTTAGCTACTGTTCTAGTAAAATACCTGCCTGCCACCATGTCTAAACCTCTGAAAATGTAAGCAAGCCCCCAATTAAATGCTGTCTTTTATAAGAAACTCTGGTCATAGTGTTTCTTCACAGCAATAGAATAGTACCTGAGGCTATATATGTGTTTATGTGTGTGTGTATGTTTCATAGAGAGGCCCAACTTGGAACTGCTGGTCCATGCTTGGGATTCCAGGAAGGCCACGTGACTTAGAGCACTGAAAAGCCAGTCTCCAGCAGCCCCGCTTCTCCCTTAATTAAAAAGGTCAACAAAACAAATAAAACCCAAACATTTCAACAACAAATAGTATCATACCAAGATCTATCCATAGATGAGTATTGATTTTGTTTTGGATTCCAGAGACAGGGTCTCAGTTGTAGCCTAGGCTACACTGGAACTCACTAGGTAGTCCAGGCTGACCTTGAACTCCGAGATTCTCCTGGATCAGTGTCGCAAATCCTGGGATTACAGAATGAGCCACTGTGTTCCATTTGCAGAGATGAGGTTTAAAGGTAAAAAACAATCCACGAGCAGTAAGGACCTCTAGAGACCAACACGTGGCATGTGTGTAAGTTTCACACTGGACTTTTTCACCAGGCCTGCAGCTTACCACAGTGGGAATTTCCAAAAAGCATATTTTTAGCACAACACACAGAGAAACCATTGAAGAGTCTGCCGTGGTGAGGTCAAGGTTGAGGAAATGAGCATGTCTTCCTGTCCTCTGGTCTTAAGGAATCCTAGAGGCCTTTCCTTACACAGAGTCTCCAAGTTCCAAAGGCTGAAGCAAAGGAGAAGCTTCCTTGGGCACTAAGGACAGACCACCTCAGTAGAGGAGGTCTGTCTACACTGTGTATGGTAGGCAGCCATGCTAGAGAACCCAGCAGTCTTTAGGAGCCAGAGAAGAGAGGCGTTTTTATAAAGAAACTTTATTACCTAATTTCTGTATACAACAAATATTGAAAAAGGCTTCTCAGTGAAGGTTTCTTGTCACTTTTCAAAAGTTTTAAACTATCGGAAGAAAAGTCATTAAAAAGCTAGGTCAAGAATCATACACAATCCTCAAAACATGGTACTAATTTTTCATCGTCTTTTTTTTTCATACTAAAGCAAGACATTTTAAACAACGTGGAGAGGCTTCGTTCCAAGTGCTACGTCATTTGCATTAAGGTTTTAAATATATAAAAGAAGTGAAGAGTTTAAATACTCAGAAATACGCTCGATGCTGCTGCTTCGTTCCCATCTGTTCGGCACGCACGTACGGACATATTTCCTGCCTACCAGCCCATGGCCCGATGGTGCAGTCGGAGCTGGGGTGCAGGTAGGAGGACTGTGCACCCCCTGTGTTAAATGGCAGAATTCCCACAGATCGCATCCACCTCACCACCTCAGCTCACGCACTCCGGATCCTGCAAAAGTAAATCTAGCCCTTGATGGCTGGTATTATTGCTCACTGACATCTTAGCAACATATCTCTTTAACATGAGACAGAAATGGACTGAAACTTGATACCACTTGAGCCCAAACAGCAATCTGGAATTAAACTGGGTACAC
The DNA here is from genome assembly GCF_963924665.1 of Micromys minutus. NCBI lineage: Eukaryota > Metazoa > Chordata > Mammalia > Rodentia > Muridae > Micromys > Micromys minutus. Next base: position 13,716,283 of record NC_137957.1, on the reverse strand, counting down.
TCATTTTTCTTTCTTTTCCCTTTTTTATTTCAATGGATAGTGTGTGTGTGTGTGTGTGTGTGTGTGTGTGTGTGTGTGTGTGTAGTGCTATTGTATTATACAGAGTCTCTGGGGAGGGAGAACGTTCTCATTTGTCTTCTTTGTCCACTCCAACTCTCTGGCTTATATCCAAGGGCCCCTGAGAAGCCCACCACACAGATGGGAGGAGGCAGAAAGGGCTGTGTGTGTCTGAAGGATGGGTGACAAGCTGTGACAATGTCCTGTGAGACCCACGTCTGTCCTTATCCACCCTATGTGGAATCCTTTACGGTGTTGCAAAGACTTTACGGCAGTCTGGAGGCCTCTCCTTAAACGTTCCCCTTGTTTCTAGAGAAGAGTGAAGCCTGTGATGTGTAGAGCAACCCTGGGCTTGGGGTAAACATCTGGGGCCAGGGGACCCCAATGCTTAGGTGACTTTTCTGTGTGTGCAAGGCTAAGAGCATGGGCGTCTCTAGAATGGGGTGATGCTAGAGACCCTCCAGGATGTCCAGACCTTCGAGAGGTACCTGGAGAAGCTGCTGGACATGGCAGTCTCACCTTGCTCATCCCAGCTTTTATTGCTTTCCGATGAGCCCACAACTGCCACAGGTCTGTTCTTGTCATCGATACTGCTGACAGGGAGCGGATGCCAGGCTCCATCAAAAATTTAGAAATCTAAGTGCCTTTCAAAGCCACGTTTCAGGACAGTGCTGATGGGTGAGACAGCACCTGTGACTGCTATCACCTTTGTTCAGCCCTGTGAAGACCTCACGTCGCCACACAGAGCTCCCAGAAGCAGAGCTCTGGCTTCCGGCTGACTATTTCCATACCAGCCAACCAAGTCCACCTCTGCCTCTCCCCATTGCAAACTTGGCCTGTGCTCTGAGGCAATTACAACCAGACCAGTGCGATTTTACACTACTGATCTTATTCATTGGTACAGCAATATAGTAATTTTGCCCTGAGAGTATCAATATATTTTATACCTATATGAGTCCTGTTGTGTACGTGAAGATATAGGTACAGCGGGGCTAAATGGCTTGTCCCCTGTACACACAATGAAGGGTGGCTCTTGGGCCTGACTATTCTGTCTTTATCTCCAGCCTCCTCCCACTGACCTGATGCTATGTGAAAGTCTGGTTTAGGTGCACTACCTGTGAGATCCTGTTGGTCTTTTTACATAGCATGGAATTATTTAGGGCTCAAGATTTGACACTCGGTCTTCTCTGATCTGTCTCTTTCCTACTGCCTTGATGAAGTGTGCTGTCCCTAATCTTTTATTTTGCACTGGGGAAATCTTCTAAACTGTTCATCCAGATGTAGTTCACATGAGGCATGCCGAGAAAGGCTTATGCAGAGGCAATGGGCAAGCATTCTTCTTTGTGAACTTTGGACAAAAAAAAAAAAATGGAGGGGGAGGTGGAGACAGCATTTTACAACTTGTCTTACATTCTGCTGTTTACAGTGGAAAATAATATAAAATAAAGACCTGCCCAGAGGTAATGTTTGCATTTCTGCGGCAACCTTCAGTGAGCCCTCTCACATCTGGCAACAATGTAACATAAGGAAAGACTTCAGACCTTCACACCCTTCTAGTGAGAAAAAACAACCTTAGCTCGGACTTTCCACTCCGCCTATCAATCTAAGGCAGCGTTCCATCTTTACTGTATAGATGCTCTGCCTATCCTAGCCCTTCTCTCTGCCCCTGAGCACCAGCTCTCTGGTTTCACTAAACGGCTCCACCTCTTCTAAAGTGGGGTCCCCACAACGACAAACTTAAGGGAAGGTATGCGTTGGAAGAAAAGGATGCCAAGGCTACTTAGACGCTTACGAAGAAGCTCCACAAAGCAATCTCCATTTGCAAGATCTACACACAGTTCTGGACCTAGTCAACAGCAAAATACATGGACTGGCCGAACTACCATCAGACAAAAGAGAGAAAACATTTTCGATAGCATAAACTGCCCTTATGGCTTCTGAAAAAATAGCTCTGTTAAGATAAACCATTTTTGGTTTTTCAATCAGCTGTGCATTAAGAACACTTTGTTTCCGCAGCCGCCCGGATTCTACAGCTCAGCTCTGTCTGCTGCTGGGGTGCTGCTGTCTTTGCTGCCGCCTCCTTCTGCATCACTGCTGCCTGTGGGAGTGAAGGACAAGGATGCCGAGTTGATGCAGTATCTTTTGCCCGTTGGACGAGGTCCATCATCAAAAATGTGCCCAAGATGAGCACCGCACTGCAAGAGAAAAAGGATGCTTAAGGCACACATGCACAAAGTAGGCTTTGAGGGCAACGCACAGGAAGTAGTCAGCGTGGATGACCCACCCAGGTAGGGATGATGGGAGAGCATCTTGGACCATTTCTAATCTGACTGCTGATAGCTAAAAAGATGGTTCCAAACAGGTTTTGGACTACATGCTGAGAACAAAAAAAACACCAGAATTGTGTGTATCAGAAATCATTTAGGAGCCACTGTATGTTCTGAACTGTGAACTCTCCCAGTCAGCTGGAAATTGATGGCAATAATTTTATGACCTGAATTGACCCTGGCTCTCCCCTTATAAGAAATAGGACAGTGGCATGGCTTTTGGCTTTGGATGGGTGGGTTTCGGATATGCAGAAGTCCACTGTAAAAGATAGTCTTCAACTGGCCGCGACAGATGTGATGGTTGTTTTCATGGGTGGTAAAATTTCACAACAGCCCCAGATGTTCCCGGAACCCTGAGAAGCAGTGGCAAGACTCGGGAGATTTATGTCATGGTCGCCAAAGCTGCAAATACAGCACGTGGGAAGTCTCCGGCCAACACCATGTCTTGTTTTCTAGCTTCCAATGGTTGGATTGTCATGCTGACTTTTCTTTTCATAAATGATATACAGTGAAGAAGCGGTTCACTTGAATCTAAGCTCTTGACTGTTCGGAATACTGAGGAAGCCGAGATCAGAAGGAAGGACATGGCTGGTTATGCTCCACCTACGGAGGATGCAATTTGGATGCAACTTTTCCACATGCCTGCAGTAACTGTTTTGAAGCCAAGTATAGCTCCAGATGGTACCACACGCCACATGCACACACCTCCCTTAGCAGGGACAGGGAAGGTAGATTGAGAGAGCCCTGTACCATCTCCAACAGGCTTTGGAAACACACAACTCGTAGTGCAGCAGAGAAGCCAATGGCTGGAGTAAATGATTTCCATGTAACTGACAATTACGGAGTTCCTGTCACATGCCTGGCACTGTCCTAGACTCTGAGGATTCAGGAACTAATCCCTGGCCTTTGAGTGCTTACCTATCAGGGATGAGACACTGACAATAAACAAAATAATCAGTGCGCCATAAGGTGTGGTCAGTAGAAATCAGCCAGTGAGAGGAAAGGAGAGAATCAGGGATGCAGGTCGGGAGAGGGAAAGAAGATGTCGAGGGACCTCCACAGAGGCTTTGGAAACAGGTGAAAGAAGTGGCTGTCTGTGTGGAGAGGAAGGAGTGACAATCAAGGTAAAAGCAGGACAGAAGTGGCTTATGGTAATCTGCTCACTTCTCCCGCTGAGCTGTTTATAGGGTACCTATAGACTGAGAAGGGTATAAGAACTCGAAAGGGAGAGGGATGAAGAAAGAGGTGATGTAAGGTGCTCATCAGAGTGGAAACACCCAGAGTCTCAGTTTTCCCTCTGCAGGTGCTAAGCCCGGTGCTAAAGGCTCTCTGTTCCTAACACAGTACCGAGAGCAGCTTCCGTGTTAAAGGCGTGCGTGCCCTCGTGTTACTGCCAACGTGCCGGGTCAGTTTATTAAAGGACTAAAAACGAACCCAAACTGGTTTCATCTACTTCCTGGAAAAAATATATATGAAACAGGCCTGAAAAACAAATCTCACATTTGACCATAGTCTGTGCAGGTTTAGGTCATCTCAGATTGCTTTTCCTTCCTGCCAACAATGGAGGCCAACGGGGATCTGCAGCTTTGATGCACACCGTAAGAGTCTGTACGTTCACGCTGTGACGCAGGGAAAGACCTATTGCTGCCAAAGCATGTACGGTGGTGCAGGCTGACAGGAACCAGCATTCTGCGACTGGTACACAGTTCCTGATCTTGTGTGTAGGTCTGGCACTTGGATCACCTCGACGTCTGAGAAGGAAAGTTGGCAGGGAAACGCCCGAGGTGGGGTTTGAGAGCATGCGCACCAGTAGTCATTGAGAGAACACAGCTTTCCGGGCAAAATAAATGGGATTGCTTCTCTTCGTTAACTGTCTCAGTACGAGCTTGCCTCCCTACTGAAAAAGTATGGTAGGAACAGATTTAAAGCTGGTTAGACGTTATGTGGTCTTCTTAACTCCCCTACATTTTTCGGTAGCTACATGACAGTGATTGAATCTGGTGAATTAAGCTGATTTTCAATATGCCCTTTTGTTTGCTAACTAGGGACTGGTCCTCTGATTAAACAGAAAGGCAAGTTTCACTTCAAAACATAGCCCTGGTACAAGTAAAAGGGACAGAGGAAAGAAGACACTATTCAGAGAGGACAACAGTTATCTGCAAGCAAACATGGGTTAGAATAGTGTCCTGCCAGGAAATGTTCTGAACCCCAAAAGACCAACAAGGAGCCAGTTCTGATGCAATGGCATCAGGGTCTCTTTATTCAAGCTTGAACTTGGGCCACACCACTGTCTCTGACACAGCAGATCGGGAGTAGCCCTAAGCTTAGTTTCAGGCAAACATTTAGAGACAAGTAGCGGGTATCTAGCCTGGCACACATCTGACTGGCACACACTGTGGCCTTTAACATAGTTGGTTGGTGCTGGGAGCCAAACCTTAAACTTAACATCTGTGTTTTTTCCTGACTGGAGGTTGTTAGGAAGTAAAGCGCCAGAGGCGGGCCTGTAACCTGGGGGGTGCAGATTTGTTGGGGAATAATGGGAAACTGGCGCTAGACTCCAGTTTTGTTGGGGTATGTCTTAGAAACTGGTGCTAGACATAGGCCTTGTTAGGGGTTAACTTGGAAGCTGTTGCTAGGCACTGGCCTGTTAGTTCACTTGAGTTCAACCTTAGGTCAGGTGCTCTAAGATGGAGTGTGAAAAAGATCTGGCCTCTCAATAGGGCAGTGCCCCAAAAAAACGATGGAGGTGACCTCAGGGTGCCTATCACAATATGCTTTAAAGGCTCACAGCACACCAGGTCACAGAGGGTGGCACAGGCGGGGAGGGGTCACTTCTATCTCTGCCACCAGAGCAGTGCCTGTCACTCATTGCCAGAAGACTAACCACACAGCATGCCACGTCAGCTTCCTCTCAGGTAGACTGATCTGAGCTTGAGAGTATGAAAGCCCTAAGGGAGCGCACATGGAGCCCATTCTCTCCTGCTTCTAGCCGGCCAGAGGCTCAGATGATGGATGGGAGTTGTCAGTGATACATTGTTTCCTTAGCCGCCTGCGAGCTCTGCCTCCCTGGCCCCCGCCAATTGGCAATGTGCAGCTTACACTTAGCACACCTGGTAGTAACTGAAACAAACTGGTTGCCTGACGAAGAAATCTCTGAAGCCTGCTGTTAGTGATTTCTTCCAGGGATAGACTCTCGGGTGTTCCTTGAGGCACGCAGGCAGCTCCCTATGTTACCGAGAACCGCTGCACCTGAGTATTCTAGTCATCATTCTAAAGGTGCAGGTGAAAAGGGTTCAAAAGGAAACATCGATTCTCATGGGAGTCCTTTCCCACTCTACAAGATTCAGGGTGGGGGGAACCTGCAGAGAACCCAGAGCTAGGACATCCTAGGGAAGAGACCAAGAATCAAACTGAACTCCGACTGCAATTCCCAGCTGTGCCCCCACCCACCTTGAGAACCCTCCAGGGATGCATCGCTCCGCACTAAGGTATTTCCCACCATCCTCCAGGCCTTTCTCAGAGGACACTTGAACTTTTTTTTTTTTCTTACTGTCAGCTTCTCTTAAGCATTTGATCTGCAAAAAGGAATCACTTTCAAAGCTAGGCCTTTACATGTGGGCACATGGGAAGAGAAAGGAAAAGAGTTTTCAGAAGAAAAGCAATTCACTTTGCCATTAGTACCGGCTCCTCCCATGCTTCCTGGGGACACCTGCGTGCAAGCAGGAGCCCTGTTTCTCTTGCTTGCAGTATTAATCTTTTGTCAAGGAAATGGCTGTGAACTAGCCAGTTTGGTGTTAAGGTTTTACAGAAAGTCCAAGTGTCACTCGGGTATCTTCAATCATCAGAGATACGGGAGTTGTCATCTACAGAAGATTACTAAGGCTTGTAGGTTCGCTAAAAAAAAAATGCTTAGCTTAGGAAACACTCTTGGTGTTTGTGGATCTTCGCCTTTCTGTTGATTTTGTTAATGAGATAAATTAATAAATGTCAAGGACAGACACTATGGTGGCCCTAGCAGTAACTAAGTCAGCACAACCCAAGTGAGTTTGGGTTTGATGGCTGGCTACCTTCAAGATTATTAAAGAAAGTTCGGTGAATTCTTGGTCTCCCGCTCACTCTAAAAGTACAATTCTGACCTGCGGAAAGAAGAATCCCAGTATTTGCAGGAGAGACTGACTTTCCTGGACTACTGACTATTCCAAGCTTACCTCTCTGACTGACTTCTAAACTCCTGACTGAGTGCCACTAGTAAAGCTGGGGGTCTGGGGAGACTGGGCCAGATAAGGATTCTTAGAGCTTCTGAACCTGTAAAAGGGAGGCTCACTGTTTCCGTCAGCTTAAAGACAAAGCCTTCTGAAGGCGGAGTCAGTCTGCTAATGCCACAGGAGGAGGCAGAAAGGAAGCCTTCTTCTTTTTCCCAGAAAGGGCAAAAACAGGTCCCTGCCCCTCTTCAGAGCAACAGAAACAAGCCTTCTCCACAGGACCAAGTGCTGGACACCTTCTGTGAGAATGATCCTGTTTTGGCATAATCTCTTTGATCACCTCAGGACACCTCTGTAAGAGCCTTTCCTGAACTCTTGCTGATGTTATCTCTGCCTGAAGTAGGGAAAGAAGGAAGATGATTCCAACCCTGAATTACAAGAACCAGACACAACTGGCTCAAAAATTAGGGGCTTGGGGAAGGCTAATCCCTCTTGTCCCAGCTTTCCAGTGCCTTTCAGAATCTGTTTAAAGACCTTAGAACTAAAGGCGGAGCTGTGAGCAAAAGGAGAGCAATGGGCTTACTAATGGAGCTGTAATAGACTTGAAAGCAGATTTTGAAAAGAGGGCACACCTCAGAGGCTGGCGACACAGAGAGATGGCTCATGGAGTAAAGTCATCTGCCAGCAAGCCATGGGAGGACATGGTTTCCCTCCACACATACCCCTGTCTAAAAGAGAGTTCTGGAATCAGGTTACCTAGTCACAAGCCTGGCTTTGCCATTAGCACTATACAGCTTTGTTCAAACTCAACTGCCTTCTCTGGGGCTCTGTTTCCCCACCTGTAAAGGGAGAATAACCTTATCATGACCACTAGCCAGGAGAGCACTGGAAAATGCTGCCGCAAGGCTCAAACCCAGTGGTAGAGAGTTCCATCTTCGTGGTCAGACTCATTTCTCAGAGAACAAACTGCAATCATGAGTTAAATGAATGAAGAATCACGCTTTCCAAGGGCAAGAGAGGCCTTCATAGTGGAAGATGGTATACTTGAGAACCCTACTATTTAACTAAAAACAGAAATATTCACAGCATATCATCTACACATATGAAATTGTCAAAGAACAAGTTTAGTAATTAACCCCCCCCCCAACGCACACACAACACAAATTCACTGGATGGTCAGGTTCAAACAAGTACCCTTCTTCTTGGCAATAAAACGGTCACTGACTTCTCTAAGAATCTTGCACCCGCTGAAGACCAGAACCTGGATAAAGAACAGCAGAGTCTGGGGGGAGGGGAGCCCCCATGGCCACTCTGCTCCTGCAGTGTGGCTCAACTGTGCCTTCCTTTACTGGATCTGTGCAAAAACCATCTTCCAACAACACAACCTTGGGTACCAGAGTAAACGTCAGTAGCACAGAGCTCTGCGTCCGGATTTCAATTGTGTGGGGCTCTTTACTGTAGCGTGTGCTGTGGCTCCTTCTCTGTACAGGAGATTCAACTGTGTCTCTTCGTTAGCCACCAATGAGTTTAAGTCTCTTCACACATTAACTACTCTCAGGCCCCCCTCAAAGTGCCCCCACTTTCTGCCACCAAGGATGGTAGCATCAATTTGGTTACAGAGGAACGTGGCAGGACTAATTAGAGCATCATTGGAAATAGGCACAGATAGAGATGCGGCCAGAAACTAGAAAGAACTGTCTTGGCTTGGTTCTCCTCTTTGACTAGCCTAACTTAAGACTTCCGACAGCTTCCCTCCAACCTGCACCCAGGAAAAGCCATTTCTGAGACCTTTACAGACAGTGTGGATCACAGTCATTAAAGACATTTTGAATAAAGGCTGGATAACAGCACTGCGGGGGAGACATCAGTGCGTGAGGCTTCACAGACTCTATAATAAAATCTCCATCCACCCCCTAAGTGCTTCATTCGCCATTATAGTGAGAAAGCTAGTCTGATTCCACAGCCGACTTCAAACTGGCAGGTTAGGAGACTACGTCAATTACTAATAGAAAAGAGCCCCCAGTCTCCAACCTTCACGTCCTGATAATGGTTCTGGAATGCCCAGAGACAGAGTAAGATAAAGTTCACCTTCCCTGGGATTCCCCTAAGGTGCTTTAGATTGGGCCTGCAAGCTCACTTTGGGGTCTCTCTATCTTGGTAATGGAGACCTCAGCACGCTGGACTTCTGCAGAATAAAACACTCTTTGCATTTACACACTATTTGAGTCTGGGTGTCATTCTTCAAAGAATCATGGCCCCTTACAATAGTAAATCAAATGAAAAAAAAAATTCCCCTACCAATGATTGTTTAATATTGTTGAAGCCAATGACCGATGTCCTGTTAGTGTTGCTAACAGTCTGACGATAAAGGTATCATTCAGACATTAAAAAGAACCTGCTGTCCTTGTCCGCTTGTGAACAGTCGCTTGGCCTTTGTTACCGTAAGTACTGAGAAGCCCTGGAGCGTTTGCAGCAGACAGCAAGCCACCTGCTGGGATGCAGGAGGAGTCAACTCACCTGAGAACAGCTTGTTTCCACCCTGTGCATCCCATAGGAAAAATCATCTGTGAAGTCAATGGCCTCAGAACTGATCACATCGTGGAAGGAAGGCCAGCCTGGGATGGAGCAGCCACAGTGACCAAAAGAAAAGAGACAAAACCTGGGGTTAGAACGTGATTCTCAAGAATGGTGCCACCAACGAACTGAAGGCTGAGCTTGGAACTGGGGCTTCTCCGGGCCCGGGAGAGAAGGTCAAAAGCTGAAAGGGAACTTCTGCAAAACAGTAAGACCGCATACAAGTTTGACTCCTTCTTACGAGGGACTAGGGACGGACACAGAGGTGAGCTGTTGCGTTTCCTGTGATGGTCTTGAGTCCTCCGATAGTTGAGTGTTGAGATTTAGGAAGCACCCTATGGCCACTTCCTCTTGTCTTCAGAGGCACCCAGCATGAGTTGGAAGCACTAGTGAGCTTCCACTGTGCCTGCTTCCAAACCAACCGATTGTTTGCATGTTAACATTTCAACTATCCAATATTGCTTCAGAAAACCATGTGGCTTTCAATTCTAAGTGTCATACAGTTAAGATAAAAGGGGTGGCTAGCTTATTCACCATCTCTAATTTCTTTCCTAGTCTGAAGTGTATCTGGCACGCAGTGTGTATCTCATAGGTGTAAGTCTTGCTCCCTTCCTGGGAGAAGTTCAGACTGGCATGCCCAGGCATTTGTAGACAGCATTCTTTCTCAGAATGCTCAGAAACTCTTGGTGAGTAGAGATTCAGTTTGGTTTACTTGAGAGAACAAGTACACACGTGTGCACGCGTGCAAAAGTGCGTGCACACACACACACACACACACACACACACACACACTCCTTTCTAACACAAGGAGGTACCCACCCTAGCTCAGTCACTTGCTAAGCTCTCTACATGGACGGTAACTGTTTTATTACGTACATGGGGTCTCAGAGACATGGAGCCTTTAGGCCAAGCATTCTATAGGACTTTGGGGAGAGAGGATGCAGGAGATGTTCCAGAGAACCTAAGTTAGAGCCTGATAAACTAACTCCCTCAACCTCCTCACACCCTGCTGATTCCTCTCGAAAAAACTGAGAGCTCTTTCATTGGAGCAGAGCACTGGGAAGGAGATCTTGTTTTCACAAAATTACTTTAATGTCCTATGTGAATGAGTTGACTTTGCCTCTGGAAGCACATTGAATGAATTAGTTGAATGAATGATAAATGAGTGAATGATGAATGAAAATAATGGATGAGTGAATGAATGCATAATAAATACTAATTGTTTTTTAGTGACCAAACTATTCAAAGGGAAAATCCAAAAGTCACGATGTGAGTGCATCTAGTTAGAGACTATATACATTTTTACTCATTTATTTAAAACACCACAAAGACAAAGCAGCTCAACTCATCCTTGTGTGATAAGGAATCTTAATTAAATCTGAGTTTCTCAGTTCCGGTGATCTGGTTGGCCATAAAGATAAGCATTTTGTCAACCCAAACGAAACGTTCAGAGAATTTTCCAAAAGACCGTGTTCAAGAACAGATCATCTCGAGGACGGTAGAGCGGTGTGGAGCCGCTGACTAGTCTATTGGCTGTTTACTCTGCTATTTACAATTGGAGGAGACACTAGAAATCATTCGTGCAGGCAATTCGACATTCCAACTTACAGCGACACCGTTGTGCACTGTGGAAAAAAAGGCCACTGTATAAATAAATAAATACATAAATAAATAATCACGCACTCAGTGTGTCATTCCAACCTTAATCCATGAATAACAAGAGAATGACAGATTGAATTTTTACAGAGGACAGTGGCCATCACCGTGACGTTAAAGAAGGAGGCTACCTGTTGTGTCATGTGTCTCCAGGAAATCGGTTGCTACAAAGCGGATCCACCGGAAAGGTAAGTTCTTCGTGACAGTCAAGCTAAGAAGGACCGTTGCCCGGGAATAAATCGTCTTATGACAGGGGGCCAGAGTGATGACAGCTCTTTGAAAGCGGAATTCCCTCCTCATGTGTAAGTATTTAAAGGAGAAACTCTTCAGTACAGTAAAAATCCTCAAAGGAAACCCTGCCCCCACTGCTAATAAGGAGAGGAGCGCTTCAAAGGGTGATAGGCAAAGGCTGAAGCAATCTGCGTCTTGTTGAGAAAATTATCTTGTGCTGAGGGGTGGGTGGGGGGAAGTGTGTTTATGTCAGTTTTGACATTAAAGAAAGATCATCTATCCTCCTCTCTCCGGGCCTCTCCTTCTGGTCTCCTCATCCAACTAAACATCATTTGTTTTGGATGTGTTCCATGCACTTTTTAAAAGGAAAGTCATGTGAAAACCTGTATAAACAGTGCGCTCCCTCCGCCCCCCCAGTATGCCCCTTTGTTTCTATTTGATGAGGTTGGATGCGGGCCTATTAGCATCTCGTTTCAAAGAATATACACTGTACTCTTTTTAGATCTCAGCCTACTAGTATTGAGATTTGTCCTATTTTTAATAAACGCAGTCTCCCTTGGAGGAACTCTCATCTCAAGATAGCAAATAAACCCAGAGGCTACAAGGAAAACACACACCTCAGAGTGTAGAAGCTCTGCCTGGGCTCCGTTCAACAGTCGGGCCGTGTCATCCACCGTTGTATCTTAACACTTCTTGTACGGTTGGGAGCAAGTTCAGAGTGTGCTCATTGACCTCTCTGGCCCAAAGCAAATGATCCAAATTATTACCACTAAGTTGTCCCTTGGTGCTTACTATACACACTACAATGGGTTGTTCCTAAATGACAATAAAACTCATTATTCCACTCTGACCCACAATACAGTTTGATCCTGCCTGTTCCGAGGCTACTCCACCTCCAACCAAACAGTGGCCTGGTGCTCCTCAAATAGTGTGGACAAAGTTTAGAATGTTCATTTTCATTTCCTATGCAAATCCTTTTCAGCTATCCGGTCCTATCTTTCCCCCTTTCCTTTCAAAGAGTTAAAAAAGAAAAGGAAAGAAAAGAAAAGAAAACCCAATTGTCAAAATTAGCAATAGGATATAAATAAGCTGAATGCTGAGCTCTTCTGGATGATGTCTGCAAAGTGTGACCAGCATTCTCTGTTATCAACAAAGATGATACATTGTGTCTGCCTCCCTGGGCTCTTCCTCTACTCCTAAATCAGTTAGAAATCCCAGTAAGGCGGCTACATGACTAGTCAGTAGACAACAGTAGAATCTTGGATGAAAATCTATTGGCTTGACAGGTAATTCCGAAACTGTTATCTGAATGTAGACTTGAGTTTTAGTAATGACAACTACATCTGAGCATGGTTTGGGGTGAAGATTCGTATGGTTAGGGTACACCAGGTCCTGCAGCTCTAGTTCTAAATAGTCCAAATTTTGTTAAGTTTGGGGTTTTCTGAACCCATTCACCTCCCTGACCAGGGTTTCCCTGCTTAGCTATACCAAGACAAATCACACCCTGGGAAGGCCTCCTGCTGACAATTGTTGGAGGCTTAGATCCTAGTCCTTGCCAAATTATTCATGAGAGTTGACATTTCCAGTATAACTTTTATCTCATTTTTTAAAAAGGATGACTCTCAACTCTCCTTCAAAGACCCCATTTGGTTACAATCTCGTCTTCCGGACATTTTAGTAATCAACCAAATAGATCCGCATAGCAGAAAATCACACAATGCAGATGGCTCATCGGGAAACATTTCCTTTCATTCTCCTACCTAACTACAGGCAGCCATGATTTATCGTTTTCCGGTTTAATTCCTTTTTAAACGTGTTTGCTCCGGTTATCTCTTGGTTTGCTCACTTTAGACCTGCGCTGTTCAATACAGTAGTTCCGAACAGCGGGCCATTTGGAGATGGTCACCTGCCAAATCCTTGACACTCACACGTCAGGTGACTGCTGTTCTGTGGGCAGTGCAGACACACAGAACCTCTCACATGGTTTCTACAATGCAGAAGACTTCGGCCACCAGACAGCACAGTTCTGAGGATGGCACAGACTCGTGGGACCATCTTACTGTGATTTCCACAGTACAGCAGGCTACGTAACTTGACAAGGCTATTTTAGATGTCTTAAATCCTTTATGAAGAATGGGAACTTCCTATTCTGTCTTTACTAACCCTCCCATTTCCAAGTTTTTGTGTTTACATCAATTTTCTTTTAAAAACCTTACTTGGAGACGCCAGCCTCTGGAACCAGAATGTGAATGAATCCAATAACATCGGCAATTTGATCTGTGTATCACTAAATTTTCACCCACCCAGTATAGTGCCTGATGGCACAAGTGGTACCCCAAAGCACCGGTACTAAGGAAGGAAGGACTGTAGGGACGGCTGTGCTTCAGGATGACACTGATTTTCCACGCTGTGAGAGGGACCTCAGCTGAGCCTCCACTCATTCTACCACTGCTGACACAGGCGAACCTTTGTGCTTCTTCACGAGGCTGAAAAGGAACAGGCCAGACTTGTTTTCAGTCTGTACCCTTGCTTAAGAGAGGGCTAGAGTGTCAGGGTTACAATTTCTCCTCCTCCCGTGATGTATATGTATATGTGTATGTATGTGTATGATGTATATGTGTATATATATATGATGTCTATATATATATATAATGTATATGTATATGTGTATGTATGTGATGTATATGTATGTGTGTATATGTATATATTTCATCACTGCTAAGTATATTTTTTAATCCCATAAGGAAGGGCATTAGCTCACCATTTTATAGTACAGTGATATAACAGGTCTTTTATTTTTTCTAACCACTTGACATCTTTATCTTTAAATTTTTAATTAAAACATTTCAAAGATAAAAATATAGAAGCTTGTAGATCCCTCTGGTGTAATACTTTATCTACTCAGATTTAAAAGATAGCTCAGTATACATTTTTTCTGCTTCAGATAGTTCCCCCTGCTTGTTCACAAAGTAACGTTATGACTGAAGCCAGCTCTCTATGTCTATGCCTTTGGATGTCATGAAGGCAACTGTTTTGTAGACTTCTCCCACACGCCTTCCTCCACGGGGACAACCTGCGCTACAGAAGTGACATCACATCATGGCTGTCATTCAGTGACTCATTCTTCTTGATATTCTTGGTCTTTGGTGTTCGTTAATGGTCTCATCTAAGTTCATAAACACAAAACCTTTCAAATACCTCTGAGAATATGAACAAGAGGGTTGGTTCATCTTCAATTTTTTGCCATTTTCTAAAATATGATTTTCCGGGGCAACTGTCATGCTGGCTTTATTAACTCCAGCTCCTGGTTCTGTTCTCACACCTCCAGAGAGCTTTGACCACTGTGTCCATTAAAGAATGAAAACTGGATAAATTGTCCCACCTGCCTGACATAGGCACTTCTGTTATTAGGCATAATGTGGGTTTGCTCCTTCAGTGGTTCTTATCTCTGAGTGGAAAGACTGCTGACAGAGGAGAGTTTATTCTGAGGTTTCTTAAATACCTAAAAGGGAAATAGTTGATACCACAGGACCAGAACCTCAGCGGCAGCTCCAGGTCACTGACAGCCAGCTTAGTGGTATCTTAAGAGAACAGTATTCCAGGACTGTTTTCATGTAGAGAACTGATGATCTGTCCTTTCAAATGTGAAAGTGAGAAAGATGTAAAACCGGTCTACCGATTCTCCATGCTTCCATCCTCCCCCACCCCACCATGTTGCTCTTGCCAGTCCTGAGCTCTGAGCTTCTTCGTTATTCTGCTGGGCATCAACTGCTGCACTGGGATCCAGTGTTTTAAAAGCAGGGATGTACATTGTATACATTTTCATCCTTTTCTTTCCTTAGAAAGGTGGCTTAGACTCCCTGTGTGTCCAACTCCAGGGCTCTACAGCTGGCGCTGCTCTTCTTGCTTAAGTCTTTTCTGACCCTAATTTAAGGAGGTTTTTTTTTTGGTTTTGTTTTGTTGCAGAGGAAAAGAAATAACCATGCATCTTATTCTAGGAGAAAATAAAATGGCAGATTTTAGCTACAATGTACTATTTTCGGTGAAGAAGCAGCAGATTTAAGGTTTCATTTTTTTCTTCTTCTTCCTACCAGAAGGATGGTTTTCATCTTTATGGAAAGCAAATACTAAAGTCAGCCCTGAGTCTGTAGCTTGAGGGAAGAGTTCTTGCCTAGTGTGTGTGAGGGGCTCTGGGTTAGATTCTCAGCAATGTAAAACCAAATGCACAAAAAATAGGCAAAAGTCAGTATTGTGTTAAGCAGCTTTAACTGGCTTAGGCTCTGTGGTTAATAACTGACTGCAGGCTGGGTCCTCCAACACTCCGAAGGAGTTTGTGTTGCCAGTTCAGGTAGAACCCGTGGGTTAGAATCAGAACTTAGGATCAGTTAGATCCGGACTGATTCTGTGAAAGACATTTCTCACACAACCTTTCAAGTCGGTGTGTCTAACACTGTTTGAAGACTTGTTGTGCTCCTTTCTAATGTTGCAAATACAAGAACAAGAAGCCCCCACTACTATGTGAGGACCACAGGATTTCATCTCTATGAACAAGACCTCTCTCAAGAAGCAAAAGACAAAAAGGATCAACAGTAATCCCAGGAAAACCAGAGTTATGGCTTTAGGCAAACATTTCTACATAGTGTATCTAATTTTGTGAAGTGGCACCTGAAAAATAAAAAGTTAGCTAGAATATACCTTTAAAAATATTTGATTTTATTTTTGTAGGAATGTGCGCCAGAAGAGGGCATCATACCTGGATTTCCCGGAGCTGGTGTAGCGGACAGTTGCGGGCTGTCCGTGTGGGTGCTGAGAACTGAACCCAGGTCCCACTGAGCCATTTGTTCAACCTCAATCTGAATGCCTTCTAAACTCTGTGTTACAGGGGCTGGACGAAATGAGAATGTGGGGTCTGCTTAGAGGTGTCATAGACTACTAACGTGATCATATTTGTCCTTTTGAAAAGATAGCTCTAGAAACAGATCGCAAAGGCAAACAAAACAAAAACAAAATGAACAAACCTTCAAGGGGGAGTGTGAAGTTAGGAGTGTTGGAAGGTTCTGCCCTGAAACAGAATCCATGATGTTCTAAATCAGTGGTTCTCAGCCTGCCCAGTGCTGCGACCTTTTACTATAGCTCCTCATGATGTGGTGACCGCCTAAAATTATTTCTGTTGGTGTGTCAAAACTCCAAGTTTGCTACTGATACGAATCACAATGTAAATATGTTTGACTAAAGAAGTTCATCTAAGGGGTCCTGACCCGCAGGTTGAGAACCGCTGCTCTCAGTGAATTCATTCACTTTGGTGACTGTGCTATTTTTGGCAAGATGAAGGAGCAAACCCAACCCGCAGTCCAGTCTGGATCGCAGCTGACACACACTTTCCGTACAACACATGACGCCGGTTTCTTAAGGAAGGCAGAGTGAGGACACAGAGGAGGTGACCGTTGGGAGAGGCAGGTGAGGCAGGCACTGAAATTAGGCTAAAGAATGAGTTAGCAGAAGAAAATAAAGAGCGCTTCTAGAATTAGGACGATGAGACAGAACTAGCTCCGAGTTCAAAAAGGAAACAGCTAAGGTTATAGGGCCCAGGACAGTGACAGCATCTACAGGAAGTCAGAGGAAGGCTGAGTGCTGTGAAGGGAGAGGAAACAAACCCTCTTCCTTCCTTCCAGCAAAGGGCAGGCAGAGGGCATAGAATCTCTGTGTTATCTGGATTCTGGCTCCTCCCACTCTTCCCGTCTCTGGTCTCTGTTTCCTAAGGCATGTTCAAGTAACAATGTTACTTTCCCCAAAATTTCTAAATAAAAATTAGTATGAGACATGAAAATATTAGATATTGCTTTTTAAAAAAACTCGCACTATTCAAATGCTCCTAAAGATTCTAAGCAGAAGAGACATTGTGTGTTATATACCAACCGAGTCCATGAAGAAAGGTCCTTATCAGGAAACCAGCGGGTGTCTGAACCAGGGCTGGGTTTCCCAAACTCCCAACAGGAGGAAATAGGTTTTATTCTTTTGGCAAGAAAGAGAAGAGGAGAAGAAAAGGAACAGGGGAGTAGAAGAAGATACAGAAGGGAGTGGAGAAGGAGAAAGGGAAAAGGAACATTTGGATGTATCTGTTACTGAACCAACTGAAGAAATAGGCAAAAAAAAAAAAAAAAAATGGCAGAAAATTCTATTTTCTTAGGCAACTTTTAATAAATAACAATTAAACGTGAATTGTTTTTCTATCAAAAAGAATGCATTTTTTCCAGGCATGCTCACTGATAAATTTAGGTGTAAAATAATGGAGCCTCGTCACCCATAATCACTGCAAACATTTGAGTCTATTTAAGCACACCAGAACCACAGACTGTCGGGAACACTGAGGTGTCCTCTGGGCTGTGTAAACATCTGGTATCTATTCTCTGTAGAGATTAATAATGGAGCTGCACTGCACCAGGTTTCACACTGATTCCTTTGAGCCCCGTACCGCGTTTGTAAATGCTTCCAAACACACATGATCTCTCATTGGTACGGAGTCTATCCACAATCTCGAGCTGTCTCCTAAGCAAGAACTGACAGGGACCAGCTTCCCTGTTTCCCTTAGTGGAGGCCGCTATTAATAAAATGGTTTTTCCAAGTTCAATAACTACTGGACTAAAACAAACCATTTCAACAAAGGGGTTGGAGACAAACACTTGTCTGTCCCTGGCCAATGACTGCCTCTTGTTTCTCTAAATCACAGTCGGTGTTTTAAAACACACATCTCACATCTTGAAGACTCTCAGCATCAAGGGACCTGAGCAACACCAAATGCCTCGGCCAGACTTCAGCCATAACTTCTAAGAGCCGTTAAAAAATGTCTCTCAAATTGGGTTTAAATTTAGTGTTGACCCAGTAACCTTGATCCCCAAAACATTCAACATTAGATGATTATTTTGTTTTGCCTCCCAGAGCTCTTTAGTCCAGTGAGGTATCCATTAGGAAGTTGCAAAAGGACTTTGCAGTTTGTTTAGAATTTATTAGCCACGGCACACAGGAAGGTGGTGATGTGGGCTGTTTGCTGAGTGAGGGTTATTTACTGTGCTCACCTGACCTTAGAAATACCACAAGAGATAAAACAGGGAAATTCAAAGAAACGCAGATTCTATCCCTAGTGGTATTTGCCCTTTACAACGAACAAAAACAATGCTCCCACCAAACGAGGTCCTGGCTCCTACCACCCACTCCAGAGCATCACTAGACGGTGCCAAACTTATATTCTTCAGCGTGGTTCCTGTCAACATCTCCACAGTCATTCCTTGTCTAAATGCATGGACCTGGCAGAAATGTTAAAACTATATATATATATATATATATATTTTTTTTTTTTCTTTAAAAGGCAGTTCGGTTATCAAAATTCCTTGACTTGTCTCAAATTTCCCCAATGCCTTAACTGCTCTTTCCAAACACGAAGCTGGCTTCTACTCTTTATCCTATTATAGAACCTTAACTACTACAACTTAACATAAAATTTCCCTCTTTTCATCAATATTGTATGATCATTTATAATCAGCACTGACTCTCCATGTGTCAAAACAAACTTTACTATTCCTTACATGTCTGATAGTCCATCCTGAAAAAAATACTGTTAAAAATAAAAATTTAGAATAAACTAATTTTCTCATGAGGCTTTTATTTTTTGCATGACACAATATATATTTGCCTCTGTAGCAGACACGTGGCAAAACTGAAGCAATTTGTCAGAACACTAGGCATTTCCTAATATAAAAAGATACATAATAAAAAAGGCAGGTAGCAGGCTAGGAAAGTGTTAGAGGTCTGCCACACAGGCAAGAGCCCCTGAGGTTGGATTCCCTCCACTCATGTAAAAAGCCAGGTGTGTGGCAGCGCCCGCAATTCCAGTGCCAGGAACACGGAGGATGGGAGACCCAGGAACATGAGCCACTCGTCTAGTGGAACTTCTGAGCTGTGCTCAGTTAGAGACTCAGTCTCAGAGGAAAACAGTGGAAAGTGACTGAGGAAGAGACAACACTAACCTCAAGCCACTAGCTCCATGCACACACACACACACACACAGAGAGAGAGAGAGAGAGAGAGAGAGAGAGAGAGAGAGAGACAGAGAGAGAGGGGGAGGGAGGGAGGGAGGGAGGCAGGGGGGAAGGAGGGAGAGAGGGATGGAGGGAGGAATGGAGGGAGGGAGGAATGGAGGGAGGGAGGGATGGAGGGAAGGAGGGATGGAGGGAGGGAGGAAAGGAGAAGGAGAGAGAGCAGATCAGTGGCGAATTGCATGTTAGCAAATTATTTCCCTGAAGAGTTTCAAAATGTTGTGAAGCTATGTCTTAATGGAACATGGGTTTCTTCTTCCCCCAACCCTGTTTTGTGTGTGTGTGTGTGTGTGTGTGTGTGTGTGTAAGTGTATGAGTGTGTATGAGTGTGTGTATGTATGTATGTGAGAGAGTGTGTGTAAGTGTGTGTATGAGTGTGTGTATGTATGTGTGTGAGAGAGAGTATATGTATGTGTGTAGGTATGTGTATATGAGTGTGCATGAGTGTGTGTATATATGTGTGTGAGAGTGTATGTATGCGTGTGCGAAAATGTATGTATGTGTGTAAGTGTGTGTGTATGAGTGTGCATGAGTGTATGTATGTGTGTGTGAGTGTGTGTGTGAGAGAGTGTATGTATGTATGTGTGTAAGTGTGTGTGTGTTTCCTAAAAGCTTTCCCTTTCTCCTATGTCATAGTCTCTGTGTCTCTTATTTGCATTCCCTCAATTTAAATATAAACTCCATGAGTTTATATAGTTGCTTTCCTGCCAAAATATTCCAAGTTCCGAAATTGGGCATATTGTGGAATAATTCTTGATGGGATGGAATAATTTCTTACGAAATCCCATTACTCCAGAAAGCTGAGATTTCAGGATTTGATCTAAAACTTGCATTATATTTAAAACACACTAAGTATTTATACTGTTGTTAGAATTAATTCCGGAACCTCTACCATTTACCAGTATTTGTTAACCGCGCTCGCACCTGAGGACTATATTCCTTTCTCTTAGTTCCAAATTCTTACCAACATTATACTGGGCATCAGTGACAGAGGCCCATGTGATACCCCTCGTACCTTTGGGGACCTCAGGCAGCCTACATTAAGATCCAGGCATACAAGTGGCCCTGGCACTTTGAAAGTTTAGATGATTTTAGTTTTGACCATGGGCAATAATCGGAAGCTCTTAAGCGGCATGCATCGCATGGAGGGCTAAACCACGCAGACAGGCTTATCTAAAGAGCAGCAATGCAAGCACTGTGGGGTAGCATTGGACCCTGGACTAGCTGGTTCTGTATCCCTGGGCTGTAGTCTTAGCTTCTAAAAGAAAGCAGGACGAGCTAGCCATGGGGAACAAGCCAGTGAGCAGTACCCCTCCAAGGCTTCTGCATCAGCTCCTGCCTCTGGGTTCCTGCCTTGTTTGAGTTCCTGTCCTGACTTCCTTCACTAATGGACAGAAATGTAAAAGTGTAAGCCAAACAAACCCTTTCCTCCCCAGAGTCACGGTGTTTCACTGCGGCAATAGAAACTCTGACTAAACCCCCAAGACCCAATAGGGTAAAATTTCATGAAGATCTAACCATCCCCCAAATATATTCCACACTCAAAAGGCCAAAATATCATTTGGCAGCTATGAGGTAATTCTCAAGTTTACCTACCACACCAGGTACAAGACATGGGCACATAGCATTAGTGGGTACTGTAAAAACTGTGCTTTTCTGGTGGTTTCCTTGGCATAGGCCCCCACTATGGAGCCTTTTCTGATCTAGAACTTGCTAATTAAGACTTAGCCTCTCCACCACAGACACCCGCATATTTCTGCATCCCAAGTGCTGAGAACAGGTGCGTGTTGCTATACATAGCTGAACATTTGTTGGAATGGAAGCCAAACTGACAGAAGAAAATATTAACAACAACAACAACAAAAGACGTCAGGACAAGGACTGAAGACACTGAAGTGTGAACATGGCTGAATCGTGTGGTTTACATGTAAGGGACTCTCATCATGAAACCCATACCTCGTACTGTACTACAAGTCTATGCAATTTTTTAAATTAAAAATCCAAATAAAATCGTGTCATGCACTTTAAATATACAATATATAAAAGAAAAGTCCTGGAACATTAGTGTTACATTTGGCAACATACACCTGTAATCCTAGGGCTTGGTTGACTAAGGTGGGGAGAGCCGATAGTTCCAGGCCAGCCTCGGGTACAGAGTAAGTAAAAATAAATAAATAAATAAATAAATAAATAAATAAATAATAAAATCCAAGGTCTGGAGAGCTGGCTCAGTGGTTAAGAGCACTGACTGCTCTTCCAGAGGTCCTCAGTTCAATTCCAAACAACCACATGGTGGCTCACAACCATCTGTAATGGGATCTGGTGCCCTCTTCTGGTGTGTCTG
The DNA here is from genome assembly GCF_963924665.1 of Micromys minutus. Lineage (NCBI taxonomy): Eukaryota > Metazoa > Chordata > Mammalia > Rodentia > Muridae > Micromys > Micromys minutus. The sequence continues at coordinate 13,694,802 of NC_137957.1, read as the reverse complement.
AAGACAGCTACACTGTACTCATATATAATAAATAAATAAATCTTTAAGAAACAATAAAATCCATTAAAAAGTGCCTAAGAATGGCCATAAAAATTATAAAATAATTTTGGGGAACTATCTCTGTAAAATTATTTAAATACAACATTTAAAATGGTGTGTGTGTGTGTGTGTGTGTGTGTGTGTGTGTGTGTGTGTGTGCATGCCGTGGATGGCTTGTAGGAATCAGTTTTCTCTTTCTTCCATGTGGGTCCTAAGAATCAAGGTCAGGTCATTAGGCTTGGTCACAAGTCTCTTAGTCCACTGAGCCATTTATCGGCCCTTACGCACACTCGTAAGCTACAACAACGCAGAAGCCGTATAGACCCAGTATCAATGAGCAGAAGGGAAACCCAGAAAGAGTCCTATGTATACATGGAATATTTTAAAGACATCAGAATCGTAGTACATATCAACAGTCCATATTAATAGTGGTGACCATCTTAATACTACTGGGTTGTTGTTGTTGTTGTTTTGTTTTGTTTTGTTTTTTCGGGGGTTGAGAAAATTCATTTCCCAAGCATTTATGTTCCCCTGCCACTACATGACAATACATTATGTCATGGGCTGCTAGCCTGAGAGCATTTTATAAAAACATAAAAGGTCTCTGACCTTCTCTTGGTTATCAGAATTTTATGAAAGCTTTGGTCAGCATTCAATTAGCATCACAGATGCCGGGGATTTAAAAACATAAAAAAAAAAAATTACAGTCTTAGCCACACACTATGAGGCTGACAAAAATCATGGTCTTAAAAATGAATTTTAATATTGTTTCCCATACTGGAAAACTTTCCTTGGGAAAAGTTTTACCAAACTTTTACACTATATACATGTAAGTTTTAAAAATGACCTTTGACTGAAGGGTGAGCCATGAGAAGAGAGAAAAGGTCTTTGGTCTTTAGGTTTTTGTTTTGATTCGTTTTTATTTCCAATGTCCCTTTCACACAACTTTATACCTTCCAATTAATCTCAGCTTCTCACTCAGCTCCTAGAAGGAGCCCTTGGCTTCTGGCCTCTGAGTTGGTGCAATGTTGTTACTTTTTAAATGCCTTGTTAATATGCCCCTGCTAGCTTAAAAAAATCACGCACACATTTATTAACATATATAAATGTGTAAATGTGAACATAGCAGACAGACCTTATGCACAAACTTTTCCCTGTTTTTTCTTCTTGGCAATTTACCATTCCCATAGGAAATCTATGTTAACAACCTAATAAGGGTTGTATTGCATATTTGTCTCTGCTCTAAGAGCCACATAAAATCATAAATATTTACACACAAATAATCACAAATGCTCTATCAACACCTAACATTCCACTCTGCAACTGTCTCCCAAGCCACAGAGGTGACTTCGAATCTAATTCTTCCCTTAGCTTAACAAAGAGCAATAGGCAGGAAACCATTTGTGATGAGGGAAGGGAGGAGGAGAAGTGAGACGGGAGGGGAAGGGGGAGGAAGTGAGAGGGAGGAGGCCAAGAGAGTGTAATGAGGAAGTGAATATAGGGGCACTGCATTATATACGGGTATTAACATCTTACACGGGGCTGGAGGGATGCTCTGAGGTTAGAAAAGCTTGTTGCTCAGTCAGATGACCTGAGCTTGTGTCTCAGCACCCACACGGGTGCCTCACATCTGCCTGCAATTTCAGCTCCTGAGGATGCAACCTACATTTTGAGCCTCTATGGGCACCCACTTGCATGTATACCTTGAACACGTGCAGAAGCACACACACATCCCAACACACGCACACACACATGCCAACACACATACACACACACACACACAGACAAAATAAAAAATTTAAATGCTACACTGAAGCGTGTCATTCTATATAGTTGACCATTTACATAATTATTTCATATGATTAATACTTTATATGTCAATTTATAGGATTGATAAATACTAATAAGAAAGAAGGAACTGAAAAACACCGTGAATGCCCATCTTAGAATAATATCCGGGAACAGCGGCTCTGCACGTGGTAGAGCTCCCCGAGTGGGAAGGATTTATAGAAATTCTCTATTCTTTCAGCAGTGATGAGAGCACAGTGCCTTTGCTCTCCTCTGCTCAGCTGGGAATCCAACTCAAGGCCTTATCCATAGCCCCTTTGCTAGATGAGTCGGGGGGCATGCCACAAAGTTCCTGCCGTCACCTTTTCACTATTTTTAACACACGCATTTCTCCTGGAACACTGTTGTTTTCTTCTGCTTACACTGAACAATACTTCGTAGGCCCCATGTCTGTTCATTGCTTTGTCCCACAGCAGTGAATCCAGAAGCACAGAGACCAGCTACTGACATTCTTACCTATGCTCCATCCACTGGTACTATCAGCCCCTGTTCTGTCTATACCAGTGGTTCTCAGCATATGGGCCATGACCTCTTTGGGGGTCATGGTTCTCAGCATAGGGGCCATGACCTTTCACAGAGGTCACCTAAGATCTTGGGGAAATCACGGAGATTTATATTACTATTCATAGCTGTAGCAAAATTACAGTTATGAAGTAGCAACAAAAATAATTTTATGGAAGGGAGGGGGAATGAGCACAATATGAGGAACCATATTAAAGGGTCTACACTATATGGTACAGATTATATGTGATAATGGTATACTATATAATCTATATTATACACAAACTAACATTGGTGGTCTATAGAAAGCTAGGGGCATGATCATTAACTTCGCCAGCTTGGTGGTCAGGCACATGGGGAAGAAATGGAGTGAAGTCAGGCTTCAGTGTGCGCCATGGGGTGTTCACCTCAGTACACACTTCATGATGTCTGCCTGATGCTGTAAACGCATCATCCAGTTTACAGCTTTGGCCATTTTTTTCCTTGGGTAGTGATAGGACCCCTGTGGGTTCCGTGGGGTTGCTGGTTAGTATCTACTCAGCAGGGAAGCATTCCAACTCCTACCTCCTCCTTGTGTGTGTGTGTGTGTGTGTGTGTGTGTGTGTGTGTGTGAAGGAAACTTTGGGCTCCCCACCCATTTAGATTATTGTGTATTTTTACAGCAGTAAAAGGATCTCCAAAACTCCTGCAGATTAGGCTCTACCCCTCTCCTACCAACTCTCCAATTGTAGAAACCGGGTTCTGAAGCTCCGGTCCTACCTTATGACCAGCCACTGTGCCCTAGAGAAGAACAATAGGTCTTCCTTCACACACCATCTACCAACTACCTGCTACCTTACCTTGCCTTGCAGAAATTCTCAAGGTTTAAAACATGTATATGTACATGTATATGTTCCTTGAATTACTTTGAGACTTGAAGAGTACGAAGAAAAAACAAAAACAAAAACATGTTTCCATACCACCATCATGTCCTAAGCTCTAACTCCCCCTTCTCTAACTTATAGTTGTGATCGATTGGGCTTTGGTTTGGTTTGTTTGTTTTATCCAGACAGGGTTTTTTTCTGTAGCCCTGACTATCCTGGTGCTTGCTCTGTAGACCAGGCTGGCCTTGAACTCACAGAAATCCACCTGCTTCCTGGGTGCTGGGATTAAAGGTGTGCACCACCCCCCACCCCCCCACCCCCGCTCAGCTTGGCTGTGAAGGTTTTTAAGACATTTTATATAGGGCTTAAAATATGTAAAATACAATGACATAGCCTTATTATAAACAACACATGGATATAGAGTATGCGATGTCAGGGGACACTGCCTTCCAAGGGCTATATTTTCTGTATTATTTAACTAGCAAGCAATTATTACATTAATTTCGACTAACAACAGTTATTGGTTGCATATTTGAATACCCGGTGATATTGATCAGTTGCTCAGCTGATAATGTAGTCTATTAGCAACTCTGTTTCTTTTTCTTCTGCACCAAGTGAGTTTTGGAAACCTGACAACAGGGGAGCAAGCTTGAGGGCTGCATCAAGACTCAAGTCAAGACTGGAACGGAGAACTAAGTCTCTCATCAAATCAGACAGCCAGCCCACGCCAGCATAGACAAACCAACTCGGAACCAGCCTCAGCGCAAGCGAAGGCGTTCTGCTGTGAGCTTAACTGTTTGAGAGAATTTCCAAAGAAAATGACCAAAGCTCGGGTAGTGAAAGGGATTAATATTCAGTCTTGTTGAAGAACAGGAGTCGATCTGTGACCCAGCTCCCCGGGTATTACCGGCCAGGCCCCAAGAATAGAGTCATTTACAAAGTAACTGCTTCAAGCAGTCTACCTTAAACTACAAAAACATTGAATTCCTGTCAGACACAGGAATTTCTTCAGGGAATAAAAGAATTTTATGACTCATAAGACGAAAAATCTCCTGAATACTTACAAAAGTAATCTAATGAGGCACTGTCACCAGGAGAGAAGTTTGATGAATGGATGTGTTGTGCGGGAAAGTTTCAGGCAAAACAGGAAATTGAAAAGACTCGGACATGTATTCATTCGTGATTTTTCCTTTCAGGGTAAAACTCACTTCAGAAGCACACTTTCCCACTTGGCATGGCATTTCCATGGGAAGCCACATTTGACTTATAGGTCCTTAATTAAAAGTTCACATTTATTCAGAGTGTGTGCAGGTGGTGTCAAACCATCCTGAGTCCAGGACTCTGTTCTAAGTCATTTTGAAGGTTCTTATCCACCAAATTAGATATAATTTAGAAAAACAAAATGTAAGTGCTGAAGTTAAAGACTTAGAACCTATGTTGATTAAGCAGGAAGGAGGTCGGGATTTTCCTAGGGAAATCCAAAACAAAGCTGAGAGACACCAGGGTAGCTTTGACTTTTAGACAAGGCCTAAGCACACACCACCAAGGAGGCCACCTTGACCTTAAACTATTCCCAGTTAATTCTAATCAAAATGTTGTCTGTTCTATATTAAATTTTCTTTTACTAACAGGTTGTAAAAATAGAGCCAGTCATGAAAGCCCTCTGTTTAATCTTTCCCAGGGACAAACACCGTGCAGTGTATAATATGTAACTTTGGACTGGGTGGCAAATTGCCTTTATTTAATTTAGTCTGTGCTTAGCTTCACCTCTGAAATATCGGTCTGCGTCCTTCTATCTGGTTGGATGCTCTAGTCCACTTAACACAGTCAATGTTTACACTGAGGGGACAAGAAACCGTGTGATGTATTTTAACTGTCAGAAGTGTTGTGAACAGCAGCAGCTGGAAGGAATGCCTAGCCCACCCCTTTCTTACCCTAAAGCCTTTCGTTTCCACACACCAGAAGTCACATCCTTTAATGTCTATGTTAAAAGGAAGGCAGAAGGAAAGAAAATGAATTTATGGCTGTTTCTGAAAAGACACAGTATAGCTTCTCTCATGTGTGGTCTTTCCACATCCAATGCAAACTTCGAGTTCGTGTGGCGGGGTGAATTGGTCGCCGGCGATGAAGGTTTTCTTTCTTTCATTCCGTTTTCTTGGTGGGTTTTGTAGACACAGAAGCCTGGGGGACCCTCCATGTGAATTCCGCTCGTTCCTGCTCCTCTATGCCTACCTTGGCTGCACTGAAAGGCTAACCTCAGCAGACGGAAGTCTGAAAATAAGTCGCTTCTTGTCACTACTGAAGCTGGAGAAACAGCTGTATAACACCCCGGCCACAGTGATGTATTCTGGGGTAAATATTGGATGGTAAGGACAATGCGCGCCTAATTAGGCTTCCTGTTTAACACATGCAATTCAAGAAACATGTGGGGTTCAGTCCTGCGCCCCATCACCTAGCTCCCGCCGGCCTCTCCAAGCCACAGTGCCAACCCACACTCCTGTTACCCACAGTGGCGGATCTTTCTGCTTCTCCAATGGATCAAGAGTTTGCTTTCTCTCCTGCTTAGAATGTCTGGACTCTGCGTGCAGCTCGGCTCTCACACTTCAGAACCGAGTCACACTCACGTGGTGAAGCGTCCCTGAAATTCCCGTCCAGATCTGCGGCTCCTCCCACGCACTCTTAGTTTTCATCCGACGTCAACGTGTTTCTTCACACATGACAGAGATCAGAGTGTAAACTGTCCTGCCTATTTACCATAGGATCCCCTGGTCCTACGGAAGTAAATATTTACTGTGTAGCACTACTAGAAGCTAAGGCCTACACGAAAGTCTGCAGCCTCATCCCCCACCCCTCAAAGAAAGGAAAGGAAAAGAAATCTAATGTAGACATTTTGTCTCGTAGCTCTCACCAAGCATCCTCACCAACTACTACCTTATAACCAGACATAGACAAAAGCTCAAAACCCCATGAATATGTAAAAATTAAGCAACAAGCCCCTAAAGAACCAAACACTTAAAAAAGAATTAAAAAAAAAAAATCTAAGACAAATAATAATGAAAAGACCAAAGCTTATGGGATATGGAAAAAGCAGTGCTGAGCAGGAAGTTTCTAGAGTTAAATATCTACATCTAGAGAGAAAGCTGACACGGCTTTGCACACCTGTCCTCTCCAGACCTGGAGTCCAGGGGTGTACTAAATATTCACACGTCTTTTCTCAGTGAGCCAAAAAGGCAAAGCAGCATGAAGGTGGCGCACAGCAGCCAAGAAGGCTGACAGACCTGTGACACCTTCTGCCGTTTGTGACTGTCCTGTACCGTCTGGGGCGCTTGTGCTCCTTTTAAACAGGCAAAAACCTGCCTATATAAAAAGCAGGACGAGCAAACAAATCATAAGGAAAGGCAGCAATATCTTCAAGGACTCTGCCCATAAAACAGAAGTAGGATGTATAGACTAATAGAAGATTTCCTGTTTTACACACAGAATGTTGTGAACCCCGAGTGATGTTATTTTATAAGATTCTCACATGAATTCAAATGACAAAAAGAGGTTAATATAGAAAAAAAAAAGCAAAGCTACAGCAGGTAGATACCACACAAGGGAAGTGGGGGGGGGGACACAAAGCCTGCTGAGCAAAATAAATAAACGCATAAACAAACAAATAAAATCAATCCTAAAAGCATCCACATTCACAAAGGGGGACAGGTTAATAAAGGGTAATAATTCAAAAGCACATAACCTCCAATGTACTTTTACATAACAGAGCTGTGGACTGAATAAAACAAAAATTACTAGGAACACATACAGACAAAGAGACACAGAGAGACACACACACAAACCCTGGCAGTCCTCACTTACTCTAAGGGCTGTTAATATACATACGACTGAACGACAATACAATACAAAAGCAAACAATAATACAGGCGACGACACAATGTGAATTCCATCGGGAGCCATATTGGCAGGACACGGCAGCCCGTAACAGGCTCCTGCCTAACATGCCAAGGTCACAGGTTTGACCCTGAGCACTGGGAAGAGAATAAGGGCTTACTCAATCCTCCTATCCGTTTACCAGCTACAACTACTTTGAGAGCCCCCAGCTCACCCAGAGGGAATCTGAAACAGAAGAAAACTACTTGCTGAGGTGGGGGGATGGGGATCTGGGAAATGTGGTATCAAAGAGACCAAACCGCCAATCAAGGCTAAAAGCCCTTAGCTTCTGCCCAAGATTCTTTAGAAAATGAGTCTGCCTTGGGATCTTAGTTCTTGACAGGTTCTTGACAACAAGGACTGAGAAACAGGAGTCCAGGAGACATGGAGTGCCAAGTGGGGGCTCTTAGGAATCACACAGAAGACCAGTTGTCTGAACAGAGGGAAGTTCAGAAAAGACTTGCCATGAATGTGACCTGTTGCTGAACTATAATCCACGGAATTAGAGACTAATTAATTCCATCCCTCTTCCTTCTTTGATTCATTCTTGAGTCTACGTGAATGTTCACTGAACTTCTAGTAAGAGCCAGTCCGGTGCTGGACAAGGAGAAAACAGTGAATGAAAGAAACAGCAGTGTGTCCCCTTACATCTGATTACTTCCAGGGGTCAGCAGCCTCTACATACACCCAGGAGTCACTTGGGGGCCTCTGAGAGCATTGTATAACCAAGCCAGACACTGAGCCAATTGATCATCAATGAAACCAAGGACCTATGGGGCTTTTTGTTACTTTGTTTGTTTTTTAAGTTCACTAGGTTGTTCTGACACTCGGATAGGGCTGAGAGAAACTGTTCAAAAGAAGAGGGGTCTGAGCAGAACTCGGTGATGGCGTAAATAAACCCAGGTGCAGGCAACAGGCTCAGCACCACAGGAGACACTGGAGGCCCTGAGGTCTTCAGTCCTCTCTCCCCTCCACTTGTAGATCCCTGGGATGGGCTCCCATTTTCTTTTAGCACTTAGCTCAAATTATCTTTCTAATCCAACCTTTCATGATCTTTCATACACGGCTTACATAGAACTGTTGATAACCTTGGCTACCTCAGTCCCCACAGCTCTACAACTTTCACTCTCAATCCCCAGCTGCCGAACAGATGGTGTGAATCCAGAACCAATCACTGCAAACACTTTAGCAGGCTCCCAACGAGCTCGGAGCTGAGTGAAGGACCCTCTCAGTCCCACAAATGGAAAATCGATGCATGACATCCCAACCTGACAACCCCAATAAACTGTCTACAGAGACCCTTGAATACTATCTAGTACATTATAGGTTCCACCCCCAGGAAAACCGGCCTTGAAGAATGCTACTTTTGCATATCAAAATATATTCTAAGCTCAAAGTGGTTAACTTACAAGCGAACTTTTGAATAAAAAACAAAACAAAAAACAACCCACTCGAGTCTTTAAGAGTGTCTGTAAATCACATCCTGGCCAGTTCCAGGAGCAGCTGTACCTCTTACAAAGGGCAGAGTTGGAAGACAGACGCAGTGAGTTCTAGGCTACATTTTAAAAGTCACAAATTAAAGAGGCCTTCAGCTAGACGCGTGTCCATGGTAGCCTCACTCAACCAAGAGCAGTTTCTAAAGAATACACACTGTCGTCTTTCTGGGGAAAGAGCCAGTTCTTCCTTCCTTTCAACTACATCATGTTTCAGCTGTTGGTTTTACCATTCCATAAGGCTCTCCTGAGGAAAGCCACGCAGCACCGACGGGGAGCCCACCGACGGGGAGCCTGCCATCTTTTGACTTGTGATGTTCATGTTCAGTTCCCTGCTGGCCTCTGTCTTCTTTAAGGCGTCCATGTGTCAGTCTTGGTGACTTCCTCTTTCGGCTCCCACATAAGGCAGCGTGTTCCTGTCTTTGTCCGAGAGATGGGAAGCCCGTGTAAATCACATTTCTTTCCTTTTTATTAGGAGCTCCTGTATTTCTCGAGACAGAACCCCACGGAACAACTGGAACATTCTGAAGGTCACCGGGTGGGGATCTTCTGCCAAGAGCAGAGATGATGGACACGGGGAGCGGAAAGGTTGGGTTCCCTGTTTGTAAATGTATTGGATTTTTTGCACATTACACTGAAATATTACAAGAAGCTCTAACGAAGATACTAAAACCACCGGTGACCTCACCTCACTGAAGTAACTACCATTGAAATGTCCATGTATTCCTTTCTTTTGTTCTGCATGAGAAAACATGGGGACCCACCCTTACTATAGAGGTTTCAGAATATTTAGACTCTCTTTCCTCTCTTCCCCCTCTGTCTCCCCTCACTTCCTTTTCCTTTCTTTTCCTTCTCTTTCTTCCTGTGATCATGAGTATTTTATGAACATTCTTCCACATTTGCCTTTGAGTATTTTCTCTATAAAAATGAGATTTTTTGTATTAAGCAATCATTAAGTTCCTTTTCAAGGAAAAAAAAAAAAAAAACCTTGTCACAAGTCTAATATATTACCAACATTTGAATTTGGTCTAACTACATACACTCCTGGAGCCCTAATTTGGGGGCATTTAATAGTTGGTACCATTTATATTTCTAAGATTCCCTGTTTGGTTAAACATTGGAAATGTTTATTGGTCTCTGAAAAAACATTCAATTCTTTTATCTGTTTTTTTTTTTTTTAGGCTGTTTCCATGAGTAAGGTAAAATGGTAAAATTCACAATACTGTACTCAAAACTTTGTATTCAATGGACAAAGGAATTTGTCAGAAGCAAATGAGGCTGAAAAGGTTATGTTTTGTTTGGTTTTTGTTTCTTTGTTTGTTTTCCACATTTGAAACATAGAAAGGAAGGAAGCAAGAAAAACTAATTTCCCTCAAATGGATTGAATAATCAACTATAGCTGTGTGTCAGAGAATGAAGCTAAAGTGAAGCTGGCTTTCTAATACGAGTCAGCAATCAGCAGGCTTCCTCGGAAATTCTCTGTCCCGGGTAAGAGACACAAGAACAAACAATGAAAGATAGGCAGAGCGGAGGCCGCAGAAAACCAATCGGCTTTAAAAGAATTTAATACCAGTTTGCAACATAGTTTGGCTTGATTTGCAACATAGTTTGGCTTTGTTATTATCCATTCTCTTCCTTCCAGCAAACAGCCTCCTAGCGCAGTCCTCTCAAACCAGGCTCTTTTAAGATGAATGGTTATCTTTAGAAAAAGCAGACTTCCTTCCATTTACCCATTTTATGTAGTATTTACACATAACCTCAGAGAAGGAGAAAAATGAGGGATTAGAAAAGGCTTCCTCTAGGTAAATATGACAGAGAATGAATACACATCGTTATCTGGGGATTAAAAAGAGCTGTGAGAGTCAGTGGGCAAACGTCCAACGTTCAGAGTGGCACCTAGTTAGCTATGAGTGACACTTTCTGAGATGATCTGTTTCCAAATGATGAGGCTATGCCTAGCTTTAAAGATAAAGTTTTAAAATTACAAACTAATTAAAAAGCAATCGTCTTAGGTCCTTTATGCTAAGCCTAGTAAATTTTAACACTTTAATGAATATATTAAAAATATTACAAAAGCTCCATTTGAGTTGAAATTCATTCTTAATTTATGCTTTTTGACTAAAAACCCGGCATAAATTCGATAAGGTTAAACAACTTCAAGTGGATTGTGATTGATATATTTTTCTTGTAATAATTTTACTAGCTGTAAATTTCAGGGCAGAAACAAGATAGTGGTCATTAAAAACAGAATGTGAAAATATTTTAATCTTCTTTGGTCATTAATCACATCAGCTTTACTAGATCACCCCACAAAGCTTTCTGAAGCAGATTACGACATTTTCTAAACCATAGCTTTTCTGTTTTGGATCATTTTATTCCACTGACTCACTAGCAAATTCCGATAAAAGATAAATATAGAATCCTTTAGTGTTTTGGTCCATAGACCCATGACTCAACTTGTGATACATCACACATCATATAAATTAGAAAAGCATAATTAAAGAAGAATAATGCCTAGTGAGGAAAATCATAAATCTAGCAGTAAGAAGAGTGAAATGGAAAAGTTGCTACCAATCAACTTTATGCATGATTCTACTAAATTCCACTAAAGCAAGTCGTGAGGTATAACACATTTAAATAGATCCCTGTAAAATCAGTGGTGCTGCTGTGTGCCCTTAATCCCAGCACCAAGGGCTGAAGCAGGCAGATCTCTGTAAATTCAAGTCCAGCCTACAGAGTGAGTTCCAGGATAGTCAGGCCTATATAGAGAAACCAGAAAGCCCTCAAAAATTATGTGGATACCTATAGAAATAATTCTGGATGGCTACATTGGAATGAAATGTTGATGCACCTTTCACATACAGCTTTTCTATTAGTATACAACACTAGAAAAAATTAATGCCAGTGAAATGTTATTTCAGAAATAAATTTAAATCTAAAATGCCATGGAGAAAGCTCTAAATTCCATTTTTTAGATTTCCTGCAGAACCTCAGGCATATTCTTACCGCTATAGCATAAAACTAGAAGCTTTGTTCAGCTGCTCTGAGCTACTAAGCTCTGCCACTAAGCACCTTTACTGTCACTAAACTTGCTACTAAGCACCCCTACTGTTACTGAGTTTCTGGTTATTGACACTTTTTATCTCCCACCAATCATCCTTCCATTCATAACATGAATGATTTGGATACAAAGTAATTTATGGATATACTGTTTATTTAAAAAAAAATACTACTTTTGTTAATGAATGTCAAATAGCCAACATTACTTTGGATAAATGGCCTAACATACTTTATAAAAACTCGACATCATTTTACCTGTCTTCCATCCACTCAACAAACATTACACACGTCATATTGTGTGAAGATGTCATATGAATTAATTGTTTAACATATAGTAATTAAATGTCTTCAAATCAATAAGAATAAGATGTCCGGCTAATATTAATAGTAACATCTGAATACAGTATATACAGTTTGCTCATCTATATTCTTAAGAAACAATATATGAATCTCATATATATATATATATATATATATATATATATATATATATATATATATATATAAAAACAATGAAAAAATCACAAGATTAGTGATCATCAAGCAGAAATGTTGCTCAAAATTTATTCATATTTAGTTCCTACCATCAGAAATTGGGAAATAAATAAAAAATAAAATATTTTTCTAAAAGACTTATTTTTACTATTTTGAATGATGTGTGTGTCAGGGGCATGTGATAGGGGTGCAGTGCCCATAGAAGTCAGGAGAGGCTAGCAGATCCCCTGGAGATGACACTGCAGGCACTTGTGAGCCTTGGGTGCTGGGAACTGAACTTAGGTTCTTGGCAAGAGCAGTATGCGTGCTTGATCAAATCATCTCTCAGCCCCAAAAGAACCTCCTATAAAATGTTCTTTTCTGTAGTGTAATTACATAATACAAAAGACAATAGGAAGCTATTTACGCATAGAAACAAGTTTTAAAAGTCCAGTTGAATCTAGAACTCAGTGGCAGGACATTTTCCCGGTATATCCAGGTCCTCTGACCTCCAGCACATGTGTCAGTCAACTCTAAGCTCACACTTGGGAGGCTGAGGCAGGAAGATGGCCAGCTCTAGACCTTCCTGAGCTGGGGTGAAATCCTATCTAAAACAAAACAGTATTTTTAAAACATGTAGAAGAGTGGTTTTTTTTAAATATTATAGACAAAAAACAATGCATAGTTTCATTGATTTAATTTGTTCTTTGACAAGCAAACCCTTTTAAGAGTAGAACAAGCTGGTAGACTCTTAATCCTGGGACCAAGAGACATGTCCCACCAGAATTTCTAGGTACCACTGAATGATGTCCTTCATTTCTTCCCAGGAATGAGCAAGATGTGTCAAGGATATAAATATTCCAAGAATGTCCTGTGTTGACATATAACATTGACCTGTAAAGTCAGCATTACCAAATGCTACTGATATTTACAGGGTTACCTCAAACTCTTTATATTCTATGCCCCAGAATCTGTAAGAAGATCTCAACACCACCTTGACCTTCCAACAAAATTCTCTAGTTCTCGTGGGTTGGTTTCCTTATCCATCCCCAGAGATATTTGCCACTGTTATCTCTGAATTTGGTCCCAAACCTGGTTCTTGAAGACCTGCCACACCCTAAAGTAGTTCCTCTTCCACAAATTCTCCTTGGATTGCACTGTGACAATCAACCACGTTGATGAACCTATAGATGTCATTTCTGCAATGAGATTACAAGGTCGATGAAAGGAAGGAATGCTGCATGTCCCCCTTCATGTCTTATATGTGCAAGCAGAAACTGGAGTGAAAGTATCTACATACTAGCCCAGTGCTTTGGTATTCTGGGCCAGAGTATTAAAAACTAGCCTGTTAGTAAGTAGAAGTAGTTATTGGTAGCCATCGTTGGACTTACACTATCCAGCCCTATTCAGCTGTAACTACTAGAACCTACAGGTATCTACGTGGCCTTAAGGAAGCTGCACAACTCCCTGCAGCCCCACTCCCTTCACTGAGAAGTACGGCCTAGCAGAACTTATGAGGCTCACACTTGGTAAGATGTATGAAAATGGCTTCTACTGGTAAAGCGCTATGCAAATGTCCTCATGATTATTCATCACAGACAGCATGGCTGAAGTTCGGTTTCCAAATCATGAGGAATAAAAAAAGAACTGAACCCGTTTCTAAGAATGTATAATCGCTCTGACACAGGACACGCTTTCATAAGGCTTGGGGACAGTTGTAGACGAGCCATCTCCGTTCTCTGCACCTTGTCTCGTCCACGCTTCCCTCCAGAGAGAAGAAAGAGCTATTGCTAGCAGCAAGAACATTTTCATACACATGAACGTACCCAAGAAAAGAACAAAACTGAAGGTTTTTTAAAAAAGACTATATAAAACCTTCCGGGATTCAGCGATAATATCAAAGGAAGAACTTCATAGGATAATACTTGTGATCTGGTGGCAAACAAGAAAACTTTCCGTGAGGGCCAGCCTGCTGTGCTGCCTCCTGCCTCCAGAGCGCTCCGTCCTGAGACACAGGCACCAATGGACTGGCCTCAGAAAAGTGGAGTAGGAAGCACTTCTGGGCTGAGCAAAGTAAGGGTAGCATGTTTGTCTAAACTTAAAACATACTGGCTCCTGCTCACACAGTGAGGCCTTCTTAAACTCACCGTCGGGATCTAAGATTAGCCTTTGCTAGTCCTTCTCTGCTGAATACAGAGAAAGCAATGGGGAATTCACATAAGGAACTGAGTTCTGTGAGAAGTAATTGTGTCTACTGTGTTCCCAGCTACTACCTCAACATCTGGCGTACAGCACGCCCAGTAAATAGATGTTGAATGAGAGAACTGTTCAATAGCCAGTGTTTCTGTTATTTCTACCGAATGGTGTCCAGGTATGGATTGTCATACTCTCGTAAAGAGACTCATGCTGTCTTCCCTTTGGCCCACGTTGTCATTAAAATGAGAAATTTAAATCACAAAATTATAAGGCTAAAACGGGTTGTCAACCTAGTCATGCAAGGATGGAAAATATTTTCCTTATTAGCGTTTCCTGAGAGGGGCGAACTGCCTCGTTTGTGAGAAGTATAAAACTCGGGTTCTGCTATGTCCAGACTCTCCATCTTGTTCGGTTCATTGCCTCTCATAATATTCCTCACTGCACCTCAGTGCCTTTCGGCATCAACAGAGTCCGTTCTTTGATTTCCTTACCACAGTGTGGAGATCCCTTTTAACTAAAGAACCTAACAACGACACTAGATGCTTTTTATTCCTTGGATTTTTTTTTTCTCCACCCTTTGGGATAATTATATTCTGCCGTGCCTTTTTATATGGTGTTGTTTAGGACCTCCTAACCTTCTCCGCCCGGTCTTTATTTAAGAAAGCAAGTGCCCCCGCCTTTGCTCTCCACGCTAGCCCATGCTCATTAGGTTTCTTAATCCTCCATAATTTGCTTTCATCAAATCTTATACCTTTGAGATGCTGTGTTCTGTGAGCCCTGTTCCTTGGGAGAGCTACTCCAAACAGTGCAGAAGCAATGGGCACAGAACCTAAGCCTATCCGTCTTCCATAGGAAACTTTGTTCTGAATGTTTATGGGCCGTGAAACTATACCTTTTAGCTTGGTTTTTCATTTTACCCAAACGTTCCTGAGATGTTTAGAGCTACAGCGTGCAGCTACAGGCAGCCTTCCACAGAGAGTTATTAATTTGTAAGCATCCGAATCTTCGAAAACTCACAATCTCCTACTGCTCTGTTGACTCGTTAAGTTCAAACTACCTCCTAGAATTTAGAAGAGAATAAAACCCACACGTGGTTTTGCAGTTACTCCACATGGCTGTGAATGACATGCGTGTTCTTTGACCTCACGGAAGACCCGAGTCTTTCCAACCGCTCCTCAACCCAGTTCTCCCCATTCTATTCACTGACACTTCTACTAAGGTGTATATTCAGAACAGACAAAAAAAGCACATGTTTTCCATTTGATTTCTAGCTTTTCTAGGAGCCTTTGTTAAGACAAAATTGTTTTGGTTCGTGGGCTGAAAGAGTGAATGAATTTTCCAAAGGTGCCAAGCTTTACTCCAGCAAAGTTCACACTCTCGGTTCAGTGCATGTTAGCGTGGGACCCCCGTCCAGGTGACAGAGAGCAAAGCCAGAGTTCCTTGCTTAACTGGTTTGTGTCCACACCCTGACCTCCGGGGCTCTGTTTATATAGTCTATCCTACAATATACTCCGCAGTTCTCCGCTGCAGAAGCGCTCCTCTCCTGAGATTTGATACAACAGCTTTCACGTGTGATCATTGCGTTAAACCCAATGCTCCGCTTCCTCCAGCACCAACTAGCTTCCTGCTTGGGTGGTGGGCTGAACAGCACAGCTTCCTGCTGGTGCTGAAGACAAAAGGAAGTCTGCTTTACTCTAGTCGAGGCACCAACATCCCACCAGCTCTTGGGCAAGAGATGTGCACCGGGAGCTCTCGTCAACGCAGGAACTCTGAGGTTTCTGTAGAAAGGCAGCCAGGTCACTCTTCTCATCTGACAAACCCAGACTTCAGGTCACTGAGTCACGAGTCAACAGAACATGTCCACAAACGTAGAATTCACTGTAGAACTCAGTACACAGAAATCACAGAGAAATGGGGGCCCGAGGCTCACCCAGGGTCATCCCATGGATGGGACGTTTCTGTGAGTCTTAGGTCAGAATGGATGCAGTTTCTCTGTGCTGGCTGTGGGACTTCCTAAGGAGACGACTTTCCAGGTGCGAACATAGAAGCATCACCATCTTCCAACTCATAACCCGTGGGTGCCCTAAACTCTTACAACAGCTAAAAACCTGAAAACTTAATTGACCCCAACTCGGTAGGTCAGAACAATCCATAATTGTCAGGTTTTTAAATACCACATAAGTTTCAAGATATTATGAAAGAAAAAAAAAAGGCAAGACTTTGACAAGTTGTCAATAATAGTAGAATTTAGATGATAGTGGCGAGGTGCTCACCACTCTCTCTACTTTTAAGTATGATTGAAATTTTCTGCATAAAAGTTTTCATCTCAGAGGCTAGAGTAGTTCAGAGGGCACACATGGCTCTTGTGAGGAACCCAGGTTTGGTTCTTTGCACCTATGTAGCAGCTCTCAACCCCCTATAACTCAAGTTCTGGGAGACCCAGCAGCCTCTTCTGACCTCTATTGGCACAGTACACATACGCTGAACTCAAGCTCATGTAGGCACACATACACATACATACACTCTTATTATTTTTAATTTTAAAAAAACTTAGAGATTTAAGGCACTAAGAAGATGGCTCAGTCAGTAACGTGCTTGCTTGCAAACATGAAGACTTGATTTTGATCCCTAGAGCCCACACGTTAAAAAAACAGCCAGGCATGTAATCACAGCACAGGAGTCCCGAGTCAAAGAGAGAGGGTCCCTTGAAACTGCTGGACGTCAATCTAGCCTACTTGACAAGCTCTCTGCCAGAGAAATGAAGTCACACATGATGGTACATGCCTTTAGTTCAGCAAAGAGGATCCCCTAACCTCTGTACACAAATATATGTTCATACCACACATACACACACACACACACACACACACACACACACACACACACACACACACATTTAAAATATAGCAGAAGGTTGTCAGTTGGCTTCTTTTTATAAAAATAACTAACAATCAAGTCTTTATGTTATTTTCTTGGCTGATGATTTAGTGTATACTCAACAACCAAATTTTTTTTTTTAACTATGTGATGGTAGTGAAAACCTTCCTTCCACCTCAGTCTGAAATTCATTTGTACAAACTACCAAAGCTGTTCATAAACAAACCCTATGCATATACACACACACACACACACACACACACACACACATATAAAATGTAAGCACACACATAGATAAACTTTGAAATCCTGGGCTTTGCTACTTGTTGATCAGCATATTTAATATGGTGCTGTTCTTCAGCCAAAGATCTTGCTTTGCCAATCTGTGTACAGCATTAGACAGAACTGTGTTTGATGAACAGTGAGGAAGCAGAACCTGTTAGAGTCGTACATCTAATTGTCCCAATGTTGTCTCGTTCATAACCCAAATTTGCTTGATAGAAAACACTAAAGACCAAACACCGTGTCCCCCCTCATCTTAGTCCCCATCGATGCTAAGCTCGGAAGGGAAGAGAGTTACTTAGTTCTTAATCTCTTAATTTTAAAACATCTAAATTTACTTCATAGTTCAATGCAGAAATCAAAGTACAGATACACTTTTAATTCCTATTTCCCATACGGCTTTAGACATCTCTAACTGTAGTTTTCAAAGATATGCGGATGTTGTCTAACAGACATTCAAAAAAAAAAAAAAAAAACTGAAATTGAAGGAAAAAAATTGTGGGCAAAAAAGTGAAATGTGAACCTGCACACATGTTATAACCATTTCCACGACAGACACTAGCCTTCTGTACACGCATTTAGCAGCACGCTTTAATTTGAATTAAAAATCTTAGCATAAATTATTTGGCTTTGACAGTAGCAGCCTAATATTTCAGCTTTGTACATCATTCAGGGCTTTCGCTTTCACAATGAACCCACTGGGCCTGCTTAGTTTTTAAAAGCCACGTTCCAGGTCTTGGACCTTAAAACCAGCTTCTTGTCTGACTTCTAAAGAATGGAATTACATAACCAGCAAGCACCAGCTATTACCTTATTATTTGGAGGTGGACAGGTTTTTGAAGGCATGTGTAATCTTAATCTCAATCAATGTATGTATCACCCCATGTAGAGATTTCAACTACTAAAGGCATTTTCATGCTGATGCAATTTCACGGGGTCAGGGGTCAAACGGTAGGCTTCAATGTCATTCCATCTTTAGGTGCCTTCATACTGGTAACATTTTGTGTCTGACTTTTGTTTACCATGTTGCAACGGGGACACGCATGACTTCGAAGTCCCAGAACGTTCTGACTAGAGAGGGTCTTGGAATCCTAGCATTTAAATTAGGTGAGTGTATTTGGTCAGGTCTATAGACTTCATTGGCTGAGGGTCCCTCTGAGCTAGAGAAACTCACACAGCTGTGGAACACGATGATCAGGCTCGTTAAGTGAGCCCGGGGACACCCCTCAGGAGTTTACAGCCCCTCCACAGCTATGGCGTTCTAGACTAAGAAACAGTGAAACTCATGACTGTAAGGGTGGCCCGTGGCCCTTAAATCCAACATGTAAATTTCCCCTGCAAATTATCATCTATTAGGATTGAAAACTAATGCCGATCTATTGAAATCCACCAAAGGGCATCATTCCTTGGCACCCAAGGTGAGACAAAGTTTGCGTTTTAAGTGTGAAGAGCACCGGGAACTCTGCTGTGCATGGGTCTCAGCAGGAGGTGAGTGACACAGATGGTGACCATGACATGACAACATCAGTGCTCGGTGACAGAGAGTACTGAGTGTCTGTCTCCTTAGATACAGAGCAACAGCCTGAGGTGATTTTAATTTTCTATCATGCCCCCAATAGAACATTCCAACGTCTAACTCATAGATGAATTTCTTGGCTCCATGAAAATGTATCCCTGCCCCCAAAACCACTTGCAAACATTCAAATGTTTATGATGCTTTGAGTATTTACAAAGAAATGTTCTGTTGTGAGCACTGAGAATGGGCAACAGACAGCCCTGCTTTTAAAAGGGAGCTCTCCTCAGTTAGAGGGCAATTAATACTTGCTTATTCAAAAGTATTAAAGATCCTAGAATGAACATCTTAAATTATGGTCTGAAGCATCCTGTAGCCCTGCTCTGAGGTGGTGCTTGTGTTTCAAGAGGATTGCTCATTCTGTTTTAAGTCAAAATGGTTCTTGATTACTAAATTTCAAAGCATCATGTAAATATATATATATGTGTGTGTGTGTATTTATTCATATGCACTCGGAATAGCATTATTAGTGTAAACATACCTGAACCAGAGTCAAATTTGGTTTCTGACCTGTAAAACAATAAAAAAAGAAAAATTAATATAAAAAAATTATAAAAACATCTGGAGTGGGAAGTGCAGTAATTATAGATTTCTATATAATGGTCAAAATAAAGAATGTCATTTCCTTAAATGTAAACATATATATTTTTTCAGCCGCTTCAATTGAATGCATATAGTAATTCAAGTCACATGGGAAAGAATCATTTCAAAGTTTGCTCTTCATAGAAGGGATTTTATTTTCCAGAACTTCCCAATCTTTCTTCACAGAGAAACTCGGCTGTGTGACGGAGCAATGAACAAACCCAGCCCATAATTATTACTAAAGATTTTCAATTACTTAACACCGAGTCATTCTCCAGCAGGTTCTTAGCCCACAGCACATGAACTTAGTAACCTCACACACTTAATAAGGAGAAAGAGAGAACAGAGTCCTTGTGGGAACATTATGTTTCAGATATAGGTTAATACCGGCTGTAAACTCACAAGTCTTTGAAGCCCTTGGTCCGGCTGTGGGAAACTGCTGTTGGGTAATTACTCTCAAGACGCTGCTGAGATGCTTTCAAGCAGAATTAACTCTGTGACTGGGCCTATCCACACAGGCCGCTATAAGACAGCATTGTCTACATCCAACTCTCGGCCCAATTAGTGGGCATGCTCAGTTGGATTTATATCGCGCATTCACAAGTGACGGTATATATGTTCACAGCTGCTGCAGCGAGATACAAGAACCGAGCAGCAGGAGTCCTGTTAAGGACTTGCTGTCGGCAGAGAAGATTTTCCCCTCTGTGGAAATGCAGTTAAATGGGAAGAGGAGATCTCTTTGAAAAGATGCCAGAGGACTAAAGCCCACTGGACGTGGTGGCTGTCCTCAGGAACGCATCAAAGTACAGATGAGAAAATAAGACTTTTCTTTGGTCACGAAAATCTGTTTTCTCAAGTATTCTCAAAGTTCACCTTTAGCTCTGCCTCCGGTCCAGTGAATCGGTTTGCAGCAGCTACCTCTGTAACACAGACCCAGCATCCTCCCCAAATCCAGTTCTCCTGTCTGTCCCTCTGTGCCCCTCCCACTTCCCATGCAAACTCATCTCACTCTGTAAGATCTAGGATTCTGGAAAGCTGGGCTTCATGACTACACCATCCTGATGATAGCTCAAAGTGTTACTCGATTGCCTTTCTGACCAACTTCCTCCCTAGATCCCCATGCCTAGACCCTTTGTAGCCCCAGTATCTAAACACCCCCGGTATGTTCACTTAGATGCCTATCAAGGAAAATCACAGTGACGATGGTCTTAATAAGATACACGTTTTGAAATATGAGAAATGATGTCAAAACACCCAGAGAATCTTATATCATCCCGAGACACCTGGTCAATGTGTAATATACCCAAAAAATGAACGTAAACTATATTCTCAAACAAATTGGTGTCCCGGGCATCCACTGAAAAATAGAAACCATTTTCAGGATTCTCGGACGTAGCATTAAACGTTTAGAAAAGAAAGCGTTGCTGATAATGAAAAAAGGATCACAAAACCGTCACTGTCAGATGTGCAGTTATGGGAACTTGGTCCCGGGATTTAAGTTCGATGAAATTTCTGTGAGATCATTCCCATAACCAAAGACACTAAGCCGGTTGTGTCATAGTGCATCACAGTGTCTGTTACGACAACCTCCGTCCACGAACACTCTCTGAGGAGGTGAGTAGAGTGTAGGGGGGAACAGGTTTAATACAGGTGTACATGTGGAGGGTCTACGGTGTTCCATCCATCCGGAGCGCACATCTGGCAGGCCTAGAGCTCCTTGCAGCTCTATGAACTGCCACAATAGGAGAAATCAGAACGAAGGCCACCAAATGGAAAAGCACAGATGTCTGCACGCACACCCATTCTATCCCCCTATACGATACACTCCTGCACTGGAGGGCACAAGTATTTAGTCGGCCCCTTTGGTGACCACCGAGGGGAGTCGCTTGGTGCTGGTTTTAACTGTCTTCCAACACACCTTAATCCCTTTTTATTTTTCCAAAGTTTAAATAGGCGCAGAGCTGCACAGGTGAGACTACTTCTGCACGGTTTATCACCTCTCTTGTGGCTCATTGTGACCACGTGGCCTAATTATCTTGCCCCAGGCCCCACCTCTTAAAGACCCAGCACCTGAGCACCATCACACTGGGGACCAATGTTCCAGCCACAAACTTTTGGTGGACGAACTGCATCCAAATCACGAACAGGGTTACACTAAAATTTACTAATGTTTCGATGTGAAAACAGAGGTCTTGTACATTTTAAACCAGAATCGGTTGACACTGGAAAGTCCAACTATCATTCACAGTTTCAAAAATAATTTAAGCCGGTAACACACACATTCTTTTAATAGGGAAATTGAAGGGCTTCGGGGGGGGGGGGCAGATTTAGTCACTGGTTAGAGTTGTAAGCTCCTGGAGAAAGTAAGAAAAGAACTACCATTTTCTATTTACACTGAACAGACTATGTATGTCAAAGGAAAAAGAGATGAGACTGAGGATGTCGATTGGTTGGTAGTACCTGCCTGGATTTGAATCCTCACAGCTTCTGAGCCGGTCGAGGTGACACGGAACTTGGGAGGCTGAAGCAGGAGGGTCAGGAAGTGAAAGCCTTCCTCAGCCATGCAGTAAGTTCTAGGCCACCCTGAGCTACTCCAAACCTGTCAGTGCAGAATAATGGGAAGGGGGAAGGAAAGAGGTGGGGAAGGGGAATGTTCAGAAATTATAATATTCCAGGGCAAAGATTAAAATATGTGAGGGCCACACTTGCTAGTCTCAGAACTTCTTCCCATCTCCGGGCCAGGGCCTTCCTCAGACAGAACAACGGATAATAGTACTGAACATTCATGTGTCGTCTCCAGAAACATAAACATGGTGTGCGTCCTCTCCTTGAGACGCTCCCAATCCGCCTACCTCAGAAATTAGCACGTATCAGCTTCATAGTCCTCTGAAGCAAAGTGACAGACTAAATCTCTGCCCCATAGCACGGGGACACCTTCCTTTGTATGATGCTCACCAGAGCTGTGATTCTATAACTGGTTTGTTTATATGAGGTGTTCTTATATTGCCTGTTTTGGTTTTTCTCAATATGTACTAATTACACGTTAACTGTGCTTCCTGTGACATTTTCATGCACATGCACATGGCTACATACTGAGACCTGGACCTCAACAATGGCAGCAGCCACTGACTGATCGTTACCGGCCTCATAACTAGTCTCTCATTGCCTCGGGAGCCCAACTGCAGTTTCTGGAAAGTGCCAAGGCACCCCCACGTGAACAGTGACCTTTTCGAGTGCACTGAAAACTGGTCTAACACTAAGCCCTTGGCCCACCTGAGTCCTGTGAGGTAAAACCTGGTGGTGATTGTTCTTGGAAAGGTTGTCAGAGGGAAGGCCCTTCCCAGACAGTGCTCTCCTGAATTCAAAGTCTCCATAAAAAGATGCTCAGAGCTGCCATTGTGACCCCCAAGGACTGGACGCGTGCATAACCTCTCCTGGGCTCCTTTGCTACCCAAAGAATGGGATAAGAAACTTGCTTTTAAGAGCTTTTATGTAGATTAAGAAGAGCCTAGGGCTGGAGAGATGACTCGGTGGTTAAGAACACTGACTGCTCTTCCAGAGGTCCTGAGTTCAAATCCCAGCAATCATGTAGTGGCTCACAACCATCTGTAGTGGGGTCTGATGCTATCCTCTGGTGTTTCTGAGGACAGCTACAGTAGATTCATATTCATAAAATAAACAATTCCTTTTTAAAAAAACCTAGAAGAGCCTGGGTCAGGTCTTGATATTTATTAAAAATCCAAGTAAGAAGTTTTAAGTAATAATGTTACACAGATTTAACCTATGACAACAAACTCAATCAGCAATGTTTCAGCTAAATAAAAACAGCATTATATTATTTTTTTAAAAAGAACTATTGGTCTGGTTAAGATCTTAACATGTGTGCAGTGCGGAATGGTACAGGCAAAACAAAGAACAGCAATGAAAATAACTGAAAAACAAAAGGAACTTTTAAGCAGTCAGAAAGTAAGAATGATTCTGCGTTATCTGGTTTTCTCATTTCTAACGCGTATTTGACAGAGGCCGCCAAAGGGAGGAGACAGTTACTTCAGCTCACTCTTTAGGACATAAGTCCACAATGGAGTCTCAGGCCACGTTGTCCATATCTGTGGGAGCTTTCGATGTGACTTTTCACATCTTAGCAGATCAGGAAGACAATCAGGGATGTGAACTGGTATTAGCCTGTCCCCAGCCGCCTACAGCAGTCACATAGACCCTGCCTCTCAAAGTCCCACAAGTTCCTCAAACCACGCTATCAACTGGAAACCAAGAGCTCAAACACAGGAGCCCGGGAAGGACATTTTATATTTGAATTAGAACATTCTGCTCCAAACCCTGAAGGCCATCCCATCATGCAAAATGTATCGAGTCCAATTTTTCTAGCTTTAACAGTCCAAACACTGTTTAGGGCCCCAAAGTCCACTGTGTGTTCTAAAGCTACAGACAAAGAGATGTGAGTCCCTGTGGAATAATAGTAATATTTAAGGCTACCTATTTCTAATATCCAGTGGGGCATTCCCACTCCTAAAAGGAGGCTTCCGGTACAGTGAGGAACACTGGACCATAATCAGAATGAAACCCAGTAGGACAAAAACTAAACTCTGTAGCTCCGGGTTCAGCACCAGGGCTTTGGTGGTATCACCCCAGTGCTAACAGGTTAGGTTAGCCTTATCTCTTCAGCTCTGTCCTTTGCAACACACATGGCCTGTCTGGTGAGCCTGCAGCTTTCTGTACATTCTTGGCATCTCCAACATCCTGGGATCTCCAGTGCAACTTGACCTTCATCTTCACAGCCTCCCCAGACTGCTCAGATGTCCCGCAGAGAGAATTCAACCTTGCTTCACACTGTGTGAGCTCATAGGCCTTCTGTAACCTTATCTCAAGGTCCCAAATACCTGCAAAGCCTGTAGATGATACAGTCCTGCTGCCAACTCAGGATGTAACGGCGTTCCTAACCCCCTGCTGCAGCAATCTCCCAGTGCCTGTGTGGCTAAACCTAGGGATGCACTCCTGGTTGGCTCTGTAAAAGTTGAGCACCCTGGTTCTCTCTCTCTTTTCAAATAAAAGGCCTCCCTAAGGCTGGCCACTAGACAAACCTCTAGAGCGCTTTCTTTAGTAGTGGTTGTTCTGGGAGTGAGGGGAAGAGATGAGATGTTCCTCTGCCATTCTTTCTAGGACATCCTTTCTAGGCTGGCACTGAGCCACCGGTTTCAAAGGCCTGCGTCACTGGTCCCAGAAGACATAAGGTTCTCCAGCTCACATCAAGCTTCTGAAAAGCAGAATGAAGCTTGAGAGAATGCAGGCTTTTAAGTTCTCCAAGCGCAGCCTGAGCTCTTGTAACCAAACTGGCATTTCTTTACGGCGAAGAGAACCTCTCCTGTTAACAACTGCAAAACTTCCCACCTTTCTAAGCATTCCAGCTTGTTTATATTACTAACTTTCCAAGTAACATTTTGCCCAATGGGAAAATAGAGAAGATTCCCTCCCCCCCCCCCCAACCTGTATGAAATTTCACCTGGAAAATACTTTTTTTTCATGTCACTTAATAAAGTTATCTTTTGGAGAAATACTGAAATAAACAGCAAACAAGTAGAAATCTATTGGAAAAGACCCAGTTCCTGAAGAATTTATATATGTGTGTATGTGTGTGTGTGCGCACACATGAATGTATGTGTAGGTACATATATATGTGTATGTTTATGTATATATATATATCAAGTTATATATAGAGAGAAGATACATATCTTAATGAACATATTAAAACTACTGTTTTATTGTATAGCTAAAGTCTCTGAGAATATGAGTCAAACAAAAACACGCCAGATTGTAAAGATTTAGACTGGTCAGCAAACCACCTAGAATGAAAAGATAAGTCTCATGAAGTCAATAAAATTATATTCCATCAAAGCCCCCAAGCAAAACCCATGTGAGAGATGCCATTCCAGAGGCCTTCCCACCAATCTGGAAACCAGGCAGAGAAGTTCATGGGAAGGTCGGAACACACATCAAGTCATAGTTGAGAGCATTTACGGACTGCTTACTATGTAGAAAGCACTCTGTTTGAAAGAGGAGGTCTTCTATAAAGTCACCGTAATTCAACCTATAAAAGCCCTTTATAGTTTAAGATCAATAGCTTGAACCTCCTTGAAGAGCAACCGGGTAACTGGTACTGAAGGAGACAGGTGTAATTGGTCAGTCAGGAGTGTGTGGTGTCTCAACTTGAGTAACTCTTTGCAGTCTACGCAAATGCCACATCCTGGGTGGTCTCTCGGAACATTTTCAAAGAAGGCACACCAGAGGTAGCAGGGTTAATTTATGGTTCTGCAGAGTACGAGTCATGGGACTGTCATTCACACTTAACTACATGCCAGGAAGTAAAACCTGCAAATCCCTGAAAATGCAATGCTAACTTTGCTTACAGCAGAAACCTTGCAACTAGATGCCACCAAAAACCAAATCGATCCATGAATTTTGAAAGGCATATTTTTGTTTCTGGTCTGATGCAAGCAAGTTAACGTAAGATACAAGCAGCGTAAGGAACAAGC
Organism: Micromys minutus; assembly: GCF_963924665.1. NCBI lineage: Eukaryota > Metazoa > Chordata > Mammalia > Rodentia > Muridae > Micromys > Micromys minutus. The sequence continues at coordinate 13,668,542 of NC_137957.1, read as the reverse complement.
CCCTTTCCAGCCACGTGATCATGAGATATAAGGTTGATGAAGCAGTTACCTACCTGGCTTGATGCTGCTGTCTATTCATTCTCTGGTACACACAATGGCTACATAGGAAGAGCTGCCAGGTACCAAGTGCTACTTTATGACAACATTTTTATACAGCAGGGAAACCAGACAATATAGGAAACTAAAACAACCAGAAACTCAGCTTGGGGGTGGACAACTACTCACCTAGGAAGAGTCTACTCCCAGAAAAAAAACCAGTCTTCATTCCTAAAGCTAATTCTGTGGTCTTTGGTTCTCTTTCCCTAGCTTTCGCCAACTTCAGCGGACCCATCTGTAAGGCTTCCCCTTGACCCTGCCTTCCCCACCACTGTGAGGAATGGGTCTTACTGTTCCTATCTTAACCCTCTTGGCCCAGTCATGGCTGCTGCGTTTTCTGAAATAACCCTTCACAATAACTCCTCTTAGTGTTTATGGCTTGAAACTTACTTAGATCAGACCCCAACCTCTTTGCCACCCGATTTTTGAAGCCCCTTCTTCTGAAGTGTTTTCCTAATACCGACAAACCAAGTCGGTAGTCCCTTTCTTCTGCATCTCCAGTGTTTCTGAGCTTTCTCTGGTACCAGTACCTCTAGCACTAGCCTCCGTTCTAAACCCATGCATCCTTGTCCACTCTTGGCATCTTGTGGTTCACAATACCAAAACAGCTAACCTCTAAATATGGTTTTCAAATACTAGACTGATTCAGTGGCCAAAAGATGTTTGAAAACAATAGTCACTGTATCCTAGTCTGAACACTATTAGTTCAGTAAACAATTTACCCCTAAATACAAAGGACATTTTTTTCTTTTGCATAGAACACAATAGTTCATTAGCCTAGAATTGTGCAAAAGTATTATATTCAAGAGAACACATGTTTGCAAGAATACTGATATGAATTAACATATACATGTATATATGTATGTATAATATATATGTGTATATATGTATGTGTATATTTGTGTGTATGTATATATATACATACATACATACATGCATACATACATACATACATATACACATACACATTCTTGGTTATAACTTCAAGCTTATCAGACTTCCAAAACTGCATTTATTACCTTCCCTCCCATTCATGGTGTTAAACATCAAATCATCATTATTGAGAGCTTTTGCACCAACTTCACAGGCAGCTGACAGCCAGTCTCCTCGCCCTGTGACTGGTTTTGCAGCATGTGTTAAATTGCTATTGGTACCATCCAAATCAGATCTCTTCAAGTCAGAACACATTCACGCTGGTGGGTGACCACACTCAGAAGATAGAGAGGGACTTTTCAAAACACAGAGCAGGTTCTGATGTCTACAGCCACTTCGATAAGTAAGAACCCTGCCAGGGTGTGGTAGAATCTGAAGCTCTCTGTGACATCTAGATTTGCACGTTGCTGCATGAAGCTTGGCTTGGGGGCCATGACTACTCTCCTTGAGTTCCCCACCTCTCTCACGACCCTTTGTCACCTCTCCAGTGTGGTGTGGTTTGAAGCATCCTAGTGACCAGTTGGACTCTCTCTGAATTAGCCACTGTAGCCACTAACTTTTAAATGGGTATCTTGTGCCAAGCCATAGAATACCTTGTATATAGGTTAGCCAGTTTCTGAAAGAGCATGCTATATTATTTCCTGGGTTTACCTAGACTCTCTTGGTTTTGGACAAGCAAACCCACCTCCCTATCACTTGTCCCCCACAGCAAATGACTATCTCTTCATCATCAACCCAACTGAGAGAAATTAGCCGCTCAATGAACAGAGAAAACCTCCCACAGTTCTGAAGCAGGGTTTGGCTCAGCCCTGGCCTTTGCTCCAAGCACAGTGCCTTCCCTTTCATGGAGCTGCCACAGCTAATATTAGATTAGTCCCTCGTAGTACTTTAATGTGAAGATGTCATGGTTATAGTGATCTTTTCCTACTCCTAAGACACTGTTTACTTCATCTTTAAAGTTCTTGTGAGTGGGCGGCAGAGTCCTTTCCTCACAAACAGGGAAGCCTCCAGCTGTGAGAAGTGAGAGTGTCTTAGTCACCTACCTCAGTAGAGAGGGGCAAGTTGTGGATCTCACCGCATGCCTTAGTCACAGCTTTCCTTGCTTTAGCATCCAAATATAACTACTTGGCCATCATCAGAAAATTAGCACCAATTAATGCTGTTGCCAGAGCTGCCAGATGGTCACTGGCCAAGGGAAAAGACTGAGCAGTCAAAATGTAGGGGGAGCGCTGTATTACAGGAGCTGAGGAGAGAGGGCCTGGGGGCTGTGGGACCCAAGCATGGACCTACTCCCAATGTTATCTGAACTACACAGCCTGTGTGGCCCTTGGGTTTTGTTATTAAAGAAAAGGATATTTTTTAAAGTTATTAGCATATGGTTTATAACATGGTAATCTCTCAACTGTTGCTTTAAAATCTAGCCTATTTGAGCATGATCAACAGTTTGTAAAATCAGTCTTTTTAAAGATGAATATAGATCTTCTTGAGATGGTGCTCCCTCCTCCACCAGTTTCCCTGGGTTTCTGAGAACAGGACTGTGATCTGAGAACAAGGAAGGAGGACATTTTGAAATATAGTGACTAATAGAGAGGCCAAGAGAAAAGAAGTCAGACTAAAGACTTTGTAGCTTAACTTCCCCCTGGCCTCAGACAGGGGAGATATTAGAAAAGAAGAGCTGTGCCTTTAAAAGAACACAGCTCTCCAGAAGAATTCAAAATAAAGATCATGAGGAAACTCAGCAAGACATTCAAATCATCATGAGACAATTCAGCAAAATTGATAAGCCAATTCATGATATGAAAAGGAGTAAGAAATTCAGCCAAGAGACTTTAAAAACAAAAACAAACAAGGGCTAGAGGTATGGCTCAGTCAGTAACATGTCTGCCCTGCAAGCACGGGGCCTGAGTTTGTTCCCTACAGCCCACAGAAATCAACTGGTTATGGTGCTACATACTTATAATAGAAACAGTGGGGAATTAGGCAGGCAGAACTCTTGGGCCTTTGGCCATAAAGCATAGTGTGATATAAAGTGAACCTAAGCCAGTCCTTGTCTCATAAAAGAAGATGGCTAATATCTGTAGAATGACACCTGAAGTTGACCTGTGGTTTACACAAACACACACACACACAAAGGAAATGGGGGACACCATGAAAAAAAAAACTTTTATGCTACAGGCATATATGAGAAAAAAAAAACCAAAATAATAGTTAAAAGAATAAGTATACATCAGAAAGAAAGTATATTGAAAGCTGTAAGAGGAAAAAAAACACTATATATATATATATATATATATCACTCAACAAACTAACAGCTGACTTCATTTAGAAATCAGAAATGTTTAGAAATTAGGAAACATTAAAAGTTAGAGGCTGGAGCAATATATTCCAAGCCCTAAAAGATTATGATAGCCAGCTTGGAATAATATACCCAGCAAAACTACCCACAATAGTCGAAGGAAAAAGAAAAACTTTCCACATTATAAACAACCTAAAAAAATTATATCCAGCAAACAAACCTAAAGAAAATACAGAAAGTGACATCTCGGGGCTGAGTAGAGAACTGTGCATAGAGGAGAGACTGTGGAAGGAGACATGAAGCCATCATTATTAAAACACAAAATACAACTCAGAACACTGACAACATCAAAATCAACAACACAATGACTACATTTCAATAGACTTTAAATATCAATGGCCTCAACTTCCCATTCAAAAGACACAGGCTGGCAGAATGGATCAAGAAAACCCACCCCTCTGTTCTCCACAGACACCAACCCAAACTTTAGAAATGGGCTCCGCCTTTCTTTGAGTGACAGGATGAACAAAAGTGCTCCGGTCAAATGGAGTATGGGGCCAGGAAGAAGATGAGTGTCACTGTCCTAATATTTGACAAAATAGACTTCAAACTAAAACTAATCAGAAGACATTAGAGAGACTCTTCGTTTGAACGGAGGGAACAGTTAACCAAGTAGATATTGCTATGTTTGTTTGCATATATAGATATTTGTACACATGTATATTATATTCATCAAACAAACCTAAAGTGTATGTGTGTGTGTATCTATACACAAATGCATACGTATATGTGCCAAACTCAAGGCACTAAAATTCAAAAAATGATGTCCTATTGGATATAAAGATACAGATGAATGAATAGACAGGTCATCTGGTTAAAAGAAAAAAAACAGCAGTAGAAACAAGTGACATCATAAATCAAATGAACTTAACAAACACCTACATATATTCTACCTAAAAAACAAAGAGTACGCATTCTATTCAGCAGCACAGAAAAGCTTTTCTAAGGAAAAAAAAAAAAAAAAACTACATGCCTGGACACAAGACAAATCTTTATACAAACTTGAAAAGATTAAACAACTCCTTGTGTCCAATCTAACCACAATGCAATAAAACTTAAAATTAACAACAAACAGATCTTGAGATGAAACAGCCCATTACAGAATAATGAGTGAGTCAAAGATAAAGTCAAGAAGGAAAAATTTCCTGAGAGTAAGTTGAAATGAAAACACAACATAGCGAAATGTCTGGTACACACTGAAAGTAGTCCCTACTGGGAGATGAATAGCTCTAAGTGCCTAGTCCTCTCAGCACCTGTCTCTGCACCTGTCTCTGCACCTGTCTCTGCACCTGTCTCTGCACCTGTCTCTGCACCTGTCTCTGCACCTGTCTCTGCACCTGCACAAAGTGAGCTGTTTCTGACAGGGTGGTTGTAAAGACCATTCAACCACTCTTTACAAGATAAGGTGGCTGCTCCAAAAAGGAATTGTTACTATTTTGTAGACAAAATGTACTAAGTAGGTGATCTGTTTTTAAAAGTTTCTATTCTGTGACAGTTTTTTATAGCTTTCTTTGTATGTGACAGTCTCTTCTATACCTTTTCCTTGTATCTGGAAGCCATGCCTAGAATAAATATTCAAACAATCCAGACTGGATCAAGAATAAAAAATGAAAAACAAAAAAAACCCAAAAAACAAGCACAAGTAAATGACTTAATGATGCAGTTCAAAAATTTGGGAAAAAAATAGGAACAAACTACAGAGCTAGTCAATGGCAAGAAATAATAAAAAATTAAGGCAAAAATCAATTAAATAAAAACACAAACCAATATAAAAGGATGAATGAATCTAATAGCTGGCTCTTTGAGAAGATTAACCAGACTGACAGACCACTTAACTTCAGCCCAATTAACCCAAAGGAAGAAAAGAAAGAAAGAAAGGAACACAGGAACAGACTTAGAAATGAGTATGGAAATATTTCAACAGATCCTAAAGAAAGGCAGGTTATTATTAGAGAATACAAACTAGCATTCTGTTGAGCTGGAAACCCCAATAGCAACAGCTGAATTTCTAAATATGAACTGCCAACACTGAACCCAGAGGCCAAAAAACTGAACAAACCCATAATAGAGGAAGAGGTTGAAATAGTAATTAAATCCCTCCTATACTAAAAAAAAAAAAAAGAAAAAAAAATCTAGGACTTGAAGAAGTCACAGCAGAATTCTACCAAACTTTCATAAACCATCTATAGTCAATCTGTCTTGAACTATTCAAACAGTTAGAAACAGAAAGAGCACTCTGAAACTATTTCCACAATGCTGATACCTCTCTAATACCAAAACTAGGTGAAGATACAGAAGAGGAGGAGGAGGAGGAGGAGGAGGAGGAGGAAAGGAGGAGAGGAGGAGGAAGAGGAAAGGAGGAGAGGAGGAGGAAGAGGAAAGGAGGAGAGGAGGAGAGGAGGAGAGGAGGAGAGGAGGAGGAGGAGAGGAGGAAAGGAGGAAAGGAGAGGAGGAGGAGAGGAGGAGGAGAGGAGGAGGAGGAGAGGAGGAGGAGGAGAGGAGGAGGAGGAGGAGAGGAGGAGGAGGAAAGGAGGAGGAGGTGGAGGAGGAGAGGAGGAGGAGGAGGAGGAAAGGAGGAGAGGAGGAGGAGGAGGAAAGGAGGAGAGGAGGAGGAGGAGAGGAGGAGAGGAGGAGGAAAGGAGGAAGAGGAGAGGAGGAGAGGAGGAGGAGGAGAGGAGGAAAGGAGGAAAGGAGGAGGAGGAGGAGGAAAGGAGGAGGAGGAGGAGGAGAGGAGGAGAGGAGGAGGAAAGGAGGAAGAGGAGAGGAGGAGAGGAGGAGGAGGAGAGGAGGAAAGGAGGAGGAGGAGGAGGAAAGGAGGAGAGGAGGAGGAGGAGAGGAGGAGGAGGAGAGGAGGAGAGGAGGAGGAAAGGAGGAGGAGGAGGAGGAGAGGAGGAGGAGAAGGAGGAGGAGAGGAGGAGGAGAGGAGGAGGAGGAGAAGGAGGAGGAGAGGAGGAGGAGAGGAGGAGGAGGAGAAGGAGGAGGAGGAGGAGGAGGAGGAGAGGAGGAGGAGGAGAAGGAGGAGGAGAGGAGGAGGAGGAGAAGGAGGAGGAGAGGAGGAGGAGAGGAGGAGGAGAGGAGGAGGAGGAGAAGGAGGAGGAGGAGGAGGAGGAGGAGGAGAAGGAGGAGGAGGAGGAAAGGAGGAGAGGAGGAGGAGAGGAGGAGGAGAAGGAGGAGGAGGAGGAGGAGGAAAGGAGGAGGAGAGGAGGAGGAGAAGGAGGAGGAGAGGAGGAGGAGGAGAAGGAGGAGAAGGAGGAGGAGGAGGAGGAAAGGAGGAGGAGAGGAGGAGGAGAAGGAGGAGAAGGAGGAGGAGGAGGAAAGGAGGAGAAGAGGAGAGGAGGAGGAGAGGAGGAGGAGGAAAGGAGGAGGAGAGGAGGAGGAGAGGAGGAGGAGAAGGAGGAGGAGGAGGAGAAGGAGGAGGAGGAGGAAAGGAGGAGAGGAGGAGAAGAGGAGGAGGACGAGGAAAGGAGGAGGAGGAGGAAAGGAGGAAGAGGAGGAAGAGGAGAAGGCAAGTAAGTAGGCTACAAGGCCAATATCCCTGGTGAACTGAAACTCCAAAATGCTCAATAAAACATTTGCAAACATCAAAAAAGAATTTCCACCATGAACAAGCGTGCTTCATCCCTGAAGGGCAGAGACTATCTTGGGGTTTCTATAGCTGGTATCAAACATGACCAAAAAGCAAGTTGGAAAGAAAGAGATTTATGTAGCTTACACTTCGACATTGTAATCCATCACTGAAGGAGGTCAGGAGAGAAACTCACACAGGGCAGGAACTTGGAGGCAGGAGCCTTGGAGGGTGCTGCTTACTGGCTTACTGTCCCAGGGCTTACTCAGCCTGCTTTCTTGTAGAACCTAGGACCACCAGCCCAGGAATGGCACCACCCATAATGGTTGGTCCTCCCCCATCAATCACCAATTAACAAAAGCCTTACAGGTGGATTTTATGGAGGCATTTTCTCAATTGAGGTTGCCTCCTTACAGACAACCTTAGTTAGTTTGTTTGTTTGTTTGTTTGTTGCTGTTATTTTCTTGCTTTTTTTTTAAACTCTAGTTTGATTTAAGTTGACACAGAACTAGCCAGTAAGTGGTTCAAAATACATAAGCCAATAAATGTATTAAACCACATAAATGGCCTTGATATCTCAATAGATGAAGGAGAAAAAAAAAAAAAAAAAGCCTTTTACAAACTCCAACATGTACTGATGATAAAAGCTCCAGAGACTGTAAGGCTAGAGGGAACATCCCTTAACATGACACAAGCTATACATGAGAAACCCATAGCCAACATCATGCTAAATGGAGACAGGCTTGTATCAGTCCCACTAACGTCAGGAACGAGACAGAGGTGAACACTGTGACCCTGATGCTTTTAAATACTGTGCTGTAAGCACTGGCTGGAGCAATAAAGCAAGAGAGAGAAATGAAAGGGATTCAAACAGTGAAAGAAGACAAACTTCCTGTTACAGGTAACATAATTGTATATATTCACTATCCCAAACATTCGACTAGGAAACCTCTAGAAATGATGAACAAATTCAACTCTTTGTTTATCAAAAGGCTATAGAATCAACTTGCACAAACCAATAGCCTTCCTACACCACCAGCAAACATACAGGGAAGTATCTCACAGACACTGCATGACAGCCTCAAAGGGGGGAAAAAAACTAAAACTAAACCTAACCAAGGAAATAAAGGACCTCTAAAAATCAAAAGTTTAAACCTCTCAAAAGAGGAGAGAAAAAGACTAGAAAATGGAAAGACAGTGCATGATCATTGGGTGATCAAATCAATATTGTTAAAATGACTGTCTTATCAAAAGTCATTTATAGATTCAGTGCCACTCCAATCACAATATCCATTTTATCCTTAAAAATAGAAAAGAAACTACTGTAAAGTCCATTCCATATGCAACCACAAAAGGCTGCAGATAGCCGACATAATCCTGAAGAAAATAACAGTGATGGCAGGGTTGCCCTTGCAGATCTGACTCGATATAACAGAGCCATAGTCATTAAAACAATATGGTACCAGCACAAAAACAGATTTGTAGGCCGGTGGAACAAAATCAAAGACCCAAGCATGAGGACACATGACTTCAACCATTCAATAAGTTGCCAAGATAACAAACTCATACTGTGGAGAAAAGAACATCTTCAAAAGCAGGTGCTGGGGAGCTGGGGAAACTGGGTGCCCACGGGCACAAGAATGAAAAAAAAAAAAAAAAAACTAGAGCCATTGTCTATCACCTTGCACAAAAAGTAACTCCAAATGGGTCGAAGACCTGAATGTGACACCCGAAACCCTGGCATTGCTAGAAGAAAATATAAACAATGTCTACAGGGTATAGGTATAGGGCAGACATTCTGAATAGGACTCTGGTTGCTCAAGAATGCCAAAAGTCTTCTGCACAGCTACAGAAACGACCAACTGGGTGGACAGGAAGCCCATGTGATGGGAGAGAATCTTTCTCTGGACAGATGGTTACTAGTTATACACTTAACAGACGATTACTCGTCAGAGTATATAAAGAATTAAAAATGCAAGGGATAGAAAAGTAAAAGGAAATGACCCATTTGAAAACTGAACCTTGGGCTTGAATTGAGACTTCTCAAAATAAGAAAGAAAAACTAAGAAAGATCTTTGAATAGGTTCATCATCCCTAGAAATTAGAGAAATGTCAATCAAAATGACTTTGAGATTTCATCTTACCCTAGTCGGAATATTAAAGATCAACAAAACAAGTGACATCAGATGGGATTGGAGGGTGGGGAAGAGGAAGCTTTGATTCCTGGTTGGCGTAACTGCAAGGACGGCCAATACAGAAATTCGTGTGGTGTGAGGGTCAATGTGCACTTTTTGAGAATTCTCCACACTGTGACATCCCTTGGTCTATGCCCAAAGGACTAGACAGGGGTTTGCTCAGCCATGTCTGTTTCTGCACAGTCAGGAAACGGAACCAACCTCTCAGCCATGTCTGTTTCTGCACAGTCAGGAAACGGAACCAACCTCTCAGCCATGTCTGTTTCTGCACAATCAGGAAACGGAACCAACCTTTCAGCCATGTCTGTTTCTGCACAGTCAGGAAACGGAACCAACCTCTCAGCCATGTCTGTTTCTGCACAGTCAGGAAACAGAACCAACCTAAATGTTCTTCAACAATGGATAGTGACCACGTGGCACGTATTCACCGTGGAACACTATTCAGCTGGAAAGAAAAGTGAAGTCATGAACGTGCAGCTAAGTGGATGGATAGAAAAGACCCTACTGAGTGAGGTAACCAGGCCCGGAAAGACAGACGCTGTATGATTGCTCACCAGCGGCTCTTAGCCGTTGATCGTCAGGATCAGTTGTTTTCAACTAGAGATAATTTTGCCCTTGATGGGAGAGACTGTTGCTGGTTGTAAAAGGGGAAATGCGGTGGCCATCTAACGTGACTGAAAGGCTGTGCACATGTAGAGATGCCGCTCAGACCCTTGTCTTTTGAGACATCTTCCTGGGTGGTCCTGCAGGGATTGCCCACTGTCTTCACCACCCCTGTCCGCGTTACTGGAATCACCAAGCTCCCAGGAGAAGGCCAGTATCTTATCCCCGTGTGGTTTGCTGAAGTCGTCTTGTGATTCGGTTTTTGTTGTTTAGCACGTTGATCCTAATGTGCATTACAGCTTTCTTTTTTTGAAATAAAAGTTGGTTCCTTTCATTTCTTTTAACAGAGCTCTAAATATCTGCTCCTTGTCTGTGACTTTCTGCTCTGTTCAATGTAAGAGAACATGCCAAACGCCACCACTGTCACCTCCCGCTCTGTGGTAGGAGATCGCCTTTGCAGGTGTAGATGGAGCTGTGTATACAGTAAGCGTCTACTGAAAGTAAGTTCTGTGCAACCTACCTTTCAAAGAATCGCTCGCCATGGAAACGTGGGAAGAGGGAATAACTGAGAATGTTTGCAACGAAGAACCAACATGTCTACCCTCTTAGTGTCAAGATGAACTATCTAATTCTCTTTAAGGAAGAGTAACCTAATTAAATATGCAAAATCCCAATGCCTTTCACCTGAAGGCACAGGAATTACAAAGCTCCCAGATCATAGCCTAATCTCAAGAAGTTGATGAACTTTTTAGGAAGAGAGACTTAGAAATGGCCAAAGCCTTGTATAGTTATTTATTTAAGAACATCGCTCGTGAAATTTAGAATCCACACTAAAATAAGTTTTATGTCTCTCATAAGAGACAAGGTATTTTGGATGAGCTGAGTTATGGGGTCGAAACCATGAAACACCAAAGTCATTGCACAGCCCTGCTAACCTGACTGAGGCAGCAAGAGGAAAACAAAAAGAGGAACACAGACTCACAAAAAGCTGTGATCAGGTCTAGTCTCTTAGAGGGGGAAACCTCGGCACCCTGGAAGCTCCGAGTCTTTGCTATAGAGTTGAACGAACAGAGAGGCAGGGCTTCTGCATAGAGCTGAGCAAGAAGCAGGAAAGAAAGCTTAGGATATAGATTTGTGAAACACAGTTTTACCGTATGGTAGGAACTACACGATACACTTCACCTCCTGAATGCAGTACTCTCCCTGCCTGCGATGGTTTTGAGGTATCACATCAATAGTGGCTTTTCCTCCCTATCCATCCCAATAGCCCGGGAAGTCATTCTTTTTCCTCCTGGCCCATCTGTGGTCTTATCCTAAGTTTTCCAATGAGGCGAAGGTATAAACAACTCTTACTACAAACACCTCTCCTGCAGGGCACAGGGTAAGAGGAGACTAGAGGGGGCGGAGGGATTCAGGAAGCCGAATCTATGTTCTCTTCAAAAACAGACGATCTGTTCAGTTAAACAAAAGTTTATGTAAAGCCGCTCCATCTCACTGTGCCGCAGAGCTTTATGGGATTTAGGTTATGGCCATGGGCGAGGTAATTTCCGAGACTTCAAAGTTAAACGCACTGCAGGAACGATTAGCGCCTTCCTGGAATTCAAACCGTTTCCAGCAGAATCCCATGAAGAAGAAATCTTGAAGGTAAGTTCACATTGCCCCAAGAATTCCATTGTGGCTGCAGAAATAGTGCTAACGGTGTCAAGGAAGCAAGATCTCATAGAAGAACAACTCCATCTTCCACTAACCCCATCCTCCCTGCCACACAGGCACACCTTTGTGTCTGAGGACAGAGGGTTCCTGTTGAAAGTTTCCTGTGGTGCTCAATGGAAGAGCATGCCTGAGAGTCCCAGAGGTGAGCAAGCTGTGTGTGGCATTGGATTGGAATTCTCTTAATGAAAGAGCTTATGTTCTCAAAGGACTGAAAAACGCTCCAGTTTTCTGGTGGTCTAGAATAAAATAGCATGGGGGGTCACGTGAAATATAGAGCATGCACACAGCTCTGCAGCATGGCAAGGGGTGCGCATGAACGATAGCGCATGCGCACAGCTGTAGCAAGCATTCAAGTAGAATGGCGCAGCCCAGGCTTGAAGCAGTAATTCGGTCACACCAACATCTACTGTTAAGAGACAGACCCGCCCGGACAAGCTCACATTTCACGGTCCTTTGTACACTCTTGTGATAGCGTATGTGCCTAAACTTGGTCAAGCCACCTACCTTTAGCATTATTTTAATGACCAGCATGCATTTGGTGTGTTTGTACATTTAGGTTTTTTTAACCCTGTTTTGGCTTTGCCTTTCCCAGTTTGCAGAGAACGAATCTGAGCTCATATACCTGGGCTGGCATTCTGCATGTCCTGTGAGTTGCTTTTGGCCAGTCCCTGTCTGGTGACTCGATGAAGATGGGGACACAGAGAAGACATTTAGAATTGCTCATGCCCGTTAACGTCAGTGTTCTTAGAAATCCAGCAAGAATTTTTGAAAGAATGGATAAGCGTGTAATATAGCTACTTGAGATAAAATGAGACCAGAAATCGATAGGTAGAAATCACGTCTCCATTGCTTCCGTCCTAACAGGTAAGTCCATCTCTGCTCCTGGGGCTGGTACGTCCTGGCTCCCGCACACTCATGACTTCTTACTGGGATGGTTCCAAGTGCCTTTAGAGCTGAGTCGTTCTAGCAATCAACCACAGCACAGCTGGCCTTTTCCTGAAATCATCTCTAATGGTCTACTCACCTCCGCGCATAACGAAACAAGGTGCCACAGGGAACTGAGGCTCGAGTATGTTCCGTTATTAGTGACGTTGATTGAAATAGTCACACCTGATTGGCCGGAATAAAAGAGAAAGCTCTGGACCTAAGAACTCCTTTTAAATTGAGCATTACCCTGTAACATACCCTCACATGCTCACCGAGATTCTAAGGGGTTTTCCTCACACGGCTCTCTTCTATGAAATGTGTAGCTATAGAGATTACATGCTTTTTACAGGACACACTGGTCCATGTCAGGCATATACTCATTGTTATGTAAACATTAGCTATCCTGTAATAGTAATTGTTCTCAGTAATGAGCGCAGTCTACAAAATGAGCTGTTCCACGAAGGGTGACTACGCATATTTGGTGTGGGTCTTCAGAGTCGCAGACAGATGACGTCACATAGATAATGGCGCAATCGATCGGCTAGTCTGGGTGTGACTTCCCAGTGACTCCATCACAAGCCCATAGCCCTTATTTTACTCCCAGAAATCCATTTTGTGCACTGTGACTTCCCACATTCCCCATGCTAGTCCTTTCCTCAAATCTCCAAAATCTGTACAACAAAAATGAGCCATGCATGTGACATAAATATCCGATTACTACATGCCTGGCACTAAGAGAAAAATATCACTAGGGCATGTTCTTTCTATGGTGAAATTCACTCAGTAGAAGGAAGGCACATACATGCACACACGCTCACACACAGACACATATATACACAGGCACACATACATATACACATATACATGCACACATATACACACACATATGCACACAGATGCATACATATAACACACACATACATATACATGCACACATATACACACATGCACACAGATGCATACATATAACACACACATACATATACATGCACACATATACACACATATGCATACAGATGCATACATATAACACACGCATACACACACATACACAAGCATAAACAATCCAGAACTAAGTAGAAACTGCATGAAAGAAACATGCTAAGGAACTCAGATACAAGAACTGTTTCCTCCAGAAGGAACAAAGGAAGAATCTGATGGAGAAAGGATGTTGGAGCCTACAGGAGGTAAGTAAGTTAAAAGCCTTTTCTTCACTACATCCTACAATGTCCCAGCTGCATCTTCACTGTTCTCAACACAGCCCATCTCCCCATTCCTATTGGACCAGCCTCATTGTCGTGAAAAAAAAACACGCCTTTGATCTTATCACCAATGTCTTTTTTCATGAGATATTCCTCAGGATCCTCCAACAGGGAAGAGCCAAACTTGCTCCTTTTCTCTTTCCCATCCCCCTTCCTCCCCAATTATTCAGCCTCCTCCTCCTCCTCCTCCTCCTCCTCCTCCTCCTCCTCCTCCTCCTCCTCCTCCCACCTTCAGTCTCAGGAGCCCTTAACAACTTGACACAGCCATATCCTCTAATCACATATGAAAGCATCTCATCCAGGAGCATTGTGATGTTTATAACTGTCATTTTCTCCCGTTGTGCCAACCAAACCACAGCCATTTTGAGAAAAAAAAAACAACTTTGTAACAGTATTCTATTTGTTCCATAGCTGGTGACAATGTATCAGCCACAGCACAATAGAAACGGTCAAAAAAAACTTTCTGAAAGGGACTGTTTTACCTGTTCTCTCTCTCTCTCTCTCTCTCTCTCTCTCTCTCTCTCTCTCTCTCTCTCTCTCTCTCATTCAGCTGATGTGGAGTAAGTTTACAAAATTTTAGAAGTTCAGATAAGTAGCGGTGAGAACATTGTCGCTTCTGTCGCTAAATTTACTGACTGAAAGCCTGTAGTGCCATAAGAAAGACAAACTAGCTGGGGAAACTCTGTGAGTGTGAAAAAACAACACAAACAACACCATGGACTGCTGGGTAGGGGACACTTTGGTCTGTACGAAGGCCGAGACTGTGTGAGGGAGCAGCGTGCCGTTGACAGAAGGAAAAGTTTACACGTTTAAGTGGGAGGGGTTAGGCAGGCACTTTTGGAGGAACTGTAATACCTGTGTGTCAGTAAAGTAAAAGGTTGTGGGTGGGGAGAAATCCCAGTGGGCACAGGGACTACACAAGTGTGAGGACTTGGGGGTCAGATTCCCAGGACCCATGTAAAAGCCAGATGCCGGGGTGCATGCGTGTAATGTCTGGGCTCCTGAGAAAAAGGAGGCAGAGACGGAAGAGTTCAGGAACGTGTGGGCCACCTAGTCTGGCATGCATGGCCACCAAGAACTAGACACCTCTCTCCACAAAGATGGAAGATGAAGACCAACATTCAAGGCTGAAGGTTGTCCTTCAACCCATGGAAGTAATAGCATGTACTCTCATTCATATATGCTCACACACATGTACAAACACATGTTTTAAAGAGAAGCTTATGCAAACACACACATGTATATACTATGTATGTACCAGGTAACACAAATAAAGGTTTGGGGGACATTTAGACACCTCCAGGTCCAGTACCTCCCCAAGTCTCCCTACAGCTTTCCTCAGAACACTCCCAGTTAGTCTGTTCGGCTTCTCATCTCTCACCCCCTTCCCTCCAACGAGACCACAAACACACAGTCACTCACACAACACCATACTTGTATTCAGAGCAAGAGGTGAGCTGCCTCCCATGAATCCCTAGTGGTGACATTACTAATTCATTTGTGTCCTTTGTTTTTTTTTTAAACCTTTGATCGGGAATCCCTAGAAAGAATGATGAAGAAGATACAGACTTCACCCACTCCATTTGGTGCCTCTCACTTTAAATCCACACTTCTTGTTTGCACCAGTGAGTTCTTTGAACATTTTTCCTGGTCAGCTAGCACCATGTCATGGTTGCCAGGAGAAGGCACAGGAGAAAGGCACTGACAGAAGATGGCTCCTCTTCTGGAGTACAATGAACATCTTCTGCCCCAGGAGTTTGCCCAGCTTCTGAAACTCCGATCATATGACGACTCCCTTTCTAGTTCTTGCAACATGAGCAGCCTCTCCTGTGCCAGGCTCCTTCCTTACTCAGAGCTTCTCCACGACCTGATTCCTGTAGAGCAAACAGCTTCTCCTCACAAGTCTCTCCAGCAAAACTCGAGTTCCAGGAACTCAGCTGATGCAGAAAGAGCACCTTCTGGGGTGCCCGGCCCCCACAGTGCCAAGTGTGTTCAGTGTGCTGTGAGCAGCAGAACTGAGCGGCCAGCAGCTTTCCTGACTCCTCGTGGGTGGTCCCCAAGTCAACTGCCCCCTTCTGCCAACAGCTTTCCCAGCAACGAAAAGGTTGCTTTACAGTAAACCCCAAAGGGCAAATGTCCAGTGCATTGCAGCACTGGGTCACAGCCCTGAGCTCCGTGTCACAGCCCTGAGCTCCGTGTCACAGCCCTGAGCTCCGTGTCACAGCCCTGAGATCCCATGTACTTGTTTGCAAACCCAGTCCTCACCTCACCTCACCTATCAATCGGATCTTGTTTTTTTTTCCCACGAAACAATTATGAAACTCCCCCAAAATTTCATTTTCTATTATTTGAATAAGCTCACTGATGCATGCTCTCACGGCGACTCATGTAAGTCCGTGGGTGGGAAGCGGGTACACAGACAGACCGGGGAGGGAGGTTGGTGGACCCGTGGCAGGAGCCGGAAACGCTCTCAGTGTTTTCAACCTCTTGAAGACTGTAACTAGGGACAATAAACTCCAGCAGTATTTGGGACAGATAAAAGGCGCACCACCTCAAGTTGAGAGAGGAGAACAAACACAGGAGAGATTGGATGGAAGGAACAGCGACCACTGACCCCCAAGAATGCAGTTTCTGGAAAACGTGCGCAAAGCGAGGACGGGAAACCCCGAGTCTCTTAAAACCGCGCATGCCCCGTGTCCCCTGCGTCTCCGCAGGCACCCAGGTGCACATTTTGAACATCTTGAACGTGAAACCATACAAAGTCGATAAAGAACTCCGTCTCCAGCAGCGGTGGAGGAGCGGTTGTCCTTTCCTCCAAAGTAGATGAGAAATCAAGAGAGTGATGAAGGACGAAACCCAGCAAAAGTATGAGTGAAAAATTAAATCCTATTTCTCAGCAGTTTGGAAAATGGAAGCTGACAGGAACGCCAAGGGGAATGACACAGGGTCACCGCCAGTGTCACCAGGAAGGTCACCGCGAAGGTGGATGTGGCTCTTGCAAGCATTCAAGTTAGTGTAAGAGTCTTGCTTTCAGGGTTTGGGATTCAAACGCTCACAAGGGTTAAATTCTCCATTCGCCAGTTGGTTCTGTTTCTTATTTAAAACAGTATGTTTTCCTTCAGAAAAAATCACATGATTGGGAAAGAGGTGGAGCATCTCAAACAAAAAGCCAAGGGATGTGGGCAGCTTTGACCGTTTGGGGCATTAACCAGTTTAGCATGGCTCAGCAGCCACCTTACGTGTATGTCAACTATTACGACGTAAGCGAAAGGCATTGAAATATGAGGATGTGTGTTTTCTGACAGGGAATGGTGACAATTTGAAGGGTCGGTTTTTTAACATGGTGGCGGGGAGTAAGAATTCGGAACAGATTGTCAACCAACAGGAACGTGCAAAAATGGTTTATGTAATTGGGGAAAAGTTGAAGCTCTTAAAAAAATGTTAAGGAAACTACCAATTTCCTGTTATTTCAGAAATATCTGTAAAAGCTAGCTAGTATCTTACAGAAAAGCATGGGGCAAAGTAAAGTGTGTTTTCCATTCGCTGTTTATTCTCTGAGACTTCCTAATCCTGTCTCAGATAAAGGACATTCTCTCCTAAGTAAGGGCTCTCTGTTTTCTCTTCCCCGGGGCAGCAATTCTATGGGACATTCTGGGATTCTGAGATTTTACGCAACCAGATAAAATGTCTTTGGTAAAGACTGTCCTTTCTTGCTAAGATTATCCTATCCAGATCAAAAATTATCTGTCTTGGTTTTAAAAAAAAAAAAATCCATGTAGGCCTGCATTATTGGAAACTGTTGGAATCTTTTCTAAAAAAAGGATTTTAGGCCAATGTAAAAACAATGCTAACCTCAGATATACAATGTCACTACCTTGTGTTTACTTTGGGTATAATCCCTTCATTGCAGAAGTATAGACTTCTCGAGGAATGTATTTTAATCTGAAGGATGTGCATGAATGACTTGCAAAATAGTGGATTGAAGGGAGGCCTGTGCTAGGGAAAACAGTCACTGTAGGAGAGCAACACCAATGTGTTAAGTGCTCTAGCAGAACAAAATTACCCAGTCTGTTGTCACACTAGTGATTAGCCAAGAAAGTCTGTAATCATTCTCGTTTTCAGGGAATGAGAATGAATATATATATATATATATATATATATATATATATAAAGATAGAATCAAATTCAGCAAAGGAAAGGTTCACAGGTAAGTGAGCATCAAGGAGTGTATGGTCATGTGACCCGGCCACGCCCACTGGTGTTCAGGACACTTACTTGAACAGCGGAGTTCCACAGACAACACATTTATATATTCCAGGATCTTTGTGATGTGTGTATTCTCCTTCAAAGGCACTGATAAACAATAAACAGATCGTCAAAAATATTAACAAGGTTAGTATTACTTCTTAGAGAGACACATTAATTTAAAAGACATTTCTTAGGTAAAGCTTTTCAGCGTTTCTTGGCCCTAAAATGAGAACAGACCAAACATATGGAACTTAACAATAGTAGTAATATACTTCATATATATAGCATATAACTACTCCAAACTAGTACAGGTTAAGTCAAAATATCAAACCATCTAGTAACTAATTCTTAGAATATTTTTTAAATAAAAAAAAAAAGCCCATTGTTTGAGTCACATAAAGAACATTATTACCTAAGATTTCTGCTGCCCCACACTATGCAAGAGAGGACCAGAAAATGTAGCAGGTTCCAAGCCATCAAGTGGAGGGAGTCTTTTTTTTTTTTTTTTTTTTGGTTTGAAAAGGAATATTGCAGCTTTAAAGGAATATTTTTTCCCAGTTAACAATCTTAAAGGCGAGGAGGTCACTCGGTTAATACAAATCAGCTGCGCAGCCCAACAAAAAGTCTGTGTGCTCCCCGGCTTGTTTTTATTATCGTTTCGCCCTCTTTACGAGGTCCAATTTTTTTTTATAAACAGAATTTTTAAGAATGACCTAATCTCTGGTTGTTTGTGTGCATTAAATCATTCTGCTAGCAACGCACACGGCATCGGTGGGCGGGAGGCCCGGGCGCTGGGATCCAGCCACCGCTGGTAGGAAGAAGGCACACCTTGTCAGAGCTTCGGTGTTTAGTAAACTTGGTAAACACTGAGTTCTGTGACTGGGAAAGCATGGTGTCTATTAGCAAGGATCCCCTGTGTGGGAAAGGGCTCTTTCAGCTCATGAATGGAGACACGGAGTTACATCATTAAGAAAGCTGGAGCAGAGCTGCATTCACAGACACAGGCCAAGCTCCATGGGATAAATTAAACAACAAAAAATCACTGGGCCTTGGCAAGTCACTTTTTAGCTGGAGTCAGCTGAGAGAGATTTTATTTTATTCACTAAAAACAGTCTTGGAAGTGAACGAACTATTTTTTTCCCCTTCCAGGATGTAGGGCGGACTTCCAAGGACCAAAGCCATGCAAGGGCAGTTATTGAAAATTTTTGACATTCCAACCACAAATGAGCCAATAAATACTTTCTCCACATGTGCTTCAAAAAGAAATCGGAGCGGGGTGGAAAGGAACTAAATTATGCTACCTTCTTTTTGCAGCCAAAACGTCTATGCTTTACAATGGCCACCTTCAAAATGCCAGCCTCCTGGCACAGCTCCATGTCCCTCATGGTTTTCCTTGCTGTGATGTCGTCCAAAAAAAAAAAAAAAAACAGGACCCAAATCTCTATTACTTCCACACATTTCATTGTAAACTGAAAACAGGCCCTTAACAAAAGTCCCCTGGCTTTATATAGATGGCACGTTCCCTGAGTGAAGGGAAACAGAAACAAAACTCAGCCTTAACCTACACAGTGACATTTCCAGCCTTTGCAAAAAGACAGTCATTTGCGGGCCTTAGCCAGTACGTATCGTTTCTTTAAAATAATCAACAGGGAAGAAGACTCTGAGGGGGAGAAAGTGGTGCTTGTTTGTCTGCCTGCCTGCCTGTCTCCTGCCTGTTTCCTGCCTGCAGCCTGCCTGTCTCCTGCCTGTCTGCCTGCCTGTCTCCTGTGTGCCTGCCTGCCTGTCTGCCTGCCTGTCTCCTGTGTGCCTGCCTGCCTGTCTGCCTGCCTGTCTCCTGTGTGCCTGCCTGCCTGTCTGCCTGCCTGTCTCCTGTGTGCCTGCCTGCTGTCTCCTGCCTGTCTCCTGTGTGCCTGCCTGCCTGTCTGCCTGCCTGTCTCCTGTGTGCCTGCCTGCTGTCTCCTGCCTGTCTCCTGTGTGCCTGCCTGCCTCTCTCCTGCCTGTCTCCTGTGTGCCTGCCTGCTGTCTCCTGCCTGTCTCCTTTGTGCCTGCCTGCCTGTCTCCTGCCTGTCTGCCTGTCTGCCTGCCTCCCTGTTTATTTTACTACAGCACACATTACCTTTCTGTTCCTTTCTCCTGAGTGACGTGGTACTGCAGGGGTGTCAGCCGCTTCCTCAGTTCCTGCTGGGAAAAGACCAGCTTACAGTTCTTTTTATCCCTACATGTCCCTGGAAAGAGAGGATATGGGAGAAAGAGCCATTTTAGCCAGAATCCTAAATACTCACTTTGGCTGGCCACCACAGCGCAGCCCTCTACAACCACCTGTCAATGACCAGAGAGTCCCTAATGGACCACAGAGTCTTACCTGAGCTGCCGCTGGTCTCCAGGTTCAAACAGAATGCACTTAAAAGATCCCCCTGGAGCAGCAACAATGGGCCA
Organism: Micromys minutus; assembly: GCF_963924665.1. Lineage (NCBI taxonomy): Eukaryota > Metazoa > Chordata > Mammalia > Rodentia > Muridae > Micromys > Micromys minutus. Next base: position 13,648,208 of record NC_137957.1, on the reverse strand, counting down.
CAGCCAAGTGTAGCACGTGATACCAGAAACTCACTGGGCATTTGTGTTTGCAGGATTGTGGTGCATCCTTTATGCCACCTGATACCTTGAGACCCCCCTCCCCTTTAAAAGGTGAATCCAATAGCATGCCTGCCTTTGCAAGTGTGTAGTGACTATGGACATATAAAGATCCATTCAATGATTTCGCAACTTGGTAGCCTAGCTTGAGGCTGTCATCAAACCACTGTCGTCCAAGATGACCTCCTACCATCCTATTTATTTTTCTGAGGAACCTAAACATACCTTTTCTACAGTGGGGGCTACTGTTTCCTACATGTCTATCAGATATCTAACTAGGTTTTTTGTGGTCTTTAGAAATGCAAGAAGGCTAGCAAGAAACTGTCAGGAGACTTCAGGGAAAGGTGTTTACTTATACTAAGTGAGATTCAAGAATTTCAGAGAGAGGAAGAGAGAGACAGAGACAACAGAAGAGACAGAGGAACGAAGGCAGAGACACAGAGAGAAACAGGGAAGAGAAAGGCAGGAAGAAAAAGACACAGACAAACGGAAGCTAAGTATGATTTTACTTCAGGGCTTGGGCTCTCCTGGCCACGTGCAGCTGGGAGGAGTTCCCTGATTAGTATCTGAACGTTGAAACAACTCTAATGTGACCTACAGCAAAGGTAACTTTATTTCGATATACATAGACTGCAGTGTTTGTATACACTATTTTTATTTTACCTGAGCAAGTGACCGAAAAGAGACAGGACAGCCATTACCCACTGCAGTAAAGGACCTTTCCTTGGCCATCCATCACAGTAGGAAAGCAATTTGCAGGTGGCCCTCAGCACAGAGATTTCCTACTATGTCTTGAAAGTTAGTCTTGGTATCCTGAGTATTAAATTCGACTTTTTCTGACTTGGCAGTGGAAACCCTTCCCACTGTTTACTTTTAAGGCACCTAACATAGACTATGAGATTATTGGAGTTAAACTTGGCAAGAATTAACTAGCCAGCTTATCCTGATTGTGGGACTGAAGAAGGGCTGTCAGAACTAGGGCCACCAAGACAGATGGCTGATTCTCCCGCCAGAAAGCCGGTAACCAGGGAAAGAGCAAACCAGAGCCAACACAAGATAACCTCAGCCAGGCCAGGGCCCACAGTGACCTCTGCTACTCTCCCCATCCTTTGCTGGTCTATAAAGGGACTCAGGAACAACTGGCACATCTGTAATATGAGGGCTCCCACCTCACTGAACTGCAGTTAACACCAGGCTCATCCTGATGTGAGAAACCCTGCTTACTGCTGTCCAGGGCAGAGACAGAGATGTCTCCAGGTAATTACCTGTTTGGCTTGAATGAAGCAAGGCTCTTTCTCAAACACCGGGCACCGAGTTCCCATTAACCTCCCTCACACACTTCTTACATTTTATTTTGCCTTTATTGATTTGTCAGAATGGCTGCCTGCTAATTTTGTCACGAAGCTCATTCATTACAAGCTTAATCTGACAAATTATCATGGCTAAAATTATTGGTTCCAAAGGGCTTGATAATTAAGATCTGAACAATTACAATTAAGCAAATCTGTCGAAACTATTTTAGGTTTAATATACGCTCATTCATACAAAAGGGCCAATTGTGTTCCCAACATGTCGAGAGCTCAGCCACCCATCTGTATGCTATTTGGTACAAGAGAAGCAGCCGCAGGTTTAAATTACATGGTATTGGATTGCAATTCCTTAACATTGGATACTTTTCTGCTTTTTTACCTTGAGTCATTTGACTGAGGAATAGAAGTTGCTTCAAGCACAGAGTCTTGCAAATCACTTAGGCAAAGATGTTTCTCTCTTTCTCATTCTCTCAAGCTTTCTCAAAAATTAAAAAAAAAAAAATCTCTCTTCTGAAGGAAAAGAATAAAGCCGCTGGTCAGTATTGATAAATCCTGTCATGTATTTATAGAGGGGGGTGTGTGTAAAATTGAAAACATCTGATTGAAGTAAATAATACAAACATAAAAGCTTTACTGGTGAATGGGGGGGTATTGAAGAGTCCTTATTTCATAGATTAGAAATTACTTTTGATCTAAACATTCTTAAAAACAGATTGTTTTCCGCTATGAGCCCACCTCATTAGCTGTGCCATGGAGACCCCGTTTTAATGGTGGACTTTGAAAGGGGCCCGCTGTACTCCTTTGTTAGTTCCCATCGTGTGGAGGGGGAGAAGCTGGCGCCCGGCTTTCTTTGTTTGTCTTTGAACCACGAAAGCAGCATTCACACAGATTTTGGAGGAATGAGCCCTATACCACAGCCTACACGTGATTTGGTTCTGGTGCACCTAAAGGTCGTCTTCCAAGTTAGTAAACTTTTCCTACATCCTGGCTTCTCAACCTTAAGTACAAATGCTGGTTCCTAGCTGTAAGTGAGATTTGTTCTCTGAGAAAGGCTGAGAAAGGCTGATGATTATGCAAAGTGATTGAACTTTATACTTTTTTTAAAAAAATTCTTTGGTCATACTGTGTTCACCAAATAATTAGGCATTTAAAGTATATATAAAATATCCATTCCAATATCGAAAGGAAGGCCATGCGTGTTAGAAACAGTTACTGTGACTCGTGTATTAAGCAAGAAGGTCAGATTCAATAAGAAGCTGTTCTCGATGGCAGTGGCAGTGACAGGCTTCTTGGACAACTGAAAGCCACACTGGAGCACTGAGTCCGCCAGCATCACCAACAGCAGTGTGCACAGAGAGAAGCCTCACGCCGGCTCAGGCCTCTGCTCCCCACCAGGCTGACTTTGCTAAAGGCACATGGTGCCAGGGCTGACTCTGAAGACATCATTTGAAATCCGAGCGTCCCTCATTGGGTGTCTGGTTTCCCTTTACTATCTTCACTTAGGGACCGTAATTTTCTCATTACACAGGGTAATTTAACATTAGTGTTATACGACATCTGTTCAATGACTTCTAAATTGGCCTAGAAGTATGTCAGGGAAAGAGGTATCCCTTTCTTGAAATGTTTAATAGCGCACTTTGAAGGCACAAGCCGGTGCACACACATGCAACACAGTGCGTCTGGAGGAATGATATTATCCCCTGTATATCTAATCACAACCCGTTCCCTATAGTGTGATTGTTACATGGATCAGATCTATCCTAAACCCAATCCAGACGTATTTAAATACAGAAATATGCCCGGGGTAGCCTGCTGAAGGGAAGAATTACACTGAAACTCCGGTAGCTACACAGATGCAAGAGATTACACCTGTAATCCCATACAGCAAGGCTTTCACACACACACACACACACACACACACACACACACACAGTTCTAACACAGAGTCTGCATTCTGGTTCTTCCTGCTTCAAACTGTGAGTGTAGACGAATGTTTCATCAGATCTGCCGCTGTGCTGATAACAACAACCAGGACTTAACAGGCTCCGGATGCAGGACCGCAGAGGATGGATGGATCGTGTCCATTTTACAGGCAGAAACTAGGCTCGCAGTCTTGGTGATAACATAACTTATTAAGGAAACATAGCAACTCAGACATGCAGCTGTTGGACCATATACCAATTTCTGCGAGTAAATAAAAATTAGGCAACGACTTTCTTCTCAAATTATGCAGTAAATTTCAACCAAAAAAGCTAATAATAATCCTACACGAGTTAAGACAACAGTGTAGGAAGGTCATGGCCGTGGTAGGACACGCAGAGAGTGACAATGTCCGCCCTTAGCCCGCACCTGCTGTCCCTACACCCTCTGCCATCAGTGACAAGCCCACGTAAGCCTTTTGCCATGTCTACAAAATGCTGAGAGAACTTTCTACTTCCTGTACAGAGTAAATCAGCTCTGTCGCCTAAATGCTTAGAGCACTCTTGAACCCCTACATTTGGTATTTCAAGATGGGAAAGAAAAAAATAATCCAAATAAAACCCAAACCTGAAGATCTCAGCACTTGAGCTTCTGTTCTAGAACTAGGGAAAGATGAAAATATTGACCATTCTCCCCAAGGTAATAAATATGAGATGCGAATCTTGTTCTGATTTAATTTCACTAAGATCGTAAAATTGATGTAGAAACATCCTGCGGCTGCACTGACAGACGGCATAAAATTAAAGCATATGTTAATTTTTTACTGTGAGCTCCCATGTTCAAGTTCACACTAGTCTATCCTGATGGAAAACATCTCTGGAGCTACGCGCAACTCAAGGCGTCGGGACGCAGCTTCCGGCCCTGGCTTCTGCTGCACTGAGAACACTGAATCAGGACAACTTAACTTTTCTAAGTCATCAAACTGTTGCCGGCGACCGAGCGACATCTTGCTGCGTCCGCTCCTGGTTTCTGCCATGGTTTTGAGAACCAGCCTACACACTGGTGTTGCTCTGTGGGAATAAGACCTTCTGCCGTGGAGCTCCCGTTACAGTGGAGGTAAGATACACAGAACACGGGAAAAGCAAGGACCTCTAGTATGAGGTCTTTTAGAAGGTGGTGAGCATGGAAGTGTGGAAGGGCAAGCAAGGAGCAGGGCCAGGGCCCCCAGGCTACCGGAGGATGGCAGTCTCAGTGGAGTAGGTAGGGGGCTCTCACTACAGTGATACTTGGGCGGAGTCCTGGAGAAGGAGAGGAAGCTGATGGTGAGGATGTCTCAAGAACTTTCCAGATGCACAGAGGAGATGGCTAGGGCAGCAGGTGAAGACACTGTACAGCCCATACGTGAGTGACAGAGACGGGTGACTTGAACGCAGCCAGAAATCCTGAGTGGAGGCCGGATAAACACGGGACATGGGCAGAGGGCAAGCCTTGAGGCCAGGGAACTTGGCTGCTCTGCGGGTCCGATCTTTTCTGCATCACTAAATATTCCCGTAGCTTCTGTTTCTAAGAGGACTCTGGGGCCACCTTTCCAACGGTTTCTACCCAACAGGGTGTGTTTAACTTGCTTGCTGGCTTAATGTCACACTACCTAAACCCAGACTGTCATTCCCAATCTCAAGCTCCATGTGAGAGGTATCAGTAGAGGGTTGTTTGTTTGGTTGGTTTTGTTTTGTTTTGGGTTTTTTGTTTGTTTGTTTTTTGGTTTTTTGTGGGTTTTTGTTTGTTTGTTGTTTGTTTGTTTGTTTGTTTGTTTTTTGAGATGATTGTCGCAATAGAGAACAAAACCCTTTGGTCATTTTAAACAAGGCATTTACTCTGGGAAGCACGGGCATCTCTCCCACTACAGGGTAACCCTATAGGTAATGGCAGGGGATATTCATAAGTAAAGAAAAGCATAGAAATAATACCTTAGCTGAGTGTTTTAAAAACAGTCTTAATTTTTACATCCAACTTAGTTTAATTTTATCTGGGCTCCGAGCCCCAAAAAACACATAACATAAAGAATCATTACATTTCTTGAATTAAATAATACTGAGTATTTCACAGGTGCAGCAGCACAAGTTGAAACTGGCCTCTAGTTTCTAGAGTGGCGGAGTGAACAAGCCAGCTCACAAGACACACATTTCCGGCCAGTTTTTCTTTCCACTCTACGAACCCAGGTTTCGCCTCTGCCGGCGTTCAGTGATGGCTTGTTTGCTCTTCGGGATAGCATCTACATAAGTAAATATGGTGTAGTCCAACCTTGTGCGGGTATCTCCTAGAAATATTGTAAATTCTTCAAGATACAAACTCCTGAGCTTAGTATTGACGTGGTCTCTCTACAACCATTTATTAAATATCTTCAGTGAGTTAAGACTGGAGGTGAGCACTGGGGGAGTTCAGGACAAACCAAGGAAGGCCCCTGCCTCCTAAAGAGCGCACACACTAGCAGGGGCAGTAAGAGGTCAGCACCGCCTTAGTCTTTAGGGAAAGCATGTGCAAAGCTCCACGTAAAGGGAGTTAATACTCAGGGCACTTGTACTCTAAACGTGTCCCGTCCAGATTGACACTGTCTAGCTGTCCCCTCAGCATAGGAAGCACAGATACCCCTGGAAATCAAAGAGGGAAGAAAGCTCCACCTAGGAAGCTGACCAATAGACATGGTGGGACTAAATGTGTCTAAGCCAAGACCAGACACATCGGGCCTGCTGAAAGCTATGCAGATGGAGCATTTGTAGCTGTATCAGCTAATTTTATGAAGCTGCCAATTCTCCAAATGGGAAAAGGTGTGGGTTCCGATTCAAAAGAGCAAAACGTTGGGATCTGAGTAATTTCAAAGCCAAGGAGGGAGGTGTGAGCCGACAGAAGACCAGAACTATGGGAGGCCAGCACCGGCTCTGTGGTATCTCAGGCTAATTACGATGACTGGAAATTCTCGCCATGTTATTGAAGTTGCGTGACTTTTCTGACCAGAGACCACGGAGAGGTTCGTCCATCCTGATGTAAGAGCCGTGAAAATCCTTGAACAGCCATGAGTTAGATGCCATCTTCTATACATCTTTATTTACGTGTACGCTATAAACTTTTAATTGTGCGACCCATATACAGCGACCATTCCATCAGCCTCTGTTAAATTCCCAAGAGAACTAGAAACTACTTTATCAACCCTTCAAAATTTAACGCAAACCCTGGGAGCAGTGATGCTTGTGTTAATGTGGACCGTGAAGTTTAGGGTTTAGAGAAATATTTAAGGCATGTCTTGATCCTGAAAGCATTTTCTTGCTTGTGAAGCAAATGACTAAAAGAGAATTTCTGAAGCGCTGCCATCATCGAGGGACAGCAGTGGAAGGGAAAGTCACTTCACGTCAATCCCATCTGATTGCTTGTGAGACTTCTGACAAACCTGAAGTTCCCTGGTTTTAATTTTTTTTTTTTTTAAGCATGGGTTTTCACTTGAACATCATAGCCCATAGAGGAAAAAAAAAAAATTAAAACCAGACAGACTTAGCTCAATTCTACATTTTACGTGCAATCAAAAAGATTTGTATGCATATATGAGCACACACACACACACACACACACACACACACACACATGCAATGTCCTCTCTATTCATCTTTCCTTCCTCAGTTTCCCAGCTTAGAGATCATAGTCTGCTTAAGAGATAAGAGGTAAGTCACCTACTGAAACAAGCTTTCTCTTAGTCATCATGCAAAACTTTATTTAAGTACAACTTTGAATATACTTCATTTAGAAAGAAAATATGTTGTCTAAAACCTCATTTTTTTCAAGTTTCCAAAATTAACTCATGGTACATCAAACTTGGGTCTAAATTTAAGTACAATGACAAAAAACCAGGTCTGTAACTTCTGCCAGATGAATAGCTAACTGATTTGTCCAGAGGAATCTAAGCTATTCTGGAGAAAAGGATACAATGTAATGTTTTTTCTTTTTCACACAGACAACTCAAGAAAAGGCACGGAAGTTTTCAACAGCTGCTCAAAGGAGGGCACTTGCATATTTATTTACTAACTATCTTTGCATTTCCCGTACCAAATACTGTGCCCATGCAAGACAAATATCGATCTAAAATTGGCTTGCTTATTTATTTACTTAAATCTCCATCTCAGTGCTGCTGTTTAAACCTTCCCCAAGATGTCTTCTAGTTTCCTGTGCCCACTTTTCTTAGATCTCGGTTTCAAATATACAGTAAGGTTTGTTTAGTGAGTCGGTGATAAAAATGGTGTTTGATGATGGAGCAAAAGAAATTTCCTTTGAAAGTACTCCATCCGTTCTTACTTCTTACTTCTCTCGAGGTCCTTACCATGACTAGCATGTAGCTTCTTCAGATGTCAGGCTCTGAGAACGCAGGAGCTGGTATGGGCCAGAAAGTATTTTATAAAATACTCACTCTTGAAGGGAATGCTAGCCTGTTGTTCCTCTTGGAAAGGGAAAGAGGGAACTTTCCATAGTCAAATCAGGTAAGGAGAATCTACCTGTTTTCTTGGTATGGTTCATCTCAGAAAGTCTCTTACATTACTGTACATTTTTAAACATGGTACTTTATCTACGGTCCACTAGAAAGGGGAAAGAACACTGCCAAACTATCATATAGCCTTATCGCAGTGTTTGTCCTAAAGATTTATTTTTATTTCATGTAGATGGGTGTTTGCCTGAATGTATGTGTACCATGCATGTAGTACCATCAGAGTTCAGAAGAGGGCGCCGGATCCCCGGAAACAGGAATCCATAGAAGGTTTAGGATCTGCCACATGGGTGCTGGGACTCCAACCCCGGTCCTCTGATAGAGCAGCAAGTGTTCTTAACAGCTGAGCCACCTCTCCAGCCCCCATCACAGTGGTTTTTAAGCTGAATCCTCATTATAAAAATAGTAAAGTGGAAAAGGCTGATTGATGGAAGACAGCAGTGTCTGATAATTTACAAGGTAAGTAAAAGAAGCAATATTCTTCATATTATAAATTGAAAAATGGCAAGCTTCTAGACTAAAACCCTCAAGAATCAGTTAATGCCCAAAGAAGTTACCTGATGTGGTCACACACCTATCTGATGTGAGCCAGGACCTGGAGGTTGTACTGTGACTCACTCACTGGGCTCCCTCCTCGGCCCATGCTCTCTGCTACCTTTCTACGCCGCCTACCACTAACTCACGTTCCCCAGGCACGTGCTCGCCTCCTGCCAGCTCTACTCCCCACCAAGTGCGGCTACCCCTGTCCTTCCGCACCCTTCACTGTCCTGTGTGAAACCTGGTCCCAGGGAGCTATCTATACTGCCTCGCAGCCAGAAACTTCTCTCCCTGCTCCTGCCTCCATTGTTAAGCAAAGAGAGCATGTCTCTGCGGACTCACAAAGGCATCCGTCAAGTACTTCTTCTCACCCTAGAGTTAATAAAGCTCGCGCCCCAGTGGCCATCTTTTTGTGGCACTGTTTTGATACATGAGATGGTGTTACTTGTTCACTGACATCTATCTGGTCCACAAACATGCATCGGGTACCAGGTATGGGACAGACATGGGTCTAGTCTGAATGGAGCAGTGAATCAGTCAAAAACCTCAGCCTTTCTGGTGCGCTACAGAATCCAAGCGTTTCCTGTAACAAGAAATACTTTGCCAACCCATCACCTTCCGGGCTTTACCGGGCTGCTCCTCGGGTTCTTTCCTCTACTTTCTTCTCTTTGAGAGCAAGAAACTGAGGTTCTGTCCTAACAGGTTTTGGAAAGTTTCAGCTAATGTAACACTTGAAAATTTTGTCTAATTGTAATAATAATAATAACAATAACTGTTATATAACTCAGTTTACAGTTGAAAACATGGAATGAAAGATAGGGGGGAAAAAAAAACTTCTGGAGCCCAAAAGCAAATTGAAAAAAAAAAAAAAAAAAAAAAAAAAAAAAAACAAGCCAGTAAGGAATAACTTATAATCTGTTTCTTCATCAATGCCAAAAATACAGTAACAGGCTCTGAAACTTGAGGTTGAGTTTTATAAAATCACATGAGTGATATAAAAATATCAATCAAGTGGAATGAGTCATCCTGAGATAATATGTATTCTGGCAATAAGATAAAATCTTATAAAATTATAATAGTAGAGATGTTTACAATGGTAGATTTTCCTAAAATTCAAATAATCTATTGATTTAAAAATAATATACCATTCTCTGTAATCACATGGCTGAATATGATCATCATAAGTAGTTCTGAAGAAAGTATTTATCATAAAAGTTAACATGTGTAAGTGTGCAGATATATAATGTATCAATCCATTAAGTACCTAATAAATTCTTTTGTAGCATTTTAAAATAAGTGATACATGTGTGAGCACATTACACACATATCAAGGGGAAATTTTAAGGGATTTCTAACAAATGTTGAGCTTTCCAGTAAGTGGTTGCTTTCAAATGTGAAGGGACAAAATATCTGCATGCGCTTATTTACCATTATATACTGTATCTCAACAATGAGGTTTAAATGACTTTAAATTAAAACGTATCCAGCAAAAGAAATCATGAAAATTCTCACTGCTAAGTAAAATGTTTCTGCTGAGAGTATAAACTGGGAAAGATGGACAATGAACTCTGCCCACTTCTTCGTCATGCACATGGGTTGGGGGGAAAACACCTTTTAGTGCATTCCTCTCCAACCTTTCTCATAACATCACTGGGAGCGTGCATACACACAGAAACACCCCAGCCACGCAATTTCTCCACGTTCATCTTGTCTTGACTTCCTAATCCTGTGGAATTGCCGGAGACAGTAATGTTTTATATCCTTTACAGTAATTGCTATACTTAATTTTCAAAAAAGAATGCTCAGACATGTGTAAGGCATTCTTCATGTCTGTCTTGACTGACCTACTGTGCCATGGACTTTGTAATTGCTAACTTATTTGCCAGTTAACAAAGTTTAATAAGGCATATGCCCAGCACCTTACATTTATACATATATGTTATTTTGTGACAAATTGTCCTTGACCAAAATACGCATCCTCTACAAATAGTTTATAAAACACATACCATATGCCAAGTTTTCAGCATTAATTGAAAGCCTTGCTGTATTATGAAGCTACTAATTCTAGTTTCAAAAACACTCAACTCATTAATCATCTCATTAATAAACATTTAAAATACAGTTTTCCTAGTTTCCTAAAATATTTCATTCATGCACAAACTGATCCGGGCTTAACATTCAACATGTTTAACTCATAACATCTCAGGATACTATAAAAATCCAAAACAGGGCAAAACAAAACGTATAGCTTTCTTTCATTCTTGGGTGGTCCGCTGCAGAAAATTTAGCTGCATATAAAGTTATAAATTACTGCTAAGTCAGCTGTATGGTACAAGATAAGTTAATTTACAAAGACTTGTTTTCGTTTGTAGAAAGTCTACATATGAAAGACATTTCCAGGAAACGTCCAAGCGTCCAAGCACAGGGGGTCGGGGTCCTATTGAAGACAAAAAAGGTTTCCCTCTACACATACTGTTGGAACACAGGCAGGGAAAGTGTGGTTTGTAAGCCCCTGTGTTCTTAACTGGGTATTCCTTCCGTACTTCCAGAGTTTTACAATGCACCTATGTGTGTAAGGCCAACACTGCAGAACAAGCCATGTAAGACTTTAAATCCAGCGCCACCTAGTGGAAGGCAGGTATAGCAGCCAGGCAACTGATAGCTAATTCTGTTGGGAGCTGTGTTGAAAATTGTCTTGTTTTTAAAGTTATTTCTCTTTAAGAAAACAAACAAACGTGCTCCCTTCAGAAGCCCATATGCTAAAATTGGAACGATACAAAGAAAGAAAACAAACAAAACAAGCTACGCCTGGCTTATTAGTGTACATAGCACGTATGAGACCCCACACCGAGCCTGCAGAACTGCATGCTCATGCACGCACACACACTCACATGCACACACCACACATATCTGTGTTTCTGTGTGTCTTTTCTCCAGAAATGTTAGTATAATTAAAAAGCTAGGTGAGATGAAAATGTAAAAACGATGAGCACACAAAACAGAACTCTACCCGTGACACCAACGGAGAAGCAAGGACTTCTGAACCCTGACCGACGTTGTAGTGGCCCTGTGTCTGTCTGAGAGCAGGCCTCTGCCTCCACTCGCAGAGATGAAGACTTTTCGCACGAGAACAACAGAGAGCTTGGAACTACTAAAACATTGTGTTCAGAAAACTAGGGTTTTTGTTGTTGTTGTTGTTGTTTTGTTTTGGGGGTTTTGTTTGTTTGTCTTTTTGTTTTTCTAGAAGCCCACTGTGTCTGTCAAAGGCCCATGGAGGTGGTCTGGATGTTAACAGCCCTATCTGAACAGCACTAACAGAAACAGTGGACTCCTCCCAGTGGGTAAGCTGGCGGTTTCTAAAGTAGTTGTAACACCAGTTGCTACTGATGGACTATTGCCAGTTTTCATTGAAAATTGTGCTTTTTACTTCCTGGAGACACTGTTCTGGGCATCTGCTGTAAACCCTGCTTAAGATGGGCAAAGTACAAACACACCCATTTGCTCCACAGATGGAAACAAAGGAGCCAGAGCGCTTAATTCTCGTAGTAAGTGGAAGATCTGTGTATGCACTTCAAGAGCACCAACAAGGTCATATTACTTTAGAGGAAAAGGCAAAAAAATTATAGATGATATGTGTGTGTGTGTGTGTGTGTGTGTGTGTATATATATGTGTATGTATACATGTGTGTATATATGTGTGTATACATATGTGTGTGTGTTACATATGTGTGTATATATGTATAATTATGTGTGTATATATGTGGAGTTTATCTGTGCTTTCACTTTTGTTATTTAACTGAAAATACTATGTTCTATATATAAGACATCCACTATATTGTAAAAATATAATAAAATGAGAATAAATTGCCTTTTGAAAGTAAAATTGAAAGGCACATAAGCTATAAACTTCACTTTTAATCTTCCCATATAAAGTAATCTCGAATGAGTCCCTACTCTTTGTTATAGTTATGACCTCATATACACATAAACTTTCCAGATGTTTATTGTTCATTTAAGAAATACTCGCCAACCAGCAGACACTGTGTCGTTACGTTCCAGGGTCACAAACCCTGGTTCACAGAACTCTGCTCTCACGCAGGATGGCCTATGTTTTTCAAACCCCATTTTTCACACTGTGCCCTTGGGAGTTTTATTCACCAGAACATTATGTCATATCTTCTTCACAAACAGCTCAATATTCACGGGCTGGCTTGTCAAACATGTGGTGAAGTGACATCAAAGTCCTAACTGCTAGTTGTGTGCACGGGGCTAAGTGTGACTTATCACTGTAATTAGACCTATCTAGACAGGCACCTCAAGTTGGATGAAAACCACCATGGTATCTGATCTAAGCTACTACAACACCTAATTATCTCTAGTATTAAAACTGTGTATCAAATTTTGCTGCACAAAATTATCTCTTCAGATAATTCGTTCATCTTGATTTTGTGACCTGGGAGTCTGGTGTTCAAGTGTTACCTAGCGGACTTGTCTAGAGCAATAGTTAATACTGAAGTTTGAGGTGTAATTCACCTCAAACCAAAGATTAAAACTGTGACTAAGAAGGAAAAAAAACCCACAGAATTTCATAAGATTATCTAACTTTTCTTCTTCGTTTCAAAGAAGAAGAGAATAAATTCTGGACAAGTTCACAGATGTGTCCAAGGTCACACACGAGCCAACGGCAGAAATGTGGTCAAAGTTTCTGTTCCCATCCCGGAGTGCGTTATAACACTTACAGGAAGCTGTTGTAGGAAATTACCAAGAAACTTCGAGTGAGAAAAATTACCTTTAATGACAAACATGAGTGAACCATAACTCAGATGCACCTAATAGCTCTAAGTTAAAATTATGCATTATTAAAAAAAATAAGGAGAAAGGTGAGCCAGAGCTGAAACGTGATAAATCACTTCTGAGATACAGACTTTGTGCCAGCCAGCCTACTTATGACCAACCTTAGAAGCCTGCTTCTGTTATTATTTTCTTCTAGCAATAGAATTATTTCACATTGAATTATTATTCAAAATCAATTCATAACTCAATGTTTATAATTGTTCAAAATTAATTTGTTATTCAATATTGAATTATTATTCAGTGCTCAGATGTAATGGGGATAAGGAACCAAGATCTTTTTGATTTACAGTCGTAATGGGTTTGGGCCAAGGAACAGTGATTTAAAACAAGAAATAAAATTTTCATCTTAATTTCCTATGCCTCCCATTTTGCCCTCTTTTCCTCTTTGTACCCGAGTCATAAAAGTTAGGGTTCTGGTCCAGCGCAGTGACTGACACTTTAAAATTTAAGTTCAACTAGTTTGAATCACTGTTGCTAAATCTAACAACTTCTTCAGCGTACTTGCCTCTCAAAGAGTAAAATCCCTTTAGAGGCAAAGATAACAAGATAACAAAGCTCACTGGGCTTCAAACAGGAAGGACCCTGGAAAGTTAGAGAAATCCTAACCAATTCATTTGCCCGCTAAAAGGCACCTGTAAGTCCAAGGGAGGAAAGACAAAGGGCTTCTCTGGGTTTTTATCAACACAGGGCGGTGAGAACGGGAGAAACATGTATTTGCAGAACTTCATGTCTGGCACCGAACATCCACAAAGAACAGACACATCTAACTCCAGTGGGGGGACCGGCAAGATGGCTCCCTAGGTAAAGGCACAAGCAGCCAGGCCTGGCAGCCTGACTTTAATCCCCAGGAACAATGTGGTAGAAAGGGAGGACAACACCCATAAATTGTCACCTGACTGCCAGAGATGCACAGAGGTCTCTCTGTCTCTCTCTGTCTCTCTCTCTCTCTCTGTCTCTCTCTCTGTCTCTCTCTCTCTGTCTCTCTCTGTCTCTCTCTCTCTCTCTGTCTCTCTCTCTCTCTCTGTCTCTCTCTGTCTCTGTCTCTCTCTCTCTCTGTCTCTCTCTCTCTCTCTCTCTCTCTCTCTCTCTCTCACACACACACACACACACACACACACAAGACATCCGTGTTCAACAGAAACAATAGATTGAGATGGGTTATACATCGAGTTTGTGGTTCCTGTTAGAGTACAAGTAGTTAAACAAAAATTTATTTATACACGTTTAGGTGTTTTAAAAGCCCATTTTCGTGTAAAAATATGAATCCAAATATATATAAATGTAAAGGCTTTCGTAATGAACCTGGTGGGAATATCCACGGTGCTTACTCTGGGCCAGGCAGTGCCCCAGGGTTTTTTTTTTTTTTTTTTTTTTTTTTTATGCTGATCTATTTAATTCTCACAGCAAGTCTTTCTCGAGAAAATATGGGAACTAAGACATCCAGACAGTAAGAGTCAAAGGCAGATTCCAATTTCCATCAGTCGGGATCCAGAATTGCTTGCCGAGCTCTGGGCCGGAATGGTTTGCTCCTTACCCGGTTTGTTGAGCTTATCTGTGAGTGGTTTTGTTATCAAATGTTAAAGCTGTTTGTATTTCAGCAGTTCAATTACGGAGCACTTTAGTGGCCTGCTGTGTTTTAAGGAACACGCTGCTGTTTGTAAGTTACTTCTGTGAACTCTAAGCCTCCACTATGGACAGCAAACCCGCCCTAGGAAACTATGTGCAGCTCTTTTCTCCCATAGGGACATTTACAATGGGAGAAGAGGCACGAACTTTGCGGTCCAGTTGTTGCACAGAAAGACTGCAGTGAATGAGGTTTCCCTCGTGTGCAGACACAATGCAACAGGTGAGCCAGCTTCCCCCCATGGTCTCCCATCTGCTCTTACCGCCTTCTTAAAGACTCAACTCCTGACGACACCGCGCAGCCTCACATTCATCTACTCTACCACATGGGGGCAGCGCAGGCTGTGAAGAACGGTGCCAAACAAACGCGGCTGGGGGCGGGGCTCTATGCCTTACTGCTGCATTTACTCATGAGCTGTCATAGACCAAAAACATAAAATCTACTTTTCACAAGTGCCTTATCTGACGCTTGAAATCAAGTTGCCATCTCAAGTCCTATCATAACTGAGTAGGAAAACTGGCACCTGGCACTTGGCCACGCTCCCATGACAACTTGATCGCGTGAGTCATTCCCTGAACTCCCTAAAGTGCCTAGATGTCCCCTCGCCTCCTCCACTTGCCCTTGTCTTGCCCAGCTACCCACACAGACCGCCTGTTTCCTGCCACACCCCACCCATGTCCCCACTCCGTGCCCGCCATCGTCCGGCTCCCTAGTGGAGACCTCCTAAACTCCAGAGACCCACCTCCTTCCAAAATGCATTTCCCTAGAGAAAGCAGGTAGGATTACTCTGCTCCGGTCCCCTCCTCTGCCCAAGGCACTTGTTGGAAAAAAATCAACCGAGTCTTCTTTACCATCTTATCCTTACTGCGCACAGTGTGCATTCAATTCTTGGGAAGTGTTTAATAAGTTAAATTCTCTACCCGATATATTGAGAAAGATATATACAGCAATGGGATGATAAATGACATGTAAACCATCATATTCACTGAAATAAAACATTTGACCATTGAGGATTTCATTAAAAAAGTGAACAGTGAAAGTCTGAACTTTTATGCTTCCTTGGCTCACATGCTTTTAAAATAAATCACATTTTTTAAAAAAGCATAGTGGTTCTAGTTTATCTTATTTTTGTTTTTGTAAGAATTATGGTTTTTTTTTTTTTTTTTTTTTTTTTTTTTTTTAATGTATATGAGTACACTGTAGCTGTCCTCAGGCACACCTAAGAGGGCATCAGATCCCATTACAGATGGTTGTGAGCCACCATGTGGTTGCTGGGAACTGAACTCAGGACCTCTGGAAGGACAACTGAGTCATCTCTCCGGCCCCAGTGGTTCTAATTTCAGAACCAGTTTGAAACATGCTACATTGGTTCTGTTTACTTGGTTCTTGTTAAAAGGAAAATCCTTTCTTCTTGGCTCTAGTTAAGTGACACCGTTACCTTACAGTTTCTCATTTTTCACCATTTTCCTAAAGGGCTGACCACATGCTAAATGTTCTCCCTCGTGTGCACTGACTCGCAGATGTGCACAGAGTACACGGAAGAACAAGACAGCAGGAAATACTAGTGACAAGTGTAGGCTGGGCAAGAACTGGGCAGTGTCCCCAACACTGAAAGGACCCATGGAAATGAATGTCACTCGGAGTAGAGTGAGGGTTTGTAACCAATCTCTATCTTTCAGTTAGGGTCCAAATAAAAGAGATGAAGTTTGGTAAAACATTCTGGCATACCATTGCCTATGGCAGAAATACCCACCCAGCCCGGTGCCCTACAAAAGACAGTACAACAGTTGGCAACCTGAGGGAAGCCCGCAGGCTCTTGGGGCCGTGGACTGACTCTTCGTCACCAAGTGCAGCAGGTTGAAGGCAGACATCGCTGTGGTGTCTTTAGCAACAGACCCGGAGGCAAAAGCTGAATAGGAGACAGAAAACAATGAATTAAATAAGCGCAAGCTTCAAACAGCTGACGGTTTGGGTGTATCTGGGGCTACGCGCATGCGCAGTCACTAATGAACCACGGGGTCTCGGTCTCAGATGGATAGCAATCGTCGCTGACATCAAGAATTCTTGCACTACTCGGAGGAGGCTGGTTTTCTCCCCAATACTTAGGTGAGTGAGATCGAGGCTTAAAGGTTCAAGGACACAGAGCAAACGCATTGTAGAAATACCCATTTGATGGCAGAGCCAGAATGTGTCCTTATGTAGAGACTTGTCCTTTAAGACAAAGAAGAAAGCCAAAAAAAAAAAAAAAAAAAAAAAAAAAAAGAAGAAGAAGAAGAAGAAGAAGAACGAAAAAACTAAGGACAACTATAAATCTTCACTCCCCAAACTCCAAACTCTCAAGTTTGAATAAGGCATAGGGAATGTGCCCTTTTGTTCGACTTTATGAATTATACCTTCTAAATAAAATTTTGTGAGTAGAACTCATGACCCAGGATTGAAAGGGGTAGTATATGTAGTGTGTGTGTGTGTGTGTGTGTGTGTATTCACATACATACACACTGCTGAAGTCTTTGGAAATGAATCATGTAGAAGAAACCCCAACTTGTCGGATGTTAGGACTTCAGACAAAAGTCCAGGTTGTGGGATTTTCATAAGCACGCCACACAGGGCTGTGATTGGTGTGGACCTTCTTCAAATGAAAGTGGAGACTTCTCGGTGATTATCAATCTCTCATGTTTCATTTAAAACCACCATGTTAAGTAACTTCAGCTGCCAAATGTCCAAAGAAGGGATAATAATGCCCGGCTCACTTCCTCGCCGCCCCGAAATAAAAGTCTTTCCGTGGACTCTCCTGACCCCCTTGAAGAGCAAACATGTAATAAACAGTAATATATTTGACCAAATCGCTCTGGAGTATATCTGAGCAAAATCTGCTTGTATTAACATGCCTGAACTCTGACTTTCCCAAACTAAACTCAGTACAGAACTAAAACATTTTTGTGTTACTAACTGGACATAAAGGGGGTGGGGGTGCTTAAGAATCACAATGCACAGCCTGAGAGAACCGTTAGACATAAATAAAGATGTCATTTTCACGAGTGACTACGGAGCAGGCAAAGACTGCATGCCTTTGTAGCAGACTACTGGCTAATAAAAGATCAAAGGTCTATACCTCACAACGCCGTAAATAAAAATGTAGGTTTTTTTTTTTTTTCCATGAGACCCTTCCCCGTGAGGGATAAAGTATGTGCGGTAAATGTAATTACTTAGCAAAGCTGCGGCCTCTCTGTGCTCCCGCAGCTGACCATAAAACGTCTTCCTATTCTGTTTCATCAACCGCTGTACCAGTCGGCCTGGGCGCCTACGGATCACTGTGGCCATCTGGCTTGTGTCAAAGCCAGCACACAGGAAGAAAGGCAGTGACGTCACTTGGCAGGTCAGGCAAAGAACAAAGATGCCTTCTACAATTAAAAGCCAAGGACTGCAAATACCAGGGGCTCAAAGAGACCGTGATTTCATAGTCCCTCCTCGCTGCCTTTTTTTTCCTACCCAAATAGCCAGAGCTCCATCTAGTGGCAAATTGGTTCTGCCCAGTTCGGGGTGTTTCAACTGCTTTGTTTCCATTTTTGGTGTTTCAAGTCGACCCTGGAAGTGTCACTAGCGCCTGCACAGTGAAGCCACCGACAGACTTATTGTCACTGCCACCTTGCCTCTTCGGATGCTGGAGAGTGAAGAACCATGACATCATTGTGTGAGCTACTCACAAATCTCACCTTTTATAGGCTGGGAACTGATGGGACCTTAATGACATTAGTGAGGGGAGGGAGGCTGAGATTTTGAGGTTTTGAGGAAAGAGAGAGTGTATATTTTTCACACTTGTAATAAAGAGCGGTCACTGACAATAGACCCAACATAAACAGCCCGTGTCCAGAAAGATTCGTGTCGCTGTGATGTGTGTAGGCTTTGTTGCCGGACTGCCTGGCTGGAACCCTGTCAGGATCTGTAACTACCTGTATGATCTTGGACAAGTCACCTCTGCTTCCCCAACTCTAAAATTACCATTTCAGTAAAGCAATGAGCTAAATGCACCTCTAACAACTCCTCGTGTGTGGAGTACGTTCAGATAAGGTTAGCTGTCAAATATTTGCCGAGTTTAATATGACATGAGTTGGAAAGTTACACTTACGGAAAATAAAATTCCCAACAACAGATACATTCTGATTCTGGTGTCCCCGGCCCTCCTCCCAGGCCCTCCCACCGCCCCACCCACTCAACTCCATGTCTCCTCCTGTGTTTCTCTCTACATCCTATCCCACACTATGGTCCTGCTGGATCCACCACTCACCACACACACACACACACACACACACACACACACACACACACCAGAACAAGCCTACTTCTCCCAGGTCTCTCTTTCAAGCCCGTGCCCTCTGATCCCTTCTCCCACCATCTGCAGACCAGAGCTTAGCGTTTCCAGTGCTGACCCTACAGCATACCTCAAGAGCTATCCTACCACAAAACATTCAGGATCCTGGTGTGTTTTCATCTTTACCTCTTCTAAATTAACACTGCAGGGCAGGGTGGGGGATCTTTTTTCGT
The DNA here is from genome assembly GCF_963924665.1 of Micromys minutus. Lineage (NCBI taxonomy): Eukaryota > Metazoa > Chordata > Mammalia > Rodentia > Muridae > Micromys > Micromys minutus. The sequence goes on along the minus strand of NC_137957.1, from coordinate 13,628,839 downwards.
TTTTGTATCCCACTACCCAACATGGCAACCAAGCACTCACGCACTTGCTGAGTAGAAGACACGGGTTGTTCGGGGCATCTCATTTCCAAGGTTGTCTCTGACAGCTGCCTTGCTAACGGTGCTTAAAGGAATTAAAATCCATTACAATGTATGATTGCTAGCAAGGGCTACAGGTGGGATGCTGAACATCCCCCACTTAAAATTCAAAGATAATTCAAATGCCCTATTGGTTTCAAAACTCTCTGCTTTCCTATTAATACCCGGACTACTTCAGACTTGTAACGTGCAGATCTTGCCTGAACTCAGTTTGCTAGTGGCTTTGGTCTGGATGCTCCCGGACTCCCCCTTTTCCTCTCTGCCCTGAAGTTGAACAATGTACCAGCCAGAGAGAGTATTACCGGGAATCCAGAGAATTCACCAAGCTGATAATTAGTTCCAGACAGAGCTGACTGTACCCGTAGATTTGAAGTGTCAGCCCTGAAGGTCGGATCTCTCACCAACAAATGCGAAGAACTGTGTTCATGAGCGGTTTTCACGAGTTGATTAAACGTTCTCCCCCAGATGACAAAAGCCAATGACAAATTAGAATGTTGTCAATGACAATTTTTAAAAACATAACACTCAAATCTCACCACAATCTCCTCTCTCTCCAGAAAGAAAAGGTGTGCAGACAGCAAGAACCAGAAAAGCAATCTTAAAGCAAAGACCATCCTTAACAGAAAATGTTCCGCTGGCCTGGGAGCAGTTTCGAACCACCAGTTCCATTTCCTTTAGAAGAAATGTTACCATAGGTCGGGAACCTCTAGCTAGAACACCTGCTATAAAGTTCTATTGGAAACAAGGTTCTCATTGGCCTGGGGCCTGACACACACTTTACGTCCAACTGTTATTGGCTGAATGGATGGGCAGCTCCTTCAGCTGCTGTGCAAAGTCAGCAGCTGGAAAGTCAGCAGCTGGATAGGTAGCTGTGGCGTCACCATTGCTAAGCTGAGTTACTGTTATGCGCAGAAGCCTGGAGTTTAAGAACGCCCCGGCCTTCCAAACCATTCTCAAATCAAAATTAGGAACGGTTCCAACCGCTGCTTTAAAATGTACCACAGTGCAAAACATACCTTTGCGTGTGTATAGCCTCGTATGGCACCTATGTAGGGCCTTGGTGTCAGTTTTATAGCTCCTACTTTATATATGTATTTCAGTTACCTTTTTCTTTTCTTTCTCTTCACATGGGTTTTGGAGATCTCAGATACCCTAATATTTTTCTTAATATATACGAAGTATTAACAAGACAGAAAAACCCACGTAAAACAGTTTAATTTTTAAATACTTTTAGGAGGAGGATGACTGGAGACTGAACCTAGTTAGGTTCCCGCCCCTTTTGCTAGGGCCCCGCCCCTCTTTCTAGGGTACCGCCCTTTTTAGGCAATCCCTCTGTCATCACGCTTCCTCCCAGGCATTTCTGTCGCTTTTTATGTGAAATGGGGTCTTGCTGGCCTTTAACACAGTCTATAGCCCAGGCAGGTCTTGACATCTTGCTCTTCAGCCTCCCGGGGCCCAGTTTAGTTCTGGTTTTTCTTTTCGCGCCCTGAGATCACACTAAGACTCTCACTGACCTCTCTATGTTGCAGTGAGGAGTTTCACCCTGAGGTTTGCAAGCCCCCTCTGTAAACACGAAGCTTATGGTGTCAGCCATTAGAAGAGCACATGGCACCTCTAAACTAATACTCCGGGCTGGAGAGATGGCTCCGCGGTTAAGACCACTGTCGGCTCCCCCAGAGGTCCTGAGTTCAGTTCCTGGTGGCTCACAGCCATCTGTAATGGGATCCGATGCCCCTCTTCTGGTGTGTCTGGAGACAGATACAATGTACTCATATATGGAAAGTAAATAGATAAATATTTTTAAAAAAGAAAAAAATACTACAGACCCCATGGAACAGAGGTGCAGCACCTCCTGGCGGCATCTTCTACGGCTGATGGTCACTTTTTCCCTTTGCAGAAACCGTGTCTTTATCTCTTACAGTATTTCCTTTTATTCCCAAAGTAATTATGCTCCTAGTCTGGTCCTTTGGATTCTTCTGGGTTTCTGACTTGGTTACTCTATTATGGACCCACATTGCATATTTAATCTCCACCTTCCAGAGGCTTGCAATTTGGTAGAGAGCTATAAACTCCAGAGCTGGCCTTCCTCAAAGCTCCCGATGTCTCATCTTCTAAAGGTTTCTAGATAACCGCGGTATCAGCTTGTGTGTGCACTGTGTGCTTTTATTCGCTTTTATTCCCTACAGTTTTATAACCTCATAAGCGAATCTACCTCGTGTTATTTAAATATTTGCACGTGTGCGTTTCATATTACTATGAATAGTAACCGGATTCGAGTGCCTGAACTCGGTGAGTCTGAATGTGTGAATCTAAGGTAGCTATTCCTACTGCTTGCTGTTCTCGGTTATTTCTGGCTCTTCACTTCCCACGCTGGCGAGCAGGTCCTCCTGCTGCCCCCTGGTGGTGGAGACACCACATGACACGTTCCAGGCAGTCCATTAGCTGCAGAGATGGTAAAAGTGGTGCTTCCAAGTCCCTTAGCTGTTGGTATGAAACTGTGCAGCGCTTGCTTTTCTTCTGTAACAACCCCAGCTCTCCAGCAAATCTAGAGCGGCTCTGTTAACCGTGACCCCGGAGCAAGGAAAGAAGAAATAGATCTTCCATCTGGTTCACAGAGAATACAAAGAGCAAACGTGGATGAAGCTTCCGGCATGTGCAGCCCTTGGTACCTGCGATCGTTTGTCCCAGCAAGAACTCAGGTTCAAATAAGAACTTGTTTGATGTGCCAGGACAGCAAGCAATAGAGACCATAAGAAAGTTTATTTCAATCTCCTCTACTATATTAAAAATTCCTTTGGGCTGGAGATAGCCCCGCAGTTAAGAGGGAGCATTGCTCTTCTAGGGGACCCAAATTAGTTCCTAGCAGTGATATCATAACTTCTAGTAACAGCAGCTCCTCTGTGGTGGTCACATACCCCGGGTTCCATGAGCATCTCCATTCACGGATATCTACCCACATACACATAACTTAAAATAATAAATGTTTAATCCTCAAGGACAGGAAATCTGCTGCTAAAGATTACTGTACCCATTTCAGAAAACGCATCCCAGAAGCATGAGAAGTCTGATGCCAAGGTCATGGGAACATCACAGGAAGCCTACAGATGCTCGTCCACTGGTCACCTCATTAGTAACTGTTCCAAAGCACCTCTTATGGCCGGAAGAGAGGATTCTCCTCTTAGAAAGACGCTGAAGACCAGACGATTGTTGCTTTAACCGGACCACACAGCGTTAACTGTCCCAGTCCTTCTGAAAGCGAAGCAGTCAGTCGGTCCATGGCAAAGTTGAGTAACTTGTGGGGAAAGCTGAATGAATGAATGAGTGGATGGATGGATGGATGGATGGCTGAAATCCTTATCCCAAAGTGACTGCGGCTCCCTGGGCACTAACCACATCCACTACAGCTTCTTACTGATTCCACAAGTGGGGAGGCTGGACACAAGTACACAGAGATGATGCTCTCATTGTAGCTCCTCAATAAATACAAGAAAAAACACTCGCCATGATGCACCAAAAACACTTTAGTTTCTCCAGCCCTGAGGTTCAGCGATTAAACAAACAGCCTGATTTTTTTTTCAACCTAAAAGTAAACAGCAATAACAACACAGGCAACACCACACACAGACACACATCCATACACATACTACAATACACATTCACACACCATCCACACACATACTCATATGCAAGGACACACATACCACACAACACACAGACACAGATACATACAAACACAGACATATACACACTCACCCATCACAAGCACATTCATGCACACACTCCCATGCACACACACTACAGACCCACAAACACTCACACACACACACACACACAGGTGCACCCACACACATATGCACGCACATGTCATCACAACATAAAGCTTTTTAAAAATAGCCCTCGGACAGACAACTTGGCGGTTTCTGAACATAAGCAAACAGCGGCAGCTTCACACACGAGAAGGAAAAGGATCTCGCAATGAAAGGCAGGAGGGCAATCAGAAGAAAGTCCGAGGGCATCAGGTTCTTCATCTTGTGAAGCACAAAGACACACCACCTTGGCCATAAAATGGCTCCCAGAATTCCCTTTCCCTGCATCACAGAGCCCCCTGGGATGCTGGCTCCGTACAGTCACAGGTCTGGGCCTCCCAGCAACTGGATCGGAACACACAACTGAACTATGGAAATGGAGTGCAAGTCTGCAGACCATGTGATCTGCCAGAGGAACTTTAAAGGCCAAGGCACTTGCTTTCAGTTTCTTCCTCCCTCCTGGGATGTGGTAACAGTTAGTAAGCACACGTAAGCCCCGAAACAGAAGTTGCTTGAGAAGAACATGAAGCCATGAAGCAGAGATGGCTGCCAAGTTCGACCTGGTACATGAGAGAAAAATAAGTTTCTGGATTCTTTGAGTCTGCTGTGTCACTCTCTACCACAGGTAGTCTCTGGGCTATCACAGGCTAAGCAGTAAATACACCAGTGCTGTAAAACGAACAATGGACAGATCACAGCTCCACCAGACTGGTGGACGATGCTAGACTAAATACCGAAGCAATAGGAGGGGGAACCCCTTAGCTTTCATATCTGGATACTATCCCCGGATATGTTGCTATGACTATATCAAAAGTATAGAAGTAAGTATCAAAAAATAATGATTCAAAGTTGTTTCAGGGGAATGAGTCGGAGAGAGGTAAAGTTGGAAGGTATTGCTTACCGCTTGTGCACTAAGAACCATTTGCAGATTTTTTTTAATAAAAATAAAATTAACATGAAAAGCATGCTGTGTTCCAAATGAAAATGTGTTTCACCTAAAAAACAACCACTCTGAATGTTACCTTAACTGGTTCAAGGCCCAGGACTTGTAAGTTAAAGTATCTATGTCTAGCTGTGATTGGTATCACTTTTGAGGCAAGGTCTTACTATGTAGCCCAGGCTAGCCTCAAATTTGTGAGGATTACTGAGGCAGGAGGATTATGTTAAGTGCAAGGCCAGCCCAGGCTATATGAGTGCCTGGATAGCCTGGTTTACAGGGTAAGGTCCTGTCTCAAAACAAAACAGCTCCTTCCTTCCTTCCTTTCCTCTTTCTTCACTAATTTATTCTTATTTCTATATTTCTGATTTTGTTCAAAAATATTCCCAATGACCCGTCACCAAAATTGCAAACATGATTTCCTGGTTCTACTTTAACCACTACTACCCAGGGACATGAACTGACCGAAACTCTATTTCCATTCTGTTCACCTAGGAAGCTGCTGCTAGGAGCCATTCACTTCTTCACTGAAGCCGTCTTCTCATCTGCCCTGCTGCCCACTACGCATACTGTATACTGACTCTGCGCATGCTCAGACACGACTTAACATGCTCCAAGACTCGTCACCATCTCCAGAGAAAGGCTCAACCAACCTATCCCACCTTTAAGACCTACCAGAGTCATTTCCTTTGCTGCTGTAGAACTTCATTCAGCCTTCCACATCCTCTGGTCCATACTGCCCTCCTCTGACTCTCATACCCTTCACCATTCCTAGTGCCTCCCTCTTAGAAGACAGCCAGCGTATACCAGTTGAATAGATAAATAAATACTATGTTCTGATTATGACCCACTCTTCAGTTCCTTCCTAAAATCCCCCTTTTCCTAGAAATTTCTACAGATTCTTAGCTTCCTTGCCTGTAAAATATGGGTTATAATAACAGTTATTTCGTTAAAGTTTGCATTAAATGAAATGTGTTATAATACTATATAGCTCAGTGCAGTAAATTTTAACATTCCCTATCCAGAAGGAAAACGAAAGAAGGAAGAGGAGAGAATTATGGAGATGAGGAGGAAGAGCATGGGGATAAGGGGGAGGGGCATGGGGATTAGGGGAGGGGCATGGAGATGGGGGAGGAGCATGGAGATGAGGAGGAGGGTATGGAGATTAGGGGGAGGAGCACAGAGATGAGGGAGGAGCATGGAGATGAGGAGGAGGGTATGGAGATTAGGGGGAGGAGCACAGAGATGAGGGAGGAGCATGGAGATGAGGAGGAGGGCATGGAGATTAGGGGGAGGTGCATGGAGATGGGGGAGGAGCATGGAGATGAAGAGGAGGGTATGGAGATTAGGGGGAGGTGCATGGAGATGGGGGAGGAGCATGGAGATGAGGAGGAGGGTATGGAGATTAGGGGGAGGTGCATGGAGATGGGGGAGGAGCATGGAGATGAGGAGGAGGGTATGGAGATTAGGGGGAGGTGCATGGAGATGGGGGAGGAGCATGGAGATGGGAGGAGGATGATGAGGGAGAGCATGGAAATGAGCGGGGAGGAGGGAGGGAAAGGCAATAGGGAGGAGGGACAAAGTTACACAGTTACAGAATTTAATTAGTTTAGTTTGGAGTAGAAAGATGGGACCATTAAACAAGTAACTTCACAAAAATGACTTTTCCACTTCAGAAATTACACTTCAATGACCTTATGAAAATATACATATTTTTTTTTACTTTGAGAAAAAGTGAAATTTTAATTTTTGCAACCAATCATTTCAGACAACTCAGAGTGGCCCAGCTTTGTGCGTGCAAAAAGAATCAAAGGGTGGAGGCCACTCTTATCAACTCCAGCAGAAGTTATAAATTACAGTTACGATGTTACTGTCATGCAAAGATAAAGTGTCCAAGGACTTAAAACTAATTTTGCATATGACCCTGAGAAGTAAGTATTCATAACTTCTAAGACTTGGATTCTCAGCGCTTACAACCTTGTGACTGACACCCTCCCTCATCAAAATACCAGTGAACTCCACTGTCCTAGGCACCTCCTACACAAGATGCTGGCGACTTTGTATATATACCACGCATATTACCTCTTGCAATCAGCTTACCAGATAAGAACATCCCAACCTCCTTATTATGCTCTTTTGATAACCTTTTTAATCAAAGGCTTTTAAAGGAATATGATAGTTTTTATTAAATTACCTCAGACTTAGGAAATAGATATAAATATATCTTTTCTTGTTTAAAAAAGTATCAGCTCAAGAATAGACTCCAGGTTATAAATTAAAATATCATTAATGAATTTAAGGTTGATAGAATTTAAAATACATGGTGATGTGTTCGTTTCAATGAGATTGCCCCCCCCCACACACACACACACATACTAGGCTCACTGCTCTGAAGGACTGGTCCCCAGGGAGTGGTGTGTGGCCTTGTTGGAGAAGGATGTCATTGGAGGTGGCTTTGGGATTTCAAATACTCGGCTCAGGCCCAGCGTCTCTGTGTTCCTGCCAGATGCCTCTCCAGCACTGTGTCTGCCTGCTGTCACCATGCCTACAAGGGACTGGCCCTCTAAACGTGTGAGCCAGCCCCACTGATGATGTCTCTTCCCAGCAACAGGACACTGAGACCTGGTGGTAACTAGTAAATACAATAATCCTTAAAAGGACACCATGGTATAAAAACAGTAATGCGAAAACAACCACCTTCAACTACAGGCTCCATCTTAACTAACAGAGACAAGAGAGAAAAAACAGTCCCAAATTCCTGCCGTAGAGAAGAGTAAAATCCGAGGCACTTTTCACGTGCTGGTTAGGTCGGGTGCGATTGGTGGTATTTCTACAACCACAGAAACCAAAATAGTCCAAAACCAAAACAATCCGGGCAAATAAACAGAACACACGACAAGCGATGAGCGCAGGGAGAAGAAAAATCACAAAAACCTGAGCAAACAGAAGACAGGCCCATCAGCCACGTCCATGGAATAAAATAAAAATGATTTTTACGAGCTTATTAAAAAAGAGTGACTCACACAGCATTGCAAAATAAAGAAATGGCGCGGCACGGTTCGAAAGGGGACGAGGGAGAACCGGTGCTTCCTGTCCTCCGGTACACACGCGCACCGTTAAAGGGGAAGCGATACTTTTCATCACTCCCGTGAATGTGGAGAGCAGGTTATGAAAACAGGAAAGCCTGCATCCGCCCTTACGACGTAACACAAATAAGGCTCTTCTAGAAAGCTTCTGCTGGAGAGCAGAAGAGACGCACAGGAGAAAAGGTCAAATCCACACTCACATCCCACTGACCACCGAGCCCAGCACATTCCCACTGGGCTCTAGAAAGGCAGAAGGAAGCCCAGAGTACAGCTAGGCCACCGGGTAGAGAAAGTACCAACTGGGCAAGCTCTGTCTAAATCCCCTGGGTAATTCTGGCAGTACTGACACAGGCTGTCACCTTACAAAGGACTAAGGAAGAGCCTGTATGTGCTGACTCTCAAGAGACAGGCAAATCTGGGAGATGCTGCCTCCACCCCCTGCCTTGAAAAGTCTAGCTGGTGCTCCAATCAAAATCAAGACACTCCAACCGGAAGCTGATTCCGCTCCAGTAGGATGCTGCTCCCCACCTCTCTCACAGGCTGAGTCTTTGAAAGCAAATCCACAGAAGGCCCTCTGTCCTCCTCCTTGGTAAGCTTGAAGGGCAACACAGGCCAAACTCAGAAGTGCTCTCATGCTCTAGGTGGGCTCTCTAGGTGGACAGGCCGGCCTGCATCTGCTCCTCTGTCTACCGGACAGACAGACGCTGAAGGTAAGACAGAACGCCACAGTAACTGGCAGCTTACATGTTAGTAAAGTGAAAGCTAAGGTTACTGAGCTTGGTGGCAATCGCGCAGACAGAAGCAGGAAGCACAGACCCATACATATAAAAGGTAAAATAAATAAATAACATCTGGTGGCCAGGGGTGTGGGTGAAAGAAACCATGTCATGGAACGCAGGTAAAGCCCTGGGTTGCATCCCTACCTGCAAAAAAGAAAAGAATAGAAGGAGAAGGAGGGGGAGGAGGAAGAAGAAGAAGGGAGAGGAGGAGAAGGGGAAGAAGAAGAAGAAGAAGTAAAAAAGAAGAAAGTGTTCCAAACAAAGAAAACTATAACCATAAACAGTGGTCTGGAGCTAAGATTAAATGTTACCCGCCAGTTATGAAGAAAGAGTGTGTGGCTGAGGCTGACATTTGTGAAGATGAAGGTGACAGGAGCGAATTGTGGAAGCCAGTGCAGGAATTTGTTAGAAGAAGAAGAAGGAGAAGGGGAAGAAGAAGACGATGACGAAGAAGAAGAAGAAGGAGGAGGAGGAGGAGGAGGAGGAGGAGGAGGAGAAGGAGGAGGAGGAGAAGAAGAAGAAGAAGAAGAAGAAGAAGAAGAAGAAGAAGAAGAAGAAGAAGAAGAAGAAGAAGAAGAAGAGACTCAAAAGAGAGCATTACTATCAGCTAGGCAGATTTAAATTCTAAAGAGACAAGAGTGAAAATGGCAGGACTCACTCAGGACCAAAGGAGACACTGACCTCTAGTGCCCCAGCCTGGGCTGAGGTCCACTATCTGGTGGGGGTGAGAGAGTTTAAAGCCCAGAGCCCAGCTGTGGCTCAGAGAACCATGAAAATGGTAGCAGTGGTTACCAATCTGGGGAATAAGGAGGAGGCCAAAGTTGAGGTAGGAAAAGAAGTTCTGGTTTATGGCATGTCAGGGTGCCCTAGACAAGGCTATCCAGTCAGTGATGACACAGAAGGAAGTGGGGGTGGGGGAGCTGGGCTGAAGGGGAGATAAGAGGGAAAGTGACCTAAATACAACTGGACCTGGGGCCACGAAGTAAGAAGACTGAAGGAGCCACATCCAGGGAGTGAGAAGGGCAGGTGAGCTGTAGCCCAGCTCAAGGCGAGCTATCGTAGACAGGGTCTAGAAGAGAGTCAAAGGCGTTATCCCAGAAGGGCAGCAATGACCATCCCTGTAAAAGCAGTCCTGTTGCTAGAAGCACTTACTAAGTAGTCTCTGGGAAAGGAACCCTCCTAAGCAACTGTCTGGCTAACACCAGGGCCAAGGCAAGTACTAAAGAAAGCACTTAATCTGAAGGCTCCTGGTGGTTTTCGAGGCCTAGAGGGCCTGATCACCAGAGCAGGGAGCATGGCTGCGGGCGGGCAGACACAGCGCTGGGGCAGCAGCTGAGAGACACTGGGCTTGCTGTGGGCTTTAGAGACCTCATAACCTGTCCTCGGCGACACATCTTCAACAACGACACATGCCTTAATCTTCCCAAATTATTCTACCCACTGGGGACCAAGCAGTCAATACATGAGCCTATGGTAGTGTTCATACCACAGTAGCATAGTAGCACACACACACACACACACACACACACACATATATATATATTTCTCTTCATGATTAAAACAGTCCATGAGCAATGATACAATAGCATCTCCATTTTTCAAGCAAAAGAACTGAGGTATCATTTCTAATTAATTGAATAAGTCAGAAACCAAGACAAAGGCCGGTTCTAAGATGAAATGGCTGCATCAAACAACCCAAGTTGGGAAGAGAAGGGTCCAACAGAATCCACCGAAATTAACAGGAACACCGTTAGTGGTTTCCACCAGAGCAGAAATAGTACCACCAAGGCTTCACTTCTGAGACCTCCTGCCCCAGCTCTAACCCGTATCAGTCCCTCTATGAACTGTGGCCACGGCCCTAAATGCTGTACCTACTGCTATTCTCGAGGTCCACAGTCTATTCCCCAGACAGCAGCCAGAATGCTCGTTTAGAAAGGAAGTTTGGGTCTCCACACAGCCCGCCTAACATCCCCTCAGGGCTTCCGTGTTCACATAGCTCAACTCTCACACTCCTGAACACCCGGTAACTGGCAGGGGAGAGCCTTAAAAGGTACAAACATTAACTTCCAAACCTGACAACTTGAGTTCCATCTCCAGACCCATAATGGTGGAAGGAAGAGGAGAGCCAACTACCAAAAGTTGTCCTCTGACCTCCACGTGCCTCTTGTTGACATGTGGGCATGCACACACATGCACACACATGCACACACATGCATGCCCACAATAAATTGGTAGGTGACCCTCAACTCTAACTGCTCTCTCTCTTGCCCCTACCACAAAGCAGTCTTGCTTTTTCTGTGACAGGATGTGGCAGTTTCAAACCAAGAAGGAAAACCCGAGAATGAGGCCTGTCTGTCTAGTTCACGATACCTCCGTCCCAACAAGAGACACATTAATTAGTGCCTCACGAGTAAGAAAGAGTCCATGTGTGCTTTAGATAGTTGTGAAAGAGAGCTGAAGAGGAGATGAGGCATTTGTAAACTAGCTTGAAGAATAAATGTAGAGCAATAGAACAAGAAGGGTTGGGTGGAGTCAGGTCATGGGTGAGAGGGCAGGGGTGAGTCAGGGGTGAGAGGGCATGGGAGAGGAAGGAATACTGGTAAGGACATCTAAGTCTAAATGCCTTTGAAAAGCTGCATTGAAACCTACTACTGTGTAAAGCTTCCTAAAATATATGCATATGTATACATTATACATATATATATACACACATGTATATATAAATATACATATGTGTATACACACACACACATAGCCTACAATGGGAGTACAATGTCATTCCCAAACACCACAGCCTGTCCAATAAAAAGCCCTGTGGCAGGCAGGAGTTTATTGGTCAGTGGGATCTGGTAGACACGCCCTCCCCAAATATCACAGGTCAGTTCCACTGCTGCTGGTGTTCTGAGAGGTAAGACATTGTTACTAAAGACTTCGTGTATTTGAGCCTCGGAACATGGGAAAATCAAACTGGTTCTCACCGGGATGCTCTCTCTACAGGTGCGGGAAGATGCTATGCATGGGAAGCTACTAAAGGGAAAAAGCACTTAGCTCTGAATCCACAAAAGTAGGCAAATGTGATGATGGTGACCAGCCACAGTCTGGTTGGATTTAAGGCCCACAAAGGGGAACTCACGTCTAGCACCTTTATCAGCATCAAGAGCCTGTGGCTGGGTAGATGATAGGCCCTGAGGGAGAACCAACTACTATCATTATGCTAAATGAACACAGAATTAAACAGGAGATTACGCCACCTCTCAGCCCTCACCTACATTTGTAATAGACGGTGAGTAACAGAGAGCTCACCCAAAAAGAAACATCTAGAGGGCAGACCCTCCTCCCAAGGCTCCATGACCATCATGGAAGAGGAAACAGAAAGACTGCAGGAGTCAGACGCCAGGCAGGGTTGCTGCCCGGATGAGGCGATGAGGCGGGGAGAGAGCTGCGCACCGCCATTCACAGCCGCCATCACTGCGTCACTGCGTCACTGCGTGCCCAAGGCTCGCTTAAGACCAAGCCAGACAAAGCTCCAAGCAGAGACTGGAGAAGGAGTCACAAAGTCCCACCCCAGCTGAGGAACCACCGACAAGTGATGGCTACTGGGAGAGATTGAGATCAAGTCCATTCTCCTCCGAGATCCAGTCCCTGAGAACCTAACGGTGCTCCAGCAGATGGACCTACGCCCCCGCCCGTGCACACACAAACAATGCCCAATGAATTTAGCGGGTTTGAACACAGAGCACTAAAAACCGGGAAAATTCAAACAATAAAAAACGGGGGAAAAATGTAATGGCCCCTCCCCCCACAGCCAAAAACAAAGTTAAATCTCAGGGGATGCTAGGATAAATGGGCTTCCTGTTTTGTGGGAGAAATCTAGCATGTTTAAATGAGAGGTGTTAGGAAAATGTCCCAGAGCTTGGAAAAAACTGCAGGTTATTTTTAAAACTCATCTGAAAAAGTATTAATTTTTTATTTCTAATTTTGATCTCTAAAAAAAATGCACTTTTTAAAATAGTGAGCATTTGGGGGCTTCTGCTCCTTATGCGAACACAATTCTGTAATTTGGGGTTAGTGGAAAACCAGTTGCTTCCATCCCCATCCAGAACTTTATACCCCCCCCCCCACCGTCATTTCATGCTAGAAGGAAGTTCTTACTAAGTTCCCAACATATGAAGTATCCCTTGGACAAAAGTTATCTGAAAAGTCCTAGAACTGATTCACACAGAACCATAAAAATTCCATTAAAACAAACAAACAAAAAAAACCCCGATATTTAGAGCTAGCAAGATGGCATATCGGATGAAGTGCCTGCCACCAAGTCTTACAAATGGAGTTTGATCCCTCAAATACACAGAAGGGGAGAACTGACTCTCTCAAGTTGCCTTCTGGCCTTCACAAATGTACTGCAATGTGTATGTGTGTGTGTGTGTGTGTGTGTGTGTGTGTGTGTGTGTGTGTGTGTGTGTGTGTGCGCGCGCGCATGCACAGAGGCACACACTGGCATCTGCATACATAAATAAATGTAAAAAAAATTTAAGAAATGCTGGTCTTGTTTTAAAAGTGTGTGATACATGCCAACATAGAAACACAATATTTCGAGGGAAAAAGCAAAGCCCACACTGTGGCAGCAGACAGCAAGCATCTGTAAACACAGACTGAGCGGTGGGATATAAAGCTTCCTCTACAGCGAGGATGAAGACAGAGGAGTTCACACTATCATTGGTGAGGAATCCCCCCCCCCAAAAAAAAATCTCAGAGCACTGATTGATTCCCAGCAGAGGAACACGTGGCAGGCATTCAGACTTTTAAAATAAGGTCTATATATTTTATGTAGGTGACTTGCTCTTTCCACACGCATTAAATAATTTTGAATAAAGGAGTATAAAGCTTACTAATAAACTGAGGTGAGTGCTCACATATCATACAAGCAAAGCATTTTTCCTTTCACGGTCTTTAAGAGTACAACCTACTTTTAGCATGGCCAGGGGCAAATTCTGCTGGTTATTCATACCTTTGAAAGAAGGCTTCCCACTCACAGACATTCTCCCAAGCATGAAAAAGCAACCCCTGGCTGCTACACTTTAAAAAAGAAAGAGGCCTCCTTTCTAGTGCTTAATGCTGCTACTTCAGACCAGGCATATGATGCTTCTAATACACTGTAATCTATCTTTCGAATAAGTACTAAATCTTTAAAAGGCTTATGTAACTGTAGCTATAGATCCAATTACTGGGCTCTCACTAGGATACAAAGTTCAAAAACAAGATCTTAGACAATATCTGTAGATAGTTCAACAAAACAGTGAAACTTAAAAGCATAAAAAGAAAAGCATAATTCTATAGAATTTATTGTCCATGCTATCTCCACTAGAAGTTATGGAAGCTCCTGGGAGATTTCCAGATAACCCATAGACCACAGATGCTTAAAAGCAACATCAGAGGTTGGCAGGTAAACCCTAATTCTGCAGCTACAGAGACAGAGACATAAGAAAGTTAAATGCTTAGAACACAAGTTAGAACAGTCCCCTAACTGCCACCCACCATTCCTCTCAGACCACTGCAGCTCTCTTGCAGCTCTACTGGGTAATTATGCAAATGAGCCTGAAATGTTTCAAATGGCTCTTCTTATGGGTGAACAACCTCTGTATTCAAACCATTCTCTTCCTGGCCCACTAAGGCAGTCTGACACATTCAAATTAAGAAACCAGAAATAGGGCTGGAGAGATGGATCAGTGGTTAGGAGCAGACTGCTCTTCCAGAAGTCCTCAGTTCAAATCCCAGCAACTACATGGTGGCTCACAACCATTTGTAATGAAATCTAATGCCTTCTTCTGGTGTGTCTGAAGACAGCTACAGTGTACTTGCATATAATAAATAAATCTTTAAAAAGAAAGAAAGAAATCAGAAATAGGGGGAGGGATGGGTCAGGAGTTAAGAGCACTGGCTACTCAGAGTACCAGAGGACCCAAGTTCAATTCCCATCACCCACATGTCAGCCTACAATCATTTGTACTTCCAGTTCCACTGCCCTCTTCTGGCTTCCATGGTCAGTGTATATACATAGTATAGACACAGACATAGGAAAAATGCCCATACACATAAAATCTAAACAATAAAAGAATTTAAAACCTAACATAATTTTAGAAAAAAATATCAGAAGCAAAGATGACAGTGAGCTTTCAATTTTCAACTCTCCCTTTGATTACCATGAAACTAGAACTCCAAGAGTACTTGTGGTCACCTACCCCAGTACCTTATCCAGTCTGGGCTAGGTCCCGGGAGACATGGCCACACTTTTCTTACTAACACATTACTGATCATAAGAAAAGAAAAAGAAAATAACACACACATTACAATTCTCTCCAACTCCCACCAAGCCCAGAGTCTGTGGTCACCAAACCCGGTAAAAGCAAAAGAGTAAACAGGCAAATGTAAGATGGATCTACGCCAGGACTGTCTTACGTTCCCACGTAGACAGACTCATTCGTGTTAATGACTTAAATTTGACACGGGTTCTGAAACATTTTTCTTGGTCATTAAAGAAACCGTGAGAATATGTTGCTTCGTGTGTCGCAGTGGCAGACAGTTATGACCAGAACAGTGAATGCTACAATGGGTTACACAAATTTCACCTCAGAATCACATGGTAGACCTGGGATTGGTGCCTGAAAACAGAGTTTTTGAAGTATACCATTCATGTCTCCCCAACCTCAAGACCATTTAACAACACTGTATCTCCTGGCCAGGAAAAGAAAAAAAAAAAAAAAAAAACTTTAGAAATTAAAAATAAACCACAAATCGGGGTATACTATTATCTGTAAGCTACCTGAGAACAATTTCTAGGCCTGTTCTCTCAGGTTCACCTTTAACCAGCTACAGGTGTTGTCAGTCTCCACGGGCCATGGGAATAAAGCCTTACTCAAAGGCTCCCTCTCAACCTCAGACATCAGGAGTATGGATACTCTGAGCTCACCTCACACCAGAGAGCCACGCTTCTCCATGGTACAGTGGCCAGGGCGGCTAGCTCGAGGGTGCTGGAACCATACAGGTGACAACGGTTAATACAAGACATTCAGGGGCTCTGTGTGTGTGTGTGTCTGTCTGTCTGGCTTAGTACAAAATGGCGTGCAGTGATAGTCGGGCTTCATATATTTTATTTAGACTAAAAAAATGTCAACAATTATTTAAGACAGCAATGGAACATGTCCCTAAGACACAGAGCCAGGCAGAGAACTGAAAGTTACCATCTTTACCGCCTGCCCATTCCAGGAGGGGTGTGGGACACGATGTGTCCGGAACTTAAGTTTTGTTGTATTGAGGAGGATGGGGATAGAGCAGTCCCACTGCGCAGGTTAAGGGCACTCTAGATTCGGTACCTGCCCTATTTCCTGCACAGTTCATGGGCGATCTGAAAAGCCACACTCACAGACAGAATGCCAGGTGCCGAGTGGATCGCTTTCGAAGCCTTCTCAGGTTCCGTGTTCTTTGGGATTCTTTTCCCCCTTCCCTCCTCTGGCTGGAGCCAACCCTGTTCTCCTCTTACCTCTCTCTCCAGCCCTCTCCACTCACACAGGTCTCGTTTCCAGTCCTTCTGGCTCTCCCTCCAACCTCAGCACACGTGGCTCCGGTGCCCTCTTCCACGGCCACACACAAGCCTACCACACACTTCCACAGCAAAGATCTGAAGCTAATGCTTCACCTCCTTTACAAAGCTGTTTGGAGTTCCTGTTCTCTCGGTCACCCAGGCCTAACACTTTGCCATCACCCTTTACCCATCCCTTTCTTTCTCAGTATCCACTTAATGATCTCAGCCCCTCCCCCAAGGCTTCCCCCATCCCATTGCTGATCCCTACTTTGGGTCTTCATTAAAAAAAGAAAAAAAACAAAAACAAACAAAAAAAAAGACCCTCCCACGTTGTTTCTCAGTCACCCAATACTTTGCCAATACTTTGCCAACTCCACTTATCCTGTGACCTGTTAGAAATACCACCTGCAATTCAACTCTGATTGCGACATTCCAGGGACCAAGAAACTCCAATTTCATAGCTAATGAGGCCAGTCCAAACCTCCGGGCCTTTACATTAGCTGTCGAGTTCTGAGCCCATCCAAGTGCTCCCCCCCCTTCCTTGTCACTGCCCTGCTGTTTATACCTGTTCCGTGCCTTCTGCATTTGCTGTGTCTGACGTAATATCGAGGGCTCAAGCAGAGCCATTCTCTCCCGTCCTGTACTACTTCAGTTGGTGGGAAAACTTCCTGTCTCTTACATATTTAATCCTCACATGGAAAATTGGAATGCTTATGGAAACGCTTATTAAAAAAAAAAAAATCTATGAAACAAACGAAGATTAAGAAAGGGCAGTGCCCCTGTGAGGAGGAAGTCGGCATATAGGAGGTCAGCATATAACATAGCTGTGGCCCTGTTAAAGGGCTGGGAGCCTTCTCAGAATTGCAAGTGAACCAGGAGCTCGCTGCATAGTGAACGCACATGGTGTTGGGCGACACAAGCTTTTGGAGAACCCAAGGAAGTTACACACACAGTTCAGTAGGAACAACTTCACAGGGCACCACAAGGGGCCGGGTCGACCACGGAGAGGGGGCGGTGGAGGGGGAGAAAAGAAAAGAAGAAAAAGGCTGGCGTCGTGAGCCAAACCTCGTGAACTCATGCTCCCTAAATTCTTCCTCTTTTGAATGACGCTGTCGCTTTCACACCATTCATGAATACTTGGACTCAACATTGTCGTGAGTGGATTCCTGAGAACAAGCAGCCGGCGGCCCGCAGGCTGGATGGATGGTTATCATCCAGGATCCTCACAACTGCATCGTTCTCTGAGCTCGTAACTCCTGGGTGTGACGCGTTCGGGACGAAATCCTGCAGTGTAAAGACTGAATCTCCCCAAAATCTAGCACAGGAAAAGGCTGACTCAAGCTCGCCACATGATGCCAGAGGTCAAAGAGACTTTGGAGGGAAATCTAGACCAACCGCACGAGCCACGCTGTGTGTCGTCAGGTTGTTAATCCTCTGAGATCCATTCAGCCAGCTTTATATTTGTGGTCAAGGGACACAGACACACATGAAGAGCGGCGGAGCTGCCAAGAGTAACTGTAAACAGCAGAAGGACAAAAGGGTAAAAACGGGAACAGCCAGAGACAAGGGACACACGTGAAGGCAAAGACTAGAGACATAGAATGTCCCAGGTCTTCGTTGTCCATCATAATCTTGGACCCTAATAAAGTCCGTCTGTGCTTGGCTTCCAACGGTCTTCCAGTGCGTTCCTTTGCCCCTTTCTTCCTTCCTTCTGACTAAAAGCTCAAAACTCTTCGCTTTGGATTATTTCTACTTCAGGGTTGTTTCTGTCTCTTGAAACAAGCAGTAATCAAAACCTTCCACAAAGTCAGCTGACTCATAGCTGCTCTAGGTTTTTCCCCCTACATTCTCTTAAAGGCTTCAAAAGAAAAGTTCAGACTGTTGTTGGGCAATGAGATCAAGAGCCACAGTGAAGAACATTTTACAAGAATGAATTACGCCCAAGAAAGAGACGATAAAGGGCTTTCAGGGTAAAGTCACAAGATCCATGTCAGCCATAGGAAATGCTAATGGACTGCACCATCCAAAGGACAGTCAACTGTAAAGACCTCAGGCTGGTAGGTGGAACCGAGTCTTCCCAGAGGCAGGATTCGAAAGCAATGCATCACTTGATGGGGTTTTGTTTGGAAGGTTCCCCAGGTAACTAATCACAGGCTTTGAGGGCAGGAAGTGCTGAGTGAACTCTGATTATATCTCCCCAGACCCAAATACAAACCCAAGTTATGGGACGGGTGTCAGAGGCTTCGGTTTACCTACCGAAATGGCAGACAGACATTTGCCAGGGACAGAGCAGCACACTCTGAAAGTACAGGGCTGCATTTTAAAGGAGTTCCAGTCAGGTAAGTACCTTCTGTGAGAGACAATCCTGAGGCAGATGGCTCCCCAACGCTGAAGCCACGCCCATGGGACCCAACTACCTGGAGACCAGTTTAACAAGTCAAAGGCTGAACTGACACTCAGATGTCTGAAGGAATGAAGTGGGTGGCTCTTCGGGGTTATGTAAATAAAATTGTACCAGAGAATCCTGCAGTTGGGAAGTATTTACAGAACAAGTTGGAACCAAATTCATCAACCAATCCCCAGCCACGTGTGTTACATATATAAATGTGTGTGTGTGTGTGTGTGTCTGTGTGTGTATGGTTTAAAAATAAAAGGGCTCTGACTAGATTATGATGAAACTCAAAAGCATCTACTAACTTTGTTTTCTGATGCTTTAAAAAAGAAAATCTATGTTTGCTTACCAAGTGAAAAAATACACCAGAAAAACTGATAAATCCTAATTTCAGATAGTTTTTAGACTTTTTTTTTCCCTGACAGTCTGACAACCAAACCTCGGCTGGCCTAGAACTTGCTACCCGAATGAGACTGACCTCAAACTCACACAAGCCTGCGGGCCTCTGTCTCCGTGTGCTGGGATGAAGGGCCTCCCACTGTGCTCCATGTTAGATGCTCTTATCTCGGAAGTGAAGGGACAAGGGCTTCTGACCTGATAGGTTCAACATTTTAGCCGAGCTACTGGAACAAGTAACGTTAGAAGTTGAAATAGGGCTTTGATTCGAAAACTAAATGACACCGTGTGCTGCGACCTTGGCAGTCGGGCAGTTTAGGCACTATGACAAAAATCTAAATGGCAAAGAGCTACTGAGTTTAATATAAAAAAAAATTTCCAGACAGCCACACAGGAGAACTATTTAAAGCATCAGAAATTCGACTATCAGGTAGAAACAAATTTTTAGAACTATGTTTAAATAGTCCAAATATAAACTTGGTGTTTGAACTTCCTGGCAAGAGGCCATGGCACAGTTGATTTTGGTTTTCAAAGGCTGTTTGACCACAAACATCAATAAGCCCACTTATCACACACACACACACACACACACACACACACACACAATCATTCATATATTCCCTTCAGCACAATCTGTTCCCTATCCAGCCCAGCAGGTTTTAGAAACCCATTGATAAAATGTTTAGTGGGAATCTGCTGATTCCCAAGAAGGAGCATTACCAAGCAGCTCCAGGATTCTGAGTCTATTTAAAGGTGGATCCTTCAGAAGAACACTGCTCAGGAACAAACAGTAGAAGTGCAGTCATTGCTAATGTGAGTGATTACAAACTGTGTACATTTAACCATGAGCCACTGGTTCTGAGAAACCACATTAGAAACTATAACCCTGAGAATCTTTCCTGGGTAACATTTTATCCACCAAGGACCTTTAAAACCTACTTTGTCTTTCATGCTGCATGGGGTGTGGGGTGTAGTCAACTGTCAACTAATGTGGCTCGTCCTGGGTAGCCAAACCTCATTTCGACAGTTCAGTCTATCCTATCGATGGATAGCACGTCGACCACCCAACACTTCCCACGTAATCCCAGTTTCTGATGACTGTAACTTTCTGCCTTGCCGGACAAAAATGAATCAAGCCGTGGTTAGTTTACTCTGTCCAAATTCAGGAGCCCCTGAAACTTAATATTTTCCTTAAAAGTCTCCCCTTTGTACTTGAAATAATTGGTTTTTTGACACTCGATGTAAAAAAGAGGGGGGAAAAACACCCTCCCTAATACTTTCCATATGATTCAAAGAAAATTCTTTTAAATTCTTAGTGTTCCCACTTCAGAATTACCACGCTCGTCGCATAACCTACAAAGGCAGGAACAGTACTTTTTATTGAGATAGTTTGACTAGAAATAGCCCAGTGGAAAAGTTTAAGAGAAAAAAAAAAAAAAAAAAAAAAAAAAAAAAAAAAAAGGAGGGGGTGGGGCTCTGGTGTTTGTTTCCACTTGAAAAGAAAACAGAACCGGTACCTGTTCCCTGGGGTTCGGCTGGTACCTGTTTGGCCTATGAGCAGCCAGCCTGGTCCCGGGTGTGCCCCCTGTCCCCGGGCCTGGCGACGCCTTCCCGGTTCCCACGCCCCGGCCCGTTATACCCCAACCGCAGCTGCGGAGAGGGACGCGCCCTCGAAATTGCAGCCCGTGCCCCCCGCCACCCCACTGAGCCTCCCCGGGGACCCGCGCGGGGCCGACGGCTCAGGTTCGTGGCAGGGACGGGTAAGGTGTCAGCGCGGCGGTGGCGGGGCGCGAGCTCTCCCGCCTGACCTCGATCTGCGCTGCCCCTCGTTGGCGAGGCGAGACTAGGCGAGTCTCCCGGGTCCGCCCGGGTTCTACGACCGGGGGATGACGCTCACTGCTGAGGGGTGGCGCGGGCGCTCCCGGGATGGGGGTGGGGGGTGGGGGGTGAGACTCAGGTCCCAGGCTGACTCTGAGGGTTGGAGGGCGGGATGGGGCGAGGCGGGGACTCACCGCGCGGCGTGGTGGCCGCGACCACAGCTAAGCAGAGGCCGAGACAGAGCGCGATTGGGCGCCGGAGGGTCCGCCGCGCACTCCGGGGAAGACGAGCCGCCGCTGTCCGATCCCTCCTCCCTCCCGGCTCCGGGCGACAAGACGGGGCGGCGGGAGGCATGACGGGAAATTCCTGGGCACGGGCGGCCGAGTCCAAATATGAGCATAGCAGACAAGCGAGGGAGGACGGCGGAGCGCGCTGGCCGCGGACGGGGCCCGCTGCCCGGGACGCCGCGGAAGCCAACTCCCGCCTCCAGCGCCGCCTCCGCCTCCCCGGGCCAGCCCTGCGGGGACAGCGCTTCCTTGCCTGGGCACCCCGGGGCAGAGCCCCCTCGCGGCATCCACCCGAGACCACTACTGTAAGGTCGGGACGCCAGAGAGCACAGAACCTGGGGGATGACGTGTCCTGGTGGTGGCGGGATTAAGTCTTGGCCTGTACCAAAGTGCCTGAGAAGTGCCAGTTAAGGTGTGGCATGGGCGCTCCTGTGCCTACTGAATACGCATAATACAGAGGACCACGGTCTGTGTCCCAGGGGTCGCACCTGAGAGGGTCCCCACCACACCCACTGTGTGTCCAGGTGAGAATGAGAATATGCTTATCACTCCCCACTGGGGTGTGTGTGTGTGTGTGTGTGTGTGTGTGTGTGTGTGTGTAGTGAGATTCAGCAAAAGGGCAGCCCCTGAACTTTTACTTGAACACCATATATGGAGTCAAAAAAGCAGGCTGACTGGAAAAGTTTTCATCCAGCTAAAATGACTTTACACCAACATTCCTCCTCACCTTGACTCAATAGTCACTCATACAATCTGTCCCCAACCCCACCACCTCTCTGTCTCTGTCTCTGTCTGTCTGTCTGTCTGTCTGTCTCTGTCTGTCTCTCTGTCTGTCTGTCTGTCTCTCTCTCTCTCTCTCTCTCTCTCTCTCTCTCTCTCTCTCACACACACACACACACACACACTTGTATTTATCACACTGTCCAAGGAGGAACTTTGATATGTATTCTAAGGGCACTACCTCTGATGACCAACATGTCAGCCCCAGATGTTTAATCACAGGCCAAGCGTGTGAGTACCTGACTTTTCTTTGGCACTAAACTCTACAATTAATCAGATCCAAATGACCCTCCGTCTCTCAAAACAATGAGTGTAATTATGTCTTAATTACTATAATATATATCCACATTCCTCCCCAAACAAATGTTTGCCAGGATCTGGAGACGTGGGACGTTATACAATCACTTCTCAACATATTAGGATAGTGCAGGAGTGATTAATTGGCGGCAAACACGGAAGGGGGAAATGTCAAACAGATTTAGAGGGTGGATTATTCCAACATGAGCTAAATGGGGGATAATTTGTCCATCACACTGTGCTTGGAAATGCTTTATCTGAAAGTTAGTAAACCTCATTTCCAAACAAATGCAATTCTGGCAAAGTATGAAGGCCCACAAGCCAAAACACAGTGCATTTGCAATTGGCTGCTCCTAACGCATCCCATGAATTACGCCCAACGAATGGGCAGATTTCACCTCATGCATTAGCAGTGGTGGTGGAGCTATGGGCAAACGGCCTAAGTTGTAATAGGACAAAGAGTTTTCAAGGCCCATTAATACTATCCAGCTATGTACCTGGGACACAGTGGGCAGGAACAGGAAGCTTGAGTATCCCCCCCTTCTCCCTAGCCACCCCTCACCACACACAGTTGAAGCTTGTATTACACAAGCAGCCGTTCTTTCTCCTCTTTTCCCAGCATGGTCCCTTCCCCATAATCTAAAGAACAAAAGTAAGAGTGCAGTCAGTCATAGACGTTAGAAAAGAACTCTACATAAAGGGGGAATCGTGTCTCGAAGGGCTGTAGCAAGCTTAAAATGTAGCTAAGCTTAAAATGACGCTAAGACGGGCAATGCCACCACAAGGCGACTTGTGGGGAGATGGAGACGGGTTCGCAGGCTGCGCCTGTCAACCGGCAACTATAATGTCTGAATTAAGTATGTCAAGGACATACTCATGGACGAAGAAAGGACGAACTCAATGGATGTAAAGTAAACGGCAGACAGGAGGCTAGATATTTTACACCTGATGTCCTGTTTGAATCCTGGCAAATACCTGTGAAGTTAGTATTTCTGCCTGTCCTGCAGTTAGGAAGACATAGGCACAGAACCTTCACCAGGAGGAAAGAGGTGGGGTTGGAATTCAAGCTTCAATCTACAGTGTGTGCACGTTTTCACCATGTTAACATCATCTATTTCCTACACACACACACACACACACACACACACACACACACACACACACACACACACACCCTCACAATGAGGAGCCTTCAAAGAGGATGTCCCTTGGGTTCTTAAGGTTTTAAGTATCTGTCAGGCACTCAGGTTACCTCAGGTACGGGAGGTAGAGACCGACACAGAAAGAAACTTGACCTTAGCTGGCTTGCCAGAGGCTCCGAAAAGAGGGAAGGTGCTATCCTCAGACCACTCCCCCATGAGGTCTGTGACTGAACTGCTGAAGTTTAAATCCCCACGACGTTTCTCGGTGCCTTTTCACCATGGACTTAGTAACAACAATCTTGTGTGTTATCTTAAGCATTACTTGATTTTAATTTTAAAAAGGGCCTGGTGGAAATCATCACTTTCCCCGAATCCTGGGCCAATTCTCCAATGTGACAGTGACACACTGGCAAACATTTACACCAGAACAGGCGAGTGGGGGACCTGACCGGTTGCATTAACTTACTCTGGGGCTGTAACTACTCTACTAGTTACATTTATTAATGAGCTTGAGGTCAGAGTTTGGACAACATAAACAAACATAAGCAGTCCTTGGGCAGCAGAGCTGTATTGCATGGCTGTGATGCCTCCCAGCCCTTGCCAGATGGCTCATAATCAAAGACCCTACAGGGAAGAGCCTCCTTCTCCCACCAGTCTTGCAGGTGTCTGTGGGTGTAGCCTACACAATACCACCAGAAACAGACTATGTCTCTAGGTGATTCAGCAGTGGCTAACCTGAAATGGTTGCATACTACAGAGCAATGTCAGGTGTGCTGAAGAAATGAGTTAGGAAGGGGCCAGGCATAGTGGGGCAGCTTGTAATCCTAGAGCTCTGGAGTCTGAAGCTGTAAGTTCAAGGTTAGCCTAGGCCGGAGAGCAAACAAACATGTAAGAAGGAAAACAAAAATGAGAGATAAAGCCAGACAACACCAAAAACCACAAGAAAAATCAGAGCCAGCTAAACGATACCCTCACGGACATGCAATTCTCAGCTCCTTAATAAAACCTCTCGCTTTTTAACTAACTCTTAGGCTGATAGCCATAAATCTTTTAGTGGCTTCTTGCCTAACACGTTGGTGCGCCACCTGTTGCAGTAAATATTAAAAAATAAAAAATCGGTTTATTTCTTTACCGGCCCTGAGGTCTCACTCCTCAGGCCCGCCCCTGATACGGAGCCGCAAGCACCTCTGGCACCGGGTCCGAGCCACCACCATGGCCCAACTTGTCCATGCAACTCCCTTCCCTTGGTGGTTTACTACTGCCTGTTCTCCGCCTCTGTCCCAGGGTGTTTCACTACCCCAAAATCCCACAAACACAACTCTACAGGCTAATAGCTTTTCGTACAGATTTATATATTCAACTCTCAATCCACAAACCCTCTACACAAGATTGCATCAAGTAGACAAAGATACAAACTGCCTTTCTATATGAGATATTAGACCTATAAAATCCTTAATGTTCATGGCTTTTTAGCACCAATCAATATCACCTGGGTCCTTGGGAAGCTCCATGTCACCACGAACTTCCCCCTCCGTCTTCTGACCTCCTCTGACCTCTCAGCCCTCTCTACTTCCCTCGCCCCGCCCAGCCACAGGCTTTCCTCTATTTTACTAATTAAAATAGGAAGGTTCTGTTGGAGTCACGTGACTACGCAGCCCTTCTTGGGGAAGTGGAATTAACAACCACAGCTCTTATACATGAAAGCATGTCATCGGGGTTGGCTTCTAGGTTCAGAGGTTTAGCCTATTATCATGGTTGGAGGCACGGGGGCAGGCATGGTGCTGGAGAAGGAATTGAGACGAGAGAGCAAGCCATTGGGTCTGGCTTGAACTTCTGAAACCTCCAAGGCCACCCCAGTGGCACACTTCCTCCAACAAGGCCACACCTGTTCCAACACGGCCTCATGTCCTAATCCTTTCAAACAACGCCATTCACCTTGAGCATATGGGGCCATTTTCATTCAAACCCTACAAAAAGCTGATACAGCATTATGTTTTCAAACCTTTATATCCTTTCCTACCAGCCTGCAATCAGCACAAAACACACTTTACCTTTAAACCCTATCTGATTGGATTTCCTGTCTAAAGCCACTCAGATTTTTTTTCTCACAGCTCATGGTCCTACATTTGTGTTTAAAAATCACCTTTCAGGTCATGTTTAACAGTTTTCCAACACATTTTTTAAATTTTTATTTTTTTTACAATATATTCAAAATTACTAATAATGACTCTTTTGAACTGTTTTAACTTCCTCAAAGTAATCAGAAGCCCACAGTCATGTTTGAATCTAGGTTGTGAAAACTGCTTGTCATCAAAACATATGGAGCGATTAAAAAGAAATCTTCAAAAGAAGCGTTCTCTTCCAGTCATCTTCTTCTATGTGCTGAATGCTCACTGACGTACAAAATATACCATGAAAACAATAAAATGGCAAAAAATGTTTAGTATGCTAAATAAGAGAAATAAGGCAGGGGAGGTTTGCTAAAAGCATTTGGGAAAGAATCTGGAATGGCCCCAAAGAAGTAAGGAATCAATCTAGGAAACAGTGAGAGAGGGGGCTGCCGACCACGAGGCTGCCACGGGCCACCTCAGAAGCACATGGGGCAAGATCTGCTGCTTCTGGTGGTGTGCTGATAGAAAGACATGTGTCCTAGTGAGGTTCTGAGTAGCTTTAGGGTCTGAGCAACGGTTCCCCAGAAGTGTAAAGGCAGATGTGGTGATTGTCCTAAGGGTGGGTAGTTACTCCTATGGAGTGCTGTGTATGTTTCTCCCCTGCAGAGGAATACACTGAGATGTGTGCAGACTGTCCATCCAGCCCAGGGTCCTTTCAGCAGCCATACGTGGCTGATGGAAGGGTGATGGCACAGCAGCCACCGAGAGTCAACTGCAATGACAGGCAAAAAGTGTGACCGTTCTGCCCAGGCCCCTAGCCAGGCAAAGCAGTGCCAGCCGACCCACCAAGCCCACTGGAGGAGTGGAGGTGAGTAACAGCCCCATAGTAGTGCCCCAAGATGAGGAAACAGGGTGGCTCATGAGGAACGACTGTAGACTAAGGAAGGCTAGAGGGGTACTGTCCCACATCCGTGCCACTGTGGAAACAAATGACATTAGCTAATTTTTTTTTTTGTTTTGTTTTATTAAAATCTCTTCATCTCGGTATGGTAGTGACCCTTCAGAGACTGTGCCAACTCTGATTTTAAAGAAGAGTTTCATTATTTAATAGTGTTGCACGAAAAAAATCCCCAATACCAGGGGCATGTCACCTTCCTATAAGGTGTTGGCCAGGGCGGTGCCTGGGGTCTGTCACACACCAGAAGTTGTTACTACACACCAGAAGTGAGCTGTAAGTCCATACTGCCGAAGAGATCGTATGCTTCAGCAGAAGTGTGTAAAGATCAGGCCAGGAAGGCAATGGGAGGCCCATCCCTGACTGATGGCTTTTGTAGTGTTAGGAGGTACGCGGCAGGCTGATGGGGAAGGCTTGTCCCATTGTTGTCCCTGATAGGCTTTTGACACAGTACATTACTTCATCGGTTACTCTTCCGGGGCTGTGATAAAACACTGTGCCCAAAGCAATTTATAGAAGAAAAAGGCTACTTTGGACTTACAGTTCCAGGAGGTTGGAGTCCATGATGGCCGAGCAGAGGCGGACGGCAGCTGGTGGTGGGAGCAGCAGCTGGGGGCTCACATAACCAACTCTAAGAAGGAAAACAAGAGACCTACCTCATCTCAAAGCCTGCTCCCAGTGATGTACTTCCCAGTTGGGGACCAATATTCAAATGTCAGACTTACAGGGAACATCGCTTTCTAACCACAACACACCAGACAAGACATGCCCAGGGCAATAGTGGCACAGCTGTTAAAAGCACAACCCACTGCTTTCTTGCTTTTTGGAAGGCACACTCCAGGAGGGGAAACTCCTGTCTGGTACTGTGAGCCAGGGCAACTATTTGAAGGTGAGGACCTAAAAGGCTCCGGAGGGGGGGGGGGGGAACAACTGCTATTGTCTTGTTAAACATGTATGATATGCTTACCAAATTGCCTTTTGTGTGTTTATGCCCATAGTTTAGAGCAGCTGTCAGCCTAGGTCTTGGAGGAAAGCCCTTTGGTTCTTAGTAGGCAGTGGTTACTATCACAACACAACTTGTTGCATTGACTGAAAGTGTCTTGTAGAAGAACAATTCGGTGTTCACCCATAAATGTTTAAATATGTTAATTAAATGTGTGTATGTATGTATGTATGTATGCATGTATGCATGTATTAGCCACCAATACTCAGAGATCATAGAAGACAGGGCAGGGAGAATGTTAAGAGCTACAGGAAGGGGCTGGAGAGATGGCTCAGCAGTTAAGAACACTGACTGTTCTTCCAGAGGTCCTGAGTTCAAATCCCAGCAACCACATGGTGGCTCACAACCATCTGTTATGGAATCTGATGCCCTCTTCTGGTGTGTCTGAACACAGCTACAGTGTACTCACATACATAAAAAAAATAAACAAGTAAATCTTTAAAAAAAAAAAAAAAAAAAAAAAAAAAAGAGCTACAGGAAGAATGGAATGTTGCTCTCTATTTCCTCCCAATTGAAATATTGTATCTTGGAAGGAACCCTGTATGAAGCTAATGGATACCTAAAGACTTTGGAGGCTCATTAAGGTGTTGGATCATTTGTCTTTGGAGACAGACTCCCATACAGCCTAAGTGGATGTGAATTTGCTGTGCAGCTGAGGATGGCTTCAACTTCCTGATTCTCCTGCCTTCGGTTTCCAGTTGTTGGGATTACTAATGTGTGCTATCATGTCATTACTTGCTATTTTTCTCTAAAGATGTGTGTGTGTGTGTGTGTGTGTGTGTGTGTGTGTGTGTGTGTGCATGAGTGTAAGTGCCGCAGGGGGCCAGAAACAGGCATCAGATCCCTAGAGCCAGAGTTTCAGATGACTAAGCCTCCTAACTCGGGAACTAGGAATCGAACTCTGGTCCTCTGTAAAAACAATTAAGTGTTCTTAATCACCGGACCATTTCTCTAGCCACATATGAACATTAACCAATCGCCGGGGAAGCAGATACTCTGGCAGAGCTGCCTGCAGGATATGCAGGAGCCCTACTGACAGAACCAACCGAGTCTGCACATCTGCACCCATTCACCCCAGGGTCTGCTTTTCTGCAGTGGGGCTGCCTGATGTGGCTGCCTTGGAGTCATCCACGCTCCTGTTAATAACCTCAATAAACTCCTTTGTTCACCAAACTCAACAAAGAAAATTTTCCTTGGTCCATCAGTGCTTTATCTGGGATGAACAGACATTTTATTCATGTCTCCCCCAGAAAAGTCAAATACACAGATGTTTGTTATCTCTAAAGCTGGCTGTCAGAAAAGCTGAGCAATAAACTTGTAAGTCAGCAGCATCTTATTCAAGCCCCATGGCAGGAGACAGCCATGTATGACTTTGCAATTCATTGTACTCCACTGGGATTTCATTTGTATCTTAAATTAATAGCTGTCTCGTCTGCTCTGTGAGATGCTGGAAGTGAAGATAAATAAGGGGACTTTGCAACTACTGATACCTGAAGAAAGGCATGGCTGAGGTTGGTTGCATTTTTCTAAATCTGCCTTTTCTTTAAATAAGCCAACATTCTTTACATATGTCGAAGACGCTTCCGTAAGAGTCTGTTACAGGGGCTGGAGATATGGTTCAGAGGTTAAGAGCACTGACTGCTCTTCCAAAGGTCCTGAGCTCAATTCCCATGAACACATTCTGCACATGGTGGCTCACAACCATCTGTAATGGGATCGGATGTTCTCTTCCGCGTGTGTCTGAAGACAGTGTACTCACATAAAACATATAATCTTTAAAACATTATTTTTAAAAAGTCTGATATAACTCCAGTTAGATATCCATGCATACGTGGGTCATAAAAGATGTCAGCCCTAATGATCAGAAGACACTTCGTGGGCTGTAGGTGTGGGTCAGTCAGTAAAATGCCTGTTGTGCAAGCATGAGATGTGGGTTCAGATCCCTGGCACCCACAGAAGAGCCGGGTGCAGAGGCATGCATCTATAACTCTCATGCTGCAGGGAGGATGGTGGGCAGACAGTAAATCTCACTCACGGGCTGGCGTGTAGGTGAATCAAGTTCTAGGATCCTGACGTCCTATCTCAAAGTAAGGTGGTCACTGGTCAGGGATGGCAACCGATATTGACTTCTGACCTATCACACACACACACACACACACACACACACACACACACACACACACACACACGGGTGGAATATGGTGCAGGCACTGGAGTGATAAGGCATGCTGGGAAGGCTGCCCCGGCAGGTGATGAAGAAACCGGAGCCTAAAATGTACAAGTGAGACTGAGACAACGGAAGATACGCAGAAATATAGTTAGCAGATATAATGTAGAACATGCAAATACATTTGGATCTTAGATACAGAAAACCATTTTGAGCATGCAAATGTCTGTGTATTGTATGGAGCATGTTAAAACATCCCTGATTTATCTGAAAGCACCTTTAGGCGTCCTTTGTTCCCGTTCCATAAACCTGCAGTCATTGAGATCCTCAGTAACTGCACGCCCACACCCGTGTCTGTGTTTCTATTGGGTGCATTTGCTTTTCTCTAAAGAGCGGCCTATTTTCCAATCAAGTATATAATTCAGTAATATTATGACTGTAGTCTTTATTTTATTTTTTAAGACAGGGTCTTATTATGCCAGACTGGTCTGGACTCGTGAGCAGCCTTACCTCAGCTCCCCAGTTCTGGGATTACTGCTCAGTCCGACTGATCTGAAGACCTAGTCTTTTCCGTCACCTTCCACTTACACACAGGAAGTACACAACACAAGCATGAAGCAATGGCAGGAAGTTCTCCCTCCCTGACTTCAGAAAGTCTGAGTAGCCGCACCTCTGACTGCTCACTGCATGGTGTGTGCAAGAAAACAAAGAGAAAGGTCCAGACTAGGAGGTCTTTTCAGTGGAGGAGGAGGAGAAGCTACTGAAATCCAAAGAATCCATTTCATGTGGCAATGTGAAGCGCAGGTTCGGCCATCAAGAGCAGGGACCCTCAGAAGGCAGGCTCTATTTAAAAGCTAGGGACCACGAAAATCTTGCTACAGGGAAGCCCAAGCCACAGCTGAAGAACCCGAATTCCTCTCTCCTGCTTTATAACTCCACTCTGAAATGAGCAGCCTTGTCAGGACTTGGATGCTGAATGACTCACTAGTAAAAGCCTTTCTGCTTTTGCGACTCCTCAAAGTACAATGAATGTGTTAAAAATGCTGCTGACCTTCCAAGTGGGGTTGGCGTGATTATGTAGGCTCAATACTTACAGAGAAAACAAAGCAGGAAAAAAAAAAAAAAACATTAGCCACTTACCTTCATACAGACAGGAAGGCACAATAAAAATAATTCTGGAAACAAGTTCCACTCCCAGTAATGAGTTTCAAGAACAAATATCATTGGTTCCCAGTGATGGAAACAGGTATCAGAACCAAAGCTCTAAAACATCTCAAAATGTTCAGGAGAAAGAACCCCTAGGAGAGGCTTCTGTAATGTTCTAACTTAAGAGAAAACATCAAAATAGGAAAAAAAAAAAAAAAAAGGAAGAAAATATCTTTCACATAAGATATGCTCAGCTAATTTCATGTTACTTTGTGTTTATAAAAAAGAAAAACTGTATTTATATCAAGTATAAATGCCATCAATACCATGGGAAAAAAATCTCTGGACAATGTCCACCTTTGCCCTCGCCATCCCTTTGCCTCCACAGAGCACCATTTCATGTCCTGCTCTTGTACTGTGGGAAGCAGAGCACCCATTTCAACCCTGCCCCTCCCCCCGCATCAACATTCATAGAAACAACCGTTTGGTGATTTAGTTAATTCTAGATTGATGTCTCTCAGCCAGATCCCAATACTGCCAGAAAGGCAGAACTATCTGGGCACTTTGATATTCTGGGCTCTTTCTCAGACAAAGTGATCCAGTTCCCAGCAACTACCTCAGACGGCAGACAACAAGACGTCTACAAAGAATTCTCCTAAAACTCTGGCTTAGATTTAAAACAGTAGTTGCTGCCCTTACAGGTGTTCTTCACTACATCCAGCTATGAGGATTGATTTTCAATGTCTTATTTCCAATTGAGAATTCAAGAAGGGGTAAGCTTTGCTCTCTCCTTTCAATATATTGCTCACAACAGAGTTGGGAAGGGCTGATAAAGAAAAACATATCGAGATCTAAGACTCAACTCTCACAGCCTTTCTAAGACACACAATTCATTTATAATCCAAATAGTCAAGTCAGAGCAGACATTTCTACCTCAGTTGTCAGCAATGAACACTTAAGCCTGCCTCTTCCACAGCAGTCCCTTGGTAAATTGGGCTCTCTGTATGCTGAATGCTAGGATTACCACAGTCTGCAGGAGGTAGTCATTTTCTTTAAGGTTGTGCCAAATCTTAGAGAACTAGGATATCAGATTTATTGGAATACACTTTTATTGTTCCACATAATCAGGAATTTATGAATCTGATCTCAGAGTACGATATATATTTACTATATGAAAAGTTGGGACGTGAGATGACTTATAGCTAAGAGCACTCGACACTTTTTCTAGCACCCAAGTCAGGCAGCTTATGTACACCCGTCACTCCAGCCCCAGGGCATCCCGTGCTCTCTTTTGGCCTGCATGGGCACCCATACCCATGTAGCATAAACACAGACAAACAACTCCAGAACCCATTGTTATCCTGAACATAATAAAAATGCACGTGTCTGTAAACATGTTAATTATGCATGCAGTATTTCTTCCATGAATATCTACAAGTCTTGGGTTCTTCTGCTCACACACCTGCTTATACATCAGCTCACACCCCTGCTTACAGAAACAGCCGTTCGCTGCTGGGGTCTCTCACGGCCATTGCTCTGTTGTCTCCTGGGAGCCAATGCCACATAACTTAGCTATGGTGTCCCAAGGTACGCATCCTATGACATGAACATAAAACTGCCTGATGAAAAAAATTATGCCAGCACTGTGTTCAGAACAACATGGAACAGTCCAGTAACACAGAACCGACTGTACACACCATGCTCACGATGTCCCCATTTTCCACCAGCAGGCACAACTGGTCCACTCTAGTGGGGCCAAACCCCTTCTAAATACTGATGCTGCCCTAGTTCCAATGTCTGTAATTCCTGAAAACTGACAAACTTGGCTTCTGATCGAGATGTTGTTATACTGGGGGAAGGGGGTTAAATTTTGATTATTTTACCTTTTTGAATAAGTTTTAGATATTTTAGAGAAAACAGTAAAATGAAGAAACAATAGCAAAGTATAGTGTTCCAAAGCCAAATAAAATTAAGACAATCTACATACGTGCGCGAGCGCATGGGGTGTGGGGTGGGTGGGTAGAATCATAAATAAAAATATTAAAATCTAAAGGATTTAAAAAGAGAATACGTTAATTTCAAAAGAAAAAAAATGACAATGACTGTTCCATTTGTTTTTTCTTGACACATTAAAAAGTATTTGTGAGGAGGGAGCAACTGAGAAAATGCTTTACCAGACTGATTCTAGGAAAAGCCTAGGATTTTCCAAATCATTTTCGTGATTGATGACTGAGGAGAGAGGGCCCATGACTCCAAGCCAGTAAGCAGCATCCCTCTGTGGTCTTGGCTTCGATGTCCTGCCCTGACTTTCCTTCCTGACAGACTACAGCCTGAGCTGAAAGACTTCAGCTTAACCACAGCTACAGAAAACAAACTAAGACAGAGGTGAAAATGTCTTCCTTTCCTTTTAAGCTTTAGGGGAAAAAAAATCATCAGAGCATTCAAATTTTTAGTAAGTCCCTTGGGGCTAAAATAGAAACCCACCAGGTCTGTGGCAGTCATGTGTGCCTTTCGGTGGACTCCCTCCATTAACGGGAATTCTAGTATGCTTCATGTTTTGGGAAAGAAGGCATGTATGGTAAATGTCACCTGATATTTGGGAACCAGCATGTCACGGCTTTGTCAAACTTGATGAATTAGTATCATAAAGCAAACTAACTCTGTTGTGCTCATGGATGAACGTGACTTGGCTGTGACATGTGATTGGTACTATGTAATTTGATGAATTAGTAATGTGAGAACAGCACATTTCTGGATTCATTCACCGACCAATGTGTTTTGCTTCTGACACCTGTGTTTCCCACTCAGTCAGCCTGCCTTGCCGCTGTTCCCTTTCTAACTACTGCTTCCTAGTCAGGAATTTACCCCTTTCTTCTCTGCAACTGAGATTTCATTTCAAAATGAAGCACCGAAGAACTATTTTGAAGCTTCTCTCCTGTGTGAACGATATGAAGGACCACAACAAAAATTTAAAATAATTGCTATTACCAAGCAAGTAGCCTCGGCTTAGAAACAGTAACACGAATGCTCTTCAGCAGGTGATTTTCAAAATTATTTTATTGTTTTGTCAACAGTACAAACAACTGTAACACCCAGCCTGAAGTCACAGACCGGTGTGGGTCAAAGCTGAAAGGAAACACTCTTTCAGCTCCGAGGCCACACCCTCCATTGTCTGGGGAGTGTTGGAAGACTTTCCTTTGCAGACCTGCTAACACTAACAACTAAGGCCAAAATCAACATCGCCCTTTCCCAATGTGCTGAGATGATTAAACACTAAGTGTCTGAGCCTCATTACCGAAGACTGGCAATGATTCAAAGGTAGCAGGAGACCAATTCTAACAGAGGAGGTGATTATAGCAATGAACATACGAACACACATGAAGTTTTGTAAATAAACACGTAACTCAACAGACTGCTTTCCACAGCTAACTTTGAAATGTTTCCTGCCCGATGTTATGCGAATATGCCATCCATTCTTGACAGCATCTTGTTTTAAGATTTATTTAACATATATGAGCACACCGCAGATGTCTTCAGACACACCAGAAGAGGGCATCCGATCCCACTACAGATGGTTGTGAGCCACCATGTGGTTGCTGGGATTTGAACTCAGGCCCTCTGGAAGAGCAGACAGTGCTCTTAACCGCTGAGCCATCTCTCCAGCCCAGTTTCTCACTTTTTAACAACTGATAGAGAATTACATATTGAAGTAACAAAAAGTAAAAAGCTCTCGCCCATGTAAAGGGCTTCTTCAGCCAGGATCCTGATGTTTCTTCTTCCTGAGTGAACAACCAGCTTCGTGTGGCGCCAACTCCCCTTGCCTGAAGGCTTCTGCAGTACAACCCAAATGAGGGCCAGCTCCTTCCTCTCCCCTCCCGGAGAAAGATCTAGCTCTCGTTTACCCTGATGAAACCTGCTTTAGCTTTGTCAGGCAGGGTCTTCTCTGAGATTCTACACCCTGGGTAGCATTCTGATTTTTTCCTAAGCATCAGAGAAAATGAAGGAACCACTTCTAACTGTGTCCTACAATGACACGTTTTTGAGATAATGTCAATACAGCATTAAGTATGACATATGACATGATTTTTCCACTTCTTACTCCTCAAAACATTTCCACAAATAAAGTTCCCTGAGGGATTGAGATGGAGCAGTGGTTAGGGGCACGTTGCTGCTCTACCAGAAGACCCAAGTTTGAGTCTTCTCAAACGACTCCACAGAAAACCCAGACAGCGATGAAAACATCTTAAAAAAAAAAAAAAAAAGCTGGGGGCAGGGAGCAGAGTATTCAAAATTGTAGTAAGCCCGGTAGAGTTAAAATGAATACAGGGAATCCCAAGAAGATAACAGAGAGTAGAAATCATTCTCTACTTCTGAAACTTATTGATTAGAGCAAATGATCGACATTGATTGGTAGCAATGTTTCCACGACTTAACTCTGTAAACCTAAAACCTTTCTTAATGGTTGTGATATTGAATCAGTTTTAAAAAATCACACTTCAGGGGCTGGAGAGATGGTTTAGTGGTTAAGAGCACACATTGCTCCTTATAAGATCTAGGACAAACACCTCTATCCCCCACCCCTGTGCCTGCATGGTAACCCACAACCTTCTAACAACAGTTCCAGGGGGATCTGACGCCCTCTGCTGGACAATGTAGGAACAAGGCATGCAAAAGGTGTACACATAAAATTAAATCACAAGGACCTGCAACTCCAGCTCCAAGGGATGCAATGCCCTCTTCTGGCTGTCTTGAAACCTGCACGTATTTGGCATATACTCACGCTGATACACTACCTACATACATACATTTAGAAATTATATAGAAAATACTGTTAAGACACCCTGCGGGACTCTCCTAGGTATATCCACTCTGAGAACTAACACCTATGCTTAAATGTTAAAAATCTCCTAACATACTCCGTGGCAGGTAGCAGTGGAAAGCTGTGTCTCTGGCTCCCACGCACCTACTGACAACTCCCACACCTTAGAGGTATTGGGCTACCAACATCATCTATGTTACAAGAAACTCAAGGGTCCCAGCCATTTCTAAGAACTTCAAAAGAAAATAAAAACCACTGTCTCACTAGTTTTATAAGACACCACCATATATTGAATTCTTATATATCAGAACAGTCCTTAAAACACAAACGTTTACAACTACATTACCTCAGTTGCTTGGTTATTAATTCATTATATATAAAACTGTTTCCCAGAAAGTCAGCAGATATTCCCTGCTTCACCTATTTCTGCCCACTGGTAAAATGTGCTTTCAAACTGTCATTCAACAATATAAATGCAATGAAAATACCTTATAAGACGGACTTCAAGTCTCTCAAATTGGTTAAGATCTCAGGAAATCAGCACAACCTGCTCCAGTCACAAGCACGGCCAGAGACTGTGGCAGCCTTAGTCCTGTCAGGAAGGAGGAGCTGACAAGAACAATGGTGGCACTGGAGAACATGAAAGGCACACCTAGAGACAGCCTTGCACAAGACCAGATACGGTCTGCCGTAATTTTTCAAAACTGATTTTGGAGACGGAAGCAAATACTTGGAAATTACAAACATATGCTTATAATGGCTTTTGTCAGAAAAAGAAAAAGATAGGATTCTGGAAGTTAACATAATTATAATCTACCTTAATAGTGTGTGTGTGTGTGTGTGTGTATGTGTGTGTGTGTGTGTGTGTGTGTGTGTAAAACCTTAGTAATTTGATTAAAGCACTTCAAGTTAAGCTTTAATGACACTATTATGAAAATCTGGTCTCTGGTTAAGGTGGATATAGTGACTTTGAGTGTCAGTTAAGCTAAAAGGAGGACAAACACCAATGAAGGCACCAACACAGAACGGAATACTATTTCCTTAAAGGCGAAGAATGAATTTTGATGATGGGGACCACAGGTTTTACAATTTATTTCCAGGGACATAATAACATAAAACAGTCTCTGTAAATGACAGTAAATGTCTCGTAGAACTAAACATAAAATAACGCTTTACACAAGTTGCTAATCTAATAAAGGACATCCTGAGGCTAGGAGACACACAAAAGGCCCATCAGTGACACGGTCCATCATGAGCCAGTGTGACCAAAGGGCACCCAGAGGGTTCACTAGCAGCACAAACATTCTTCTCAAGTGTACAGAGACTGCTCTCCAAAAAAGTTCACTAGCAGCAGAAACATTCTTCTCATGTGTACAGAGACTGCTCTCCAAAAACGTCCCTATGCTGTGCCACAAACCCTCAGTACATTTTAAAGGCTCAAGTAATACAAAATATGTCCTTTGAACCTCGTGCCTTAAGTCAGTTAAAACTGACTCTGAAACATTACAGAGTAGGGCTATAAGGGACCGTGTGGACACTGCACATGCACCAGTTAAGGGACCGTGTGGACACTGCACATGCACCAGTTAAGGGACCGTGTGGACACTGCACATGCACCAGTTAGATGAGAAGGGACTGGGACTTCCTAGTAGGAGACAACTTACCGAATCTGAGAAGAAACATCTGCGTTGATTCAACAAATAGGGAAACTGATTTAGTAGTAAAACCTGGACCCTGTGGTGGTAAGCCTACCAAACTCTGCAGCTATCCCAGAAAGATGAGAAGGTCGTTTTTTTAACTCGTTCTGGAACTAGTCTTCTCCCAATTCCAAAACCAGACGAGACCTCATAAGAAAAATACAGTCTGTTAGGAATGCAGATGCCAGAGCCCTCGACAAAAACTATCAGACCAAGTCCAGCAACACAGAAAAAAAGACAACTCGTAGTCTTCATTTTCTATGGACTAAAAGGTGAAAGTCCCACCGGCTTAAAAGACAAACCTTTGAGAACATCCCAAATACAGCCCTGGTAAAAAGCAACTGACACACTAGAAACTGAACCTCAAACTGACAAACTCAATTAGAAAACAGCACGAGATGAACGAACACACACACACACACACACACACACACACACACACACACACACACACACAGGAGAGTCTGGAACCTTTGGTGGGTGGGGCCAACTAAGAGGACCTTTCCCTGGCCTTCTCTCTTCTAGTTCTCTCCGGTTTGTTTTCTGGCTCCTGAGCCTCACCGCCGTGCACCATTCCTGCCAAAGGCTCATGGTTGATGCCACTCCACCTTGGACTTGAGCCTCTCCCGTCATGAATCAGGGCAAACCTGTGCTGAGTTACAGGACAACATGGGCACAGGCTTAGATGATGGACCTGCACATTACACAGCCCTGCTCCCCTTTCTATGGCTCTCCACAATGGGAAGATGAACACTCCTATCAACAGCGTGCAGGGTTCCGTTTCTCCACATCCTTGCCAATACTTGTTACCGTCAACAGGCTCAGCAAATGTTACTGACTTTAGTTTGCATTTCCCTGAGGATTATTCTCTTTAACATTCTGGTTGGTCATTTGAGAAGTATCTAGTTCTATTTTTTACCTCAGTTCTTTATCAGGACGTGCCTGCCAGCTTTTATGTGAATTCCTTATATACTTTGGATATTAACTCCTCACACACAAAAAAAAAGGTTTGAGCTGAGCAAGTCACAAACTTTTATGTCGGAGCTTTCTGGACGCTGAGACAAAAAGACCGTCATTCTGGGACTAGTCTCAATTTCACAGTGCATTTCTGGGCTACTGAATATTTGTTTGCCCTAGAGTGCATAAAAACTAAAGACTGATGACAGTGCTGCGTGCGCCCCTTGCTTATGCAGTGGCTCTGTGGGGCAGAGCAGAGCAGCACAGGGCAGTCTACTGTGCTTTTCCGGTGTTCTCACAGGGACTGTGACTCCTGCTCGGCTTTCACCCGGCAGTGTGACTCCTCCTACTCGGTTCCGTCTCCTTCAGGACTGTACCGAGCCAGGCACAGTGGCCTGTGCCTGTGTTCCCAGCACAGGGAGAGAGGAAAAAGGGGTAAAGTTCAAGGTTGTCTTGGGCTATACTACTTCAAAAAACAAAACAAAACCCAGAGGAACAAACAAAAAGCTGCACCGACTCTTAAACTCTAGGTAGTGTGGACATTTTAGTATTTATTCCATTATGGGGCATATTTCCACTTATTGTGCAATCTTTAAATTTCTTTTACCAGGATTTCTTTTAATTCTCAGATTACATATTTTTTAGTTCCTTCAGAATATATTCCTAAATGTTTTTATTTTTGTTAGTTACCATGGATT
Source organism: Micromys minutus (assembly GCF_963924665.1). Classification (NCBI taxonomy): domain Eukaryota; kingdom Metazoa; phylum Chordata; class Mammalia; order Rodentia; family Muridae; genus Micromys; species Micromys minutus. Next base: position 13,589,891 of record NC_137957.1, on the reverse strand, counting down.
AAACTGCCATCTTGATTTTTCAAATAGATTTAGCACATAAAATTACCACCGATGTTTTGAACATTAATTTTGTATCCTGCAACTTAAACAAACTAATTCCTTAGTTTAAGTCATTTCTGTATTTTCAGTCAGAGTTAGGGTTTATTCAGGATATTCTGATATAGATTAAGGACAAAATAAGAGAAAGAAGGAACTGCAAAGAGAAACGCCTGACAGCACTCACTGTGGCATCACACGCACAGGACACGGGGAGGAGAGGGAGAGAGCAGGTTCTAGCAACGAAGCAGTAAAATTAGAGTTAAAAGTAAATTGTGATAAATTTGTGATGTATATTATACTCTAATGAAACAAACAAAAGGGTCAGAAAGGACCTAAAATACAATCTCTCTCCACACACACATATGTACACACATATAAACACACATAGGTATCTTCATTATGTGTGTGTGTGTGTGTGTGTGTGTGTGTGTGTGAAGAGGAAAAAGAGTGGAGGCAAATTTTAGAAAAAGAAATCCAAAATGGCACATTATAACCAAATCAAGTCACTTCAAACACTATGCATCTAATACAACAAAAAGTCCAACTAAATTAGACGTATGGCAGGATGTCAGCTGAAATGTGAATATGGAAGCCATACTGAGACAAGAGGCCCACAGCAGGAGTCACCAAGTATAAAGGTCTGAACACGGGAGGAATACTACAAGGGTACAAGGAGAACCAATGTGCTTGCAAAGAGAAAAACCAGTCAAGTGTGAGTCAAACAAGACACTTGCTCTTGCTCATGCATGAGGAGGGCAGTGTGGGTGCCACTGAACTGCACTAGGCAGGTCTACTTTGGTCAAGATTCACATTCCAGATGTTAGCAACTGTTCACATGCAGCTTCTGAGTACATAAGCTGGACTATAGCAGTTGAAAAACTGGAAATTCAATTTAGTTTTAATTTACTTAACACTGTTTCAACTACAGACCCATGACTTCAATAGAGAGTAGTAATTCTACTTTGGTTTTCTATCGTAAGTCACCACTGGTTGGGGACAAAGTTTATCCTTGAGAGTTTATTTCTGCTGAGAAACAGCTGTTACAGTTATGTCCTGATGGTCTGTTTTCTTGATACTGAATATTCTTTTAGTCTGTGAAAAATGAGACATTAGGTAGACTGCTAAACCTGTAATTCAGGAAATTAAAGAAACAAAAATGAACCCACTTTACCATCTCTCCTATCTAGTATGTTCTATATGACCTAAATGTTAGAAATTTAGATTTTCCACCAGAAAAATCAAACACCAGTTTCTCCCTTATCTAATAATTAAATCTTTTCCATTTCATCTTGTCCCTCAAACCCTTTATTCTGACAAATCACTAATTGCTCATCTGAACTCTTTAAATCAATGTTCAAATTTTGTTCACACCAGATATTTCAACAGCCTGAACATTTGCCTGAACAGGAGAGCCTTGTGTATTTCCTACAACCACTCCAAACTCAGTGACTCATGAAAGCGCCTGCGAGCTCATGGGTGTGCTTGTGTGTGCGCACGCTCTGGAGCATGTGTGTGAGAGACAGTAACGGTATGAGGTTGGCGGTTCATTAGTCTGTCTTTGTTAGTGTTCTCTAATTTTCCTTTTCAAGTTCAGGAGAGTATGCTGAGGTCTACTCACAAAGAAAAAGCAAATCTGAATAAACATGCTCTATTGGTTTTTAACCAACAAAATGTGTTTATCATGCTGCTGATGGGTTTCCTTCACAGGGATTCAAGACCAAAAGTCACAAGTCCCACCCAGTTAGTTCCTAACTATGCCCAACTCTCTTAAATACCTGCTGATGTGTATCCCTCCCAAAAGAATGGCTGTCAACATTCTGCTGACATGACTCAGAAAACTAGTCTAGGAGAAAAGGGTGAGAAAGCCATGTAGGTGACCTATGATTTTCATGACACTGAAGGCAAACTTCAAGGGGAATTTCATTAACGGCATGTTACACATAGCACATCTAAATTCTCACATACAAACTACTTCTTATACACACTGCAAATACAACATAAAGGAAACCCAAGGAGCCCAAAATGAGGGTTTCAGAGTGCAAGCAAGAATGCACACACCAGTGAGTATGACAGGGGGCTTCATGACATGGCTTCCACACCCTTAGCCTACTGCAGGGACAGACGCTCTCTCCTGAGAGAGCTCAGATGCTAGTCCCTGTCCTAACCCTGCCTCACTGTCCTGCATCTGATCCTTCAAAGTGCATCCAAGCTTCTGTCTCAGAATCTTGCCTACTTTCCTTTTACCTCATAATGCTTTATCCACAGCATCTTTTGCCTTACTATATAGTCTCTTCCTCCAGATGTTGTGACTTCTTCAGGATTAGCCTGTGTTTTTCACCTCCGTACCCCTGTCTACCACATGACTAATGAGTCAAATCTTTATATTGATTAAAAAAACCAAAGACAAATCTAAACTAATGCTCTAGGAGCTTAAAAAAAGAATTGATTGTGATTGGTTTGTAATGGGTTGAGGCTTTAAGTCAGGATGTATAAAGCTGTCCTCTCTGTTGAGAATTCCTTCTTTGACAAAAGGGAAACTGAGCTCAAGTGCTTAGTGGCCTAGCTGATTTACATACTTTTCACCATTTGGTCCAAACACCTCAAAGTTAAATGAAGACATTTTCATAAAGAGGAGAGTTAGAAGACAGGATTAGTGCTGGAGAGATGGTTCAGTGGTTAAGGCCACTTCCAAAGGCTCTGAGTTCAATTCCCAGCAACCACATGGTGGCTCACAACCGTCTATAATGAGATCTGATGCCCTCTTCTGGTGTGTCTGAAGACAGTGAGTGTGTTCATATACATAAAATAAATAAATCTTTTTTTAAAAAAAGAAGGGATTAGAGAGACTAGGAAGAGGACAGTCAGAGTAATGGGGTGAACACAGGAACAAGGATTATATACACTCACACATAAATAAAATATCATGGTGAAGCCCATTACTATGTAATAAATGCTAATGACTGAAAATGGATGGTTACAATGAACTTGTCACCTGGGCATGGTGGCTCACCTCTGTAACCTCAGCACTTGGAAGGCAGTGAGGCAGGAGGATTCACAAGTCTGAGGTCAGCCCAGGCTACACCGTGAGATCGCCATTTCAGAACAGTAAAAACAAAGAATTAACTTTATGATTCTCATCCCTAAACACATCCAAGCACAGATCCTTAGATTTAAAGATACCGACTTGTACTGGCAAAAAGAAACAGACACATGACACGTCACATGTTTCTTTAAAACAAAGACGCATGTTTTAAAAAAACCTAATAAACTTTTAATTAGAATGTTTTCCTTCTTTTTAAAACAGAACAAGAAACAAATTACATCAAAGCAGAACTTTTCAAATACCTAATTATTATACACATTCCCATCTGTCTTAAAGGAGGACGCTTGGTCGGCTTTGAGTTCCAGGTAAAATAAGCTGCATAACAGTATATATTACAATAATAAATGTACAATGTTTACATGAAATATATCTTAGAAGCAAGAAATAGATGCATCTGCATCAAAAGGTGACCTGTTTAAATGCCACAACTATATTTTACATTCACTCTTGCAACATGTTACAAGATTGGGTCACTAAGCTCAAATAAATCACTATGATGCACATAAAATACAGAAAGATTGGTTACTTTATATATTATATATAGAGAGACATAGATTGAGAATTTAAAACTTATTCTCTTCTGATAACAAATCATTTATTCTTCATAAACATGGTGCCCACAAAAGCACACAGGTAAGGCACAGGGTTTTCTGTTACAGAATTGTGTGCATCATGTTTACTTAACCAGAAACGTGCATTATCTGTGCAAGTTCATGCTGCAAACCCAAGACATACACAACAAAAGAAACCTGAACTTAAAAATTAAGATTCGTGTAATTCCAGCTGTTTCACATCTTCACTTGGACCAACAGTGACCTACCCAGGTTATTTTTCAAAGAGCCAACTTTTAGGTTACAGGTAAACCTTCATCAGTAACTATTCTGATCTGAAATCATAAAGAGTAATAAAGTAGCTTTACTGAAATAAACATTGAGGCACAAACCAACTCGTGCACAGTCTACACTGCAGACTCGCATGGCCCAACATTCCAAGGATAAATTATATAGTACATTTTGCTGCAACAATGAACCCTGTTTTACACAGGACATAGAACAGGAGCTAACATTTCTTTAAACTATAAACAAACTGGGAAATGACATAATCCCTTTAGTACTGTCACAGTCACAGTATTTATAATAAATACAGCTTTTCACAAAATATTTTCCAGTATCTGCCAATTGCTTCTTTATTGCTCACATAAATTTGAACTCATTACAGCTGGTGCCAGAACTTTCACACAAAACCATACTCGGGTATTTTTATATAAAATCTATAAAAGATATTTTAAACATGTATCTAATACTTCCAGGTATTTGGCTGCTTGATCATCTATGACTGTACAGCCATATGTATATATCTGTGTGGGTATGTACATATGTACAGTTACACATGTACATAAACACACAGCTACGCATATATATGTATATACACACACACACAGATTAGATTATGAATAAAATAGAACGCTTATTTTACTGCTAATGCAGACATTCTCACAAGACTTTCACTACCATCAGCATTTATACATATGTACAAAAGCCAATTTAAGTACATGTACATCCACTTACACATGTATGTAACCATTAAAACCAAATACATTTCCCCATATTCCAGCGGCAGCAAATGAACCTTTTACAAGCAATAAGAAACCGAAGGTTAAAGTGGGAAATGAACAGTTTTACCACAATACCCTGTAAGAACTGCGCAGCTTACTGTATACAAAATTCACATTAGTTCACAAACTATGGAAATACAGAAGCAGCTGCTTTGCCATGTTGTATATGTTTATCTCAACACGTCTCGGTGCAAAACTGTGTGTGACCTAAGACTGCTTCACATAGTCAGTGTTCCTCATGCACAAGTGCAAACGCACTGGCTCAACTGAGCCCCAAAACTGAATACAACCATTATTCTGCCTACTCAGCACTGCTGAATCCCTTTAGAACCTTAAGATTTCCGGAACTTTCAAACAGCTGTCTTCAGCAATAAAAATATTACATACAAAAAGCATTTTAAAAGGAAGACAGGAAGCCAAATGGGAATTTTCCTATTTAAATTAAGAGTCCTAGGAGTGAAGACATCTTTTCAGGAACTTCCTTGAGAATTAGCTAGGCCAGTCCGCAGGCGCAGATGAGACATAGAGTTCATATGTTTATTTGATGGCTTCAAGGGAGTGTTGCAAGTAAGAGCCTGGGGAAATCGGTGGTGGTATCTATCTAGTCGTAAGTATTTTACTGTAACCAATTTTCCTGTTATAAGATAAAAATAGTATTTTAGATCTGTAAAATGATGTTTAGAATTTGTAGAAAATTAACTGTGATAAAAATGAACACAAAACAAAGTTATATAAAATTATTATTCAAAAACTGTTAGACTAAAGTGATTTTATTTAAAAATAAAACTAATTATTCTTTCCAAATCTTTGTAACAGTCAGATTTCTTACCATCAAACCAAGAGCCATGCAATGCTTTAAAAGCCTTCCCAGCATATTCCGGAGACAAACATTTAACATATACACAACCCTGTAACATAAACAGAAAACAGAGACAGAATGGTCTTAGTTTAATAGCAACAGACCCCGAACAGCACATCTGCCACTGGACTCGGCTTTACCTCTCGTGAGCTTCTGTCCACTGCAACGTGAACAATGCCATCATTGTCACTGCATTTCTCTAGAATGGCTTCTTCAATTGCCAGATGCCAGTGATCTCCTATTTCCCTGGAATTAAGAGAAACAAAATCAACCGTGCTATTCCTACGCTGCACCGGCTGAGCCCACACTGCAGCGTAAGCATGGAGTCGTACGGTTTGTGCAACTATATACTACATGCTTCCACTCTGTCCAGACTAGTGTCAGCGTTAGTGCTGCAGTAGCTCAATACTCTTTTCTAATTTTAACTTATTTTCAATAAACACTACACCCCAACCTTCTCATTCCAAAACAAAGAGAAACGCTACAAACCAAGCATAGTGCCCCATCATACCACCTCAGCGAGGGCTTCAAGAGCTCCTGTCTCACCGAGGTGAGCCACAGATGGGAGGGCGAAAGGGAAACTTGACTTTAAATCTGTCTAACACAATGAAATGCTGGGCTGGAACTCAGCGGATTCCCTATAGAAGGAGGGAATCCTGCTAAAAGCAGAACAGAGTGTGCTGACAGTGACAGTGCCTTCCTACATCTAATCTATTCTGGTGTCATCTGTAAAGCCACATTAAGATCACAAGTGAGTGACCATCACATGGGATCAGCAGTTATTTTCATAAAATGTAATTTATACTGGCACGGTTTGACAGTTGATGGTTTCTGGAGCAGGGGAAGAGTGGGTCCTTTTGTAAAGGAAGGGCGTGGTCTTCATAGCTGTACCGAACTCCACTGGAGAGCTCCGAACCCACGACTACAGAGTGAGGAGGAGGTGGAGAGTGGGAGTAGATCTGGGACAGTCAGGGAGGGATATGGGGTAAATATGGTCAAAATACACTCTATGTATAAATAAAACTCTCAAAGAATAAAAATATTATCAAAAGACAACTTGAAAAAAGATTTTATCTGTTGTATCATTAACAACTAAGCAGTAACTATTAGAATACCAACTCTAAAAACCATTACACTGCTAACTAGAATGAACTAGGGAGACCGTGGGTAGATGCTTGCTCTGTAAGCATGAGGGTCAAATCTCTAGCACTTTCTAGAAAGATGGGCATGAGCTAGGCATGGTGGCTTATGCCTATAAGCAGTATGTGGAACAAAATAATCAGATCCTTAGAGCTTGCTGAACAGCCTAGGAGACACTTCAAGTCTAGTGAGAGACCCATGTATAGACATAGGACACATGCGTGCACACACACACATTACAACACTCTAAGGTGCCATATTCTGATACTACCATTCCCTGAGCATGTTCTATAATGATTACGTAGTCAGAAAAGCTTCTCAAATATTCCATTAATAAGTACATATAAAATATCAAATAAGGTGTGAATCTCTGTAGGGTTTTGTTATATTTTCTTGTTTTTTTTTTTATATAGAAACTAATAATTTCTACAAGATTAAGACAGAGTACTGAGGTATAATTGTCAACAACTACATATAAAATGAATGTTTCATTTAAGAGAGTGCATTATTTGTTATTAATCTACCTTCATGCATTTATCTGTTAGGAGGAGTCACACTGAATACAGAGATTTATAAACATCTTACAAATCCTTATTTCTGTGTGTCAAAGGTCAAACCTTTGCTTGGAATTTATCAAAAAGGGGGAAAGGATAACATTTATAGTTAGAAATAATAAAACTCATACGCATACCTGATCATAATACTTACATAACTGGGTCAAACATATTTCGAATCTTTAAACATGGTGTCAAACTATTTGGTGGTGAATTTCTTCTATCTAAATGAAATGCTACAAAAAAATAAAATAACTGTGTTACTTGCCATTGTCCCATTTTTTGAAAGACAATCATTTACTTCATTAAATTATCTGTAGGCGTTTAATGATCCACTTCGGTGGATTAAGACAGTCATTAACATCCAGGGTCAATAGCTAGGTGGGAGAAACAGACAACTGACAGTTATGTTCCAGGGATTGGGTTATGATAAATCAAGAAGAAAAAAGGAACACTCTAAAATAACATCTCATCAGCGTAGGTAACATTTCTCCAAGGACGTGAGACTGCCCGAGAGCTAAGGAATAAGTTAAAGCAGTGGGGGGAAGTTAAGTCACAGGACATTTCAGATGAAAATAAACTTTGTACTCATCTCTGTGATGAGAAGAGAAAGGCAGATTCAAGTAACTAAATCTTCAAAGTATTTTACTACATCTCTTCTGAAACCACACACACTATTAAGAAAAGCATGTACTGACAGCTACAAAAGACACCTGGAAGGGGAAAGATTTAGGCAAAGGCGTCTCAGTGAGAAACAGGAGAAAGGCAGTTAAAGCGGGAAAGAAGCTATCACGGCTGTGGTTCCACAGGCACACTTGATGTGTCCTGAACATACATTAGCAATGCCTGTGATAATAACAAGACCCCTCGTGTCCACAAGAGGAACTCAGCCAGAGATACAGCACGAAGCTGCTCTGTTAGACAAGAGGCAAAATCAAAGAAACATTTGTCTTTATTGATGCAGACAAAACAGTTCTGTTCTAACTTTTATTCCTTCTATGGGGGAGAGCTGTAAAGAGAACCTTCGCTTTCACATAGTTTCAAATTACATTGTTTCAACCAAATATATATCATAGATTTTGAAAACTTAGAAGAAAAATCTTTGGTTTTGCTTAAAACCTAAATACATACCTTGACCTTGCCACACTTTAGAGGGTATAACTAACGTCTTGTCACAAGATGCAGAAGGCTGGACCCACCGCCAGACTAGAAAGTCTGCACCACCCACTCTCCGCGTCTCTGTGCGCACTCTAGACTCATTGGCAGCAAGGAAGTCAACAGCTCTTTCCCAGACTTTCTTCATCTTCTTCCTATCATATAAACCAAACAACTTTCATCTTGGCTTCTCATGTTTGGGACATGTCAGTAACTGAGGGAATGGCTATCGTAAACAGCTGCTCTTCACTGGAGATGAAGACGTGCTGTCAGACTTAGGAGCCATACTTTCCAGAATATGAAATATGAATCTTTTCTGACATTTTCAAAAAGTCAGATTTTAGAATTCATTTTACAAGCTTCAGTAATAACAACCTAAGTAGTTAAGATATTACTAAAATCATAACTAGCCATTTCTGTTTCTTAATACAATTTTCACTGTCATAAGGGATAAAGAGGAAGACTGACAAGCAGGAATAAACAAACGCAGGAGTGAGAATAAGCTATAAACCAGCTGTCTCACTACACACCGAGATCAGGAGACCAGAACTAACACTGAGAGGACAGACTGAAACTCTGTCCAGTCGAGCAGGTCTACTTGAGAGTCACAATTCTCAATAAAATCCAAGTCTCCACAGATATCTACATTCTGACTTTAATTCATGTTGACTTACACACCTGTCACTGGGCTGTATTAAGGAATCTCGAACATGTGGAATAGGCATGTAAGGCTGTAAATCTTTAGTTTCCTGGCAAGCTTCATTATGACTTCGTAAAACATCTGAAAATAAACCAACAACAACTTTACAAGTAAACCAACTGCTGACAACTGTGTTGCAGCTTTGTCATGTAGTGACTGTTGCAGAACAGTTAGGACTGTACAGATTCCATACCTATAATCTTTACCACCATATCGTACATCTGCCTTGTCTCCTCTTCCTCCTTAGTCCAACGGTATTTCATATAGCGCACAACAACACAGACCATCACCACACCTGCAACATTCAGGGTTTGTGTTAAGACTGAGCTCAGTAACAGTTACCTGGTAGCTGTAACAGGGACCCACCCTCTCCACTAGCCTCACGGAGTCATGGAGTGCAAAGATCTGAATGTAACAGGATAATAAAGTTACACTTAGAAAACCTTAAGTACTTTCCCAAAACTTCACCCCTCTTTAAGCAATTCTTCCATTAACAGATGAGTATTTAAATCCCTATTACTAAAAATAACTGTTTCAGACTTTTCTTCTTTCAGCACTAAACTACTCAAAAAGTGAGTTTTATTAAACATACTAAATATTAAATAAACTGATTTGTGTTTAGAGCACTAATAAAAGATAGTTTCTTATTCCCTATTATAAAAATATCCAAGAACCTAAGTTTAAAAAATAATTTCCCATAAATAACATTTTAAACCAAAAATTTAAGGGCTTACTTTATTTAAAAATAAGCTCAAACTTAGCCAGACATGGTGGTACCTGACTTTAATCCCAACACTCAGGAGGCAAAGGCAGATAGATCTCTGACTAAGTTTGAAGCCAGGCTAGTTTGCAAAGTGAGTTCCAGGACAGTCAGGGATACACAGAGAAACCATGTCTCAAAACAATTGGGGCGCAGAGCTTAGCTTTTGTGTTTCCTACTCTGCTTTCTATGGTAGGTTTCCTCACACACTACTATACTTGCCCCCTTTACGACATTTTCATGACAAACTTTTCTCCTTCTTCTTAGGCTACCATTTTCTAAGTCTTTGGGTCCACAACTGTCATAAATACCCCTCTCCGAACCCGAAATGTTGTTATCATTTAAACATGAAAATGTTCCCTCCTACAGCCTGGGTCAGCACTAGAGTGGGAACTGTGGACGTTTCAACTGTGGGACCTAGCTAGAGGAAGTAAGTCACTGGTGCAGGGCTTTGGGGACACTTGCCTCTGGCCACTCTTTCTCCCTCCTTCTCTGCTTCCTGGCCATCATGCTATCATCTGCCCTGCTGACCCCCCTCTCACGATGGACTGCCGACTCTCAATTGTAAGCTAAAATAAACCTTTCTTGCTGAGAGTTGTCTCTGTTGCGTATTTGGTCACAGCCACACAAAAGTAAACTAAAGACTTAAGTGAAGACTCCTGGATGTCATTTCCAACATCCTCCTCAGAAGCAGGGAGTAAGCCGTCTCGGCTCTGGCATTCCATGAGGAGCGGGCAGTGTAGCCCTTGGTAACCCTGACAACATACCTAAGCACAACAACAATAACCTATGGGTCACAGTGACGAGAGCACGACGAAAACGGCACCAGAAGGGCATCTGCGGTCTGGTGGACTGTAAAAACTGCACGTCCGTTACGTTTGTCAGCTCTTCCTCAGCCCCATAACCAACACACCTATTTGAAAATAATTAAGGGAGAGATTAAAATTTTAAAAACCACTTCTTACAATACAAAATCATCAAAGTGTAAATCAAATCCTGTACCTTATTCCAAAGTCTTTCCCATTTTTAAAAATCCACAGCAGTGAAGTATTAAATACATCTTCATAATCAGGACCTAAATTCTAACAAGAGAAAAAGAACCATTCTCAAAAGTCCTATATAAATAACACATTTTTTGTTTTGATCTTAACCACATAAATAAAATAATAAAAACATGTAATTCAGTGCTAAAAAATAAAAAATGAAAAGCCACCATCTTCTCATGATTCCAATATAACCAGTATTAATATTGTGCTATGCTTTCTTTCTGGATTTATTATATTTAAGATTTTAGTCATTTGTTAAGCTTATTATCATATATCATTGTGATAATGAATTAACCTTACCTTTCAAACATGCAAATAGCAAATTACTGAGATGATTAAAATTAGTGAAACCATTAAGCCAATAAGCTCAAAAATGTTGAATTATAAATATAATTATAAATTCAAACTTCCAAGTGAAAAGGTATAAATTAGAAAACTCACACTTGTCACCTCAGTTCACAGTACTTAAAGGTTTTTCATATATTGATATGACATTAGCAAATATGACTTTGATACAGCGTAACAGAAAGCTGTTAGCAACTTAGTAAACCAGTATTTTTCAACCCATTTTTTGTAGACATTAATCACACACAGGGCCCACTCAGTCCAAAACAGACTCAAGAACTTTATGAAACAGTGGCAACTACTGCTTTTTCACATTACTACTTGGGCTAGGGAGGTGGCTTAGAGGGCAGGGAGCCTGAGAGACAGCCACAAGGAGCAGAGCTCAGACACCCGGCATCCATACAAAGGCCAGGAATACTCACACACAGATAACCCCAGCACCTGGGGGGGGGGGGGGGAGTAAGGTGAAGGCAAATGATGGGCACAGAAGACAATTTAATCAGAACACCAAATTTCATCTTCAGTGAGACGCATGATCTCCAAAAACAAGTTGGAAGAGAGAAGATGCTTAACATCCACACACTCGCAGGCGTGTGCGCGCACAGACAGACAGACACACACACACTCACCACTCACACACACTACTACTACTACTTCTTAGAAGTTTGATGTGGTATCAAAGAAGAGTATCAGTAACTATCTGAAAAGCTCTTTGAATATCTTGCATGGTGTACAGAGTAACAATGACACGACATTGTATCTTACATACTATCTATAATTACATTTATCATAAAAAGTCTCAATACACACAGGGAAACTACTTTTTCCAGCCAATTTGTATCTACCATATGAGTATTTTATAAATACTTTAATCAACTATTAATCAATATACAGAGAATATCTAAACATTGTTATTTACTCTGGTGCTAGGGATCAAAAACCGAGGCTTTATGCATGCTCAGCAAGCCAACCTGACACTGCTCACCCAGACCCTATCCAATTTCTTACACATATTTTAAACAACTTTTTAAAAATTCCGTTTATCTTAATAGAATATGTATTTAGCCAGGATCCCTAGGAACTGCAAGCGCATCACTAAAGCAAGCAGCCCATCTCTTACATTAACACAGCCCTTTATCAAGGGCCACTTGATACACTTTCTACAGTGCAAAGTCTGCATTTTAAAAATCCCTTTTAAAATAATTTTAGAAATGTCCATTAAATTACTATATCAACAGATTATTTAATGACACTGGAAATTGGTTTCATTGGGTCATATTTATACTCCCTAATTCACTGGCAATTTTGCTTTAATGTATCCAATCTTCAAATATACTAAATTGTACAAAGCACTGCTGGGGACCATACATGAATGACACAGAACTTTCACTAGGATTTTTGAGATAATAAAGGTAACTTACAGGCCATCTGCTTGAATTTGCTTTATTGAAAGGGTGGCTTTCCCACTTCTTACTATCATCACACTGTGTTATGGAAGAAGCTGAGTCTTTTACACAAAACAATATCATCTATTTTTGAGATGGTCTAGATATGAAGGCATGGCTCGCTGGTCTCACAACTGAGCCCATTAAATCAAACAACTGCTTTTGTACTTTTTAATTTGCATCTGAAGCATCTGCCAATGGTTTTAAAACATAAATTTTCAGCAGCTATTTTAAAAACCAAGCAAGTTAACCTGGAATGGGTAACATACATAAATGCACACAAATACATACATATGTCAAATACAACCAAGACTTAGAACTCTGACGTGGCCAGCGCATGCAAAGGATGCTGCAAGGCCAAGACAGCTGTATGTCCTCCACTTAGAGAATACAGTTTACTTTTGAGATGCTATATGCTATGAACTAAGAAGCAAAACTAAGCCAAGCATCGCGATGAATCTTTTTAATCCCAGCATTCAGGAGGCAGAGACATGGTGAGTTCCAGAACAGCTAGGGCTGCACAGTAAGACCCTGTCTATTATTTTTTTTAAAGAAAGATTAAAACCATATTCAAATTTAAACGTTGATTCAATGGCAACTTGATTTGTATCAAGCAGGTATGGGACTAGATCTCAGTTCTATCACAAACTATATATATATATATGCACATACTTAGTGACATGTATGTTATCTACAACATATAGCTGTTTTAACTGCCACTTCAGGGTATTCATAACTTAGCGGGTTATGGTCCCAGATGGTCAAAGAAATGAACAGTGGAACGTGGAGGACAGACTTTCTACTCCTACTCCTAGGCTCATCACAGCCTAGCCTGGTGACCCAGTTATTAAACCTCAAGCTTAAATTTGTTCATAAAGTAGGTTTCCTGTCATTCACCTTGTTAGATAAAGGAGAAACTGAGAGCAGCACATGACATGAAGTGAATCCTTAATAAAACTATATTATAAAAGTCTTGCTGCCTCACTTTCTAGAATACTTCTTTTTCTTTTACCAAATTTCTACTAGATTTAACTCTGCATAAATCAAGATCAAAATAAAACCAAACTTAAATGAAGTTGGTTAAATGTGTAGAGATGTAGAAGACATCACATTTTCAAAAGTATGAGTCACCAGAAGAGAGAATTTTCTGTTCAAAATAATCTGTCCCGTCACAGGCCTCTTGAGAATACTTAATTTTCCACATTAAACTTCATCAACAATGATCAAGGTGCCAGGCCAAACTATAAAACTCTTATCTGGCCAGCACTTGGCACATTTGCAGAGATCTACTTTCCTATTATGTTCTTCACAAACTTTAAATATTGCATTCTCTGTCCAGAGTTAACCAAGTTTTGAAAGCAATGTGGGAACTGAGCCAGCACTCCCACACTGCCACAAGAATGTCATTGAAGGGCTCTGGTTAACACAAAGCATGTACTTCCTAAGTGCGCCACCAGAGGGACCTCTTAACTTTCCAAATTTGAAGTCTGCCTTCGCTATCAGATTACAAAAAAAAAAAAAAAAGCTCAAAACAAGCACTTGGTAAGAGAGAAACATATTTATATAAATAAGCCAATTAAAAATCCTTTTGAAGGAGAAATAATAAGAATGACAGTAAATGTAATGAGTCAAAGTCATCAAGACAAAAGCACAGCATTGGGACTTCTTTACCATACATAGAAACCAGAGGAGCTAGTGAGCATCTCTGGAGTGCTGGGAGTGGCTGCCTCATTCGCCACTATATCCAAGTGTTCACGATTTTGCAGATGAAATTATAATATAAATATGTAGAAATGAAGTGTACAATATTTCTCCATAAACAGAAAAATTGCTGTGTATACAATCATTATTTGGTACCAAGTGGGGGTTTCTTATACAACATAGATAAAATAGCCAACAGGGGCTATGCTAGGCTAAAACTGTCATTCTAGAGTACAAAGTAATATTAACATAATCAAAAGCATTTTACAGAGCTTTGAATACATAATTTCCTTTTCAGGATTATTTCCTAAGGAAATGACTAGAAAATAAGTCAGTACACTTTGGTTACATAACAAAATATTATCCAGCAATTAAAAAAAAAAACTTAAGCTGTTTAGTGGGAGATGCAGATGTACCTAATTCTAAGGGTAAACACATAAATATTTATAATAGGAGATATTTACAGTCATACTAATTTTAAAGATGCATTTTAAAAGACTAAAGAAAACTAGACTAAATACTACTGGAGGTTACTATTGTTCAGTGAATTTTAAATTTTTCCCTTTATTTCATGAGAATTAAATTATGATGGTAATTTATATTGAAAATAAAATACTACATTAGGAAATACTCAATACTTGAATTAAAATTTGAGACTATTTTTAGCAAAAAAAAAATCTAGTTTATTGATTTACTTACTAGTTAGGGGAATATTTTTGGCAGCTGTCTAAATGGAATCTATAATGTGACAACCATTATATATTTCACAACCTTAAGATAAAACTCCAAAAAGATTAACAAACACAAATGTGCACACACATGAACCTAATGAATATTAACAGTTGAAAATAACTTTAAGAAGTAGAATCTAGAATCTTTTATAATCTACAGTAAAAAGTCTATAGAGTTAAAAACAAAAGTGAAACCTCAGTCCTCAATCTGGAATATAAAGTATGAACTGGGGACACATCTTAATGAGAAAATGCTTGCCTAGCAAGGCCTGGGGTTTGATCTACTAGCTTCAATCCCTGGACCTGCAGAAACAGAAACAAATAAAAAGCCAACAACAACAAAACCTAAACCAGACCAAACCCACCACTACCAAAATCCAACTAAGTATAAAATAGTTCTAAGAAAAACCTTATAAAACCACAGAAGACCAGGTTCCATTCACAGCACCCACATGGCAGCTCACAACTACAATTCCAGGGATTCAGAACACCCTCTGACAATGGTGCACCTATATAAATACAAGCAAACCACTCATACACACAAATACATACTTTTTCAATGTTCAGAAAGGTTACTAGACAGAACAAATACACAGTAATAGAATCTGAGTCTAGGTCTCATCTTGATCACATGACACTGTGTCTGCACCTTTCTGTAATGCATATGTAAATTATATATTAAGCTTAAAAACTCAGTCCACTTTCACCTGGGAGTCCATTTAATCCCAGCACTAGGAGGCAGAGGCAGACAAATCAAGGCCAGCTGGTCTACAAAGTTAGCTCCAGACTGGCCAGCCAGGAATACACAGAGAAGCCCTGTCTCAACAACAACAAAAACCAACCCCCCACCTCAGTCTATTTTTATGACACAACACTAAAGTTACTGAAGATTAGTGTTCAAAAATATACAAAAAAGAGCAACTCCACCATCTGATATTATCGAGCAGTTTGTGTTACATTAAAAACAGGCAAAGTGTTTCACTGAAGATACTATGAAAGCATAAATGGAATAAGGGAAGAAAAATGCAAATATAAGAATCAGAAAGCTCCCAAGTATGGGTAAGGAATTAGGCGTTCAGATTGAAGAAACCCAACAAGAAAGAAAAAATTTTAAATCTGAATAATGGGAATAAGAGCACATCAGGAGACACTGCTTTCTTGGGTCAAGGAGATGGCTCTCAGCATTAGTGCTTATTTGCATGAGCATTCCGACCTGAGTCCAGACCCCCAGAATTATGAAAAAGAGCCTGTCACGGTGGCACATGCCTGTACTCCCAGAACTGGGGAGGCCAAGAAAGATGAACCCTGTAGCATACTCACCATGCGGCTTAGGTAAACCAAGGAGCTCAAGATTCAGTGAGACCCTGTTTTTCAAAGTAAGCAGAAGGTGGAAGAAGACAGTCAATGTTTACCTCTAGCTCTACACACACACACACACACACACACACACACACACACACTAAACTGTCAAAAGGCAAAGAAAATTTTAAAGAAGAGAAAAGCTGGGCTGGAGAGATGGCTCAGTGGTTCTTCCAGAGGTCCTGAGTTCAATTCCCAGCAACTATCTGGTGGCTCACAATCATCTGTAATGGGATCTGCCTCCCTCTTCTGGTGTCTGAAGATAGCTACAGTGTACTACTTATATATAATAAATAAATCGTTTTTAAAATATAAGTACACTGTAGCTGTCTTCAGACACACCAGAAGAGGGCATCAGATCCTATTACAGATGGTTGTGAGCCACAATGTGGTTGCTGGGATTTGAACTCAGGACCTCTGGAAGAGCAGTCAGTGATCTTAACCACTGAGCCATCTCTCCAGCTCCATCTTAAAGAGAGTAAGATGAAACACATGAAGTGCTGAGAGAGGAAGAAAAACAAACCAACCAACCCACCCTGCCAGCCAGGGTTATCATATCAAATCCAGAAAACTGACCTTCACATATGAAGAAATATTACCCATATAGACAAGTTATTAAGTTCAATACCATTAAAATTATGTTATAAAAAGAAATAATGAAATATGGTAGGAAAACAAAGGTTCCATACAGAGAGAGAGCAATGAAAACTAGAAAAAAGTCTCTCCATCAGCAATAGATGTCAAATGAAAGTAAGCTAATCAATGCAGGATGGATGAATAAAAAACCCATCTAACTACCTTCTGTGTCAAATAACCCCACTTTAGCTTTTAGGGCATGTACATGGGCTAAAAAGGATATCTGAGAAACATTCCACTGAAAGAGCTAACTACTTAAGGAACATGGTGACTGCTAACAAAGCTGGAGTAAAATGTCACATGAACAAGGCAGCTGGATGCACTTGGAAGATGTGGCAGTTACATTGCATAGACACAGAGGAACCAGATGTAGAGAATAATTAAGGACAGAACTGAAGGGAGACCATACTGTTGAGAGTAGATTACTACACCCAACTTTCAGAAATGCGTACAACACAGATTAAGAGCAATAAGAAAAATGATGACTTACATACTACAGACCAGACAGAACTAAAAGACAAAAATTTCATCCAAAGAAAAATACAACTTTCCTTTTTTGAGAATTTCAGAAATGAACACAATGTATTTTTATTATTCCCACCTCTCCCTCCCTCTCTTAAGTCTTCTCTGTCCCTCCATAAACCCCTCTAAAACTCATGCCCTCCCTTTCTAAACACTGTGTGTGTGCGCCAACTTATCAGACCCAATTAGTGTTGTTTGAGTTCAGAACTAAGCACCTGAACATGAGCAACCTCTGGAGGGCTTCCTGAAGAAACTGACTCTCCCTCCCTCAGCCACTGACAACAGCTATTCAAATAGGGGTGAGGGTTTATGTGCCTGTCTCCATCCACACTGGAACACTGACTGATGTGGTGTTGGGCAGGCATGAAAGAATAATTCATTCCTAACTTTATTACTTCATTAAAGAAAATTACAACCTCAAATTCTACAGAAAACGAAAAGAACTTTTCCAAACCTATGAAAAAGTTAACGTTTATTTATATATTTATTCAGGGTGTGTATATATATGATGAATGTATGCATGCATGACCATGTGATCCAATGGTGGCAGTAGGAGGGTTCTCCTTTCACCACATGAGTCTCAGGAATTGAACTCAGGTCATCAAGTGTGTTTATTCACTGAATCATCTTGCAAGCCCCCAAACTGACTTTTATGTTGGTTTTTGTTATCAATGTTAGATAGATTGGACACGAAAATTCAGACTAGCATCAATGAATAGAGACACAAATATCCTCAATAAAATAGCAGAAAAGGGACTTCAACAGCATATTAAAAGTATTACATAGCAGAAACCTATCATAGACAGACATTTCAACACAAAAAATTATCAATACAATCTTTTCTTAATCTGTTAAACCTATTGTTTTGATCTGTTAAACAGATCCAAAACAATTAAAAACCACATTATTTGGGTTTGTATCTATCCTGTTTATTACAAGTGGTATTCATAATACAGTCCCAATAAAAAAATAAAATGAAAATGAAAATATTTAAATCAAATGAGTCTTTTAATAGCTGCAGAAAAGCATGAGAAAACTCTTTAACAATGAGTTTAAAAACGTCCAGCAATAAAAGGAAATGATGTCAGTGTATTAAGAGCCATGCCCACAAAGGCCCACACACTAAGACTTAACTGTAAGAACTCACCCTCTAAGACCAGAAGAAGGTAAGATGCTGCTTACCACTTCTATTCAACACAGCCCTAGAAATTCCAGTAGAGTAACTTATGCAAGAAATTTTAAAATCCGAAAAAGGAAAAAGTAAATTTATCCCTTTTCACAAATCATCTACATAAAAAAATATCTAAAGATCCTATATCAAAAAAAGTCCTCTTAGAGTAAATGAATTCAAACTTTCAGAGAACAAAGGGCCCCAAATCAGTTCCCAGCACCCAGAACCCACAGGTAGTTCATAGCACCTTTAACTCCTGCTCCAGAGGATATAACTCCCTCTTCTACCCCCAGAAACATTTAATGCACACGCACATGCAACACACACACACACACACACACACGTGCACCCACACAATTGGGTCTTAAGAAAGATAGTTTGATGGGTAAAGTACTTCCTACAAATACAAGGATCTAAATTCAGATTCCCAGCATTATAACAGATGGGAGGGAGGAAAGGATGACATGCCCTGGCCACACACTTCTGAAACCTCAGCCTTAGAGGTGAGTGGGGAGTTGTGAGAAGTGGAGACATGTCCTTCAAGTTCTCTAACCAGACAGTCTGTCTAGTAGCTAGGTGAACTCCAGGTTCAGTATAGAGACCCTGTCCCAAAACTAAGGTGAAACAGATCAAAGACACCTGGCAGTGACACACAAAACAGCCTAGATTTAAAAAGGACAAAGTTGAAGCCTTTTTACTTCAAATCTTATTTAAAAGGTATAATAAATAAAAAGAAATGTACTATCAAATCCATCAAATGGTCTTGCAAGACAACAAATGCAGTAAGTCTGATAGGAAAGTATCAATGAGCCTAGTTACATATCTAAACACTGCAAACTGATGTAGAACAACACAGTGAGCTGCAGAGTTAATAGAGAAAAATGGGTGGCTACTGTGCAATGAGTATAGGGTTTCCATCATTAAAAAAAAGTCCTAGAGATTACATATATAAAATAGTGTGTATACAATTACCACATTGTACTATATGTACATTTAAAGTATTAACAGGAAAGTTTACTTTTTAAAACCATGATATTTGAAGGGGTAGGAGAAATGACACTGGCTTACATTTGAACACACAGAGCTATCTAAAAGCTGGCTGGATCAGCATATCAGTTTGCAAGCATTCACACATTTAGGAGGCTATGGAACTGGATGGTCATGAAACTTTCAGTATTTCTGACTAAATGCAAGCTCCTCACTTACTTTCCCGCATGCTGCCCACCCATCGGAACCTAAATCTCTTATCTAAATCTCCTTCTTAGTAGTGCTCGAATTTTTGTTTAATTTTGTTTTGTTTAAGACAAGTCTTGCTAATTTGTCCAGGCTATTCTCAAACACGGGGTTCTAAGCAACTGTCCTGCTTTGGCCTATGAAGCAGCTTTGAGGACAGGCGTGTAGCACAGTGCCTAGTTATTATCTGTGTTCTTCAAACCCTTATGTGCATTTTCTTATGCAGAGTGTTCTAAAACAAAAATACTAACAATTTCCTTTTCCCTTTATTATATCTACTTGTGTGACACTAAATAGCTTTATTATGAAGAAATCCTGCAAATAAACAACCATACACAAGGCCACACAGGTCAATGAAGTGCCACCTGGAAGAGGGCCCGAGAGTAGATGTTTTTGAGCCTCACGTTCACTACAGCTCTGTAGAGTGCATGGCGTGTGCTTATTCCTCCAAAATACAACTAGAAAAGCAATCAGCTTCATATCCTTAAGATAAGAAGTATACGTCAACCAGCTTTATATCCATAATCTGGGAAAGAAAACTCTCCACATGTTATCACCTAACCAGAACCTAGTGAAAAACACACAGGAGTAAACAGGCATGCACGTGGGCCGGGTAAAGTGGGAGGGAGGCTGATGTAAGGGACGAAAAGCCCGGGATGCAGGTACCAGGCGTGAGTGCTGAAGCACTGAGACCTCCTCAAACAGTGCACAGTGACCCAACATGTCACACTTTGACAGTATATGAACTTTAAGAATATGGCTATTAAAATTCTGATTTCACTGCTTACTTTTAAATATGTAGCTGCTTCTTGGACAGAAAGCATCCTTTGACTAGAACTGCCACATTCATGATCTCCTGAAAAAATCAGCATATTAATTTGGAGTAAGTACAATATCAAGCAGAAAAACAAAGAAATAGAATTTAAAATATTTTACAAATTATACAATTATATATTTTAATCAATAAAGACTGATGAACATTACTTTTTTTAGAAACAATTCTAATATCTAATGTAAACAAACAACTACCCTTACATGAACCACTACACTTTCAAATGAACTTTATATAAGAATATCTTCCTCTATTATAGTTCTAAACTATAACCCAATATTGGCACAATGTCACTCTGATGGCTTGTTCTTAAGGGGGAACATCCAGGAGACTCTCTTCACTAACTGACACATAGATTCCAAAAGCTGGTAACCCAAAGATTCAAATCAGTGTAAATGTACTACTGCACCGCACCTGTGGTACTAAGCCATAGATTCAAATCAGTGTAAATGCACTACTGCACTGCACCTGTGGTACTAAGCCATAGATTCAAATCAGTGTAAATGTACTATTGCACCGCACCTGTGGTACTAAGCCATCTCTGCTTGCACAGTGTAAGCAAGCTCACCGCTGGCAGGAACACACCTCCCTGAAAACTTTTTACACAGATAACAGTGAAACTAGGCAGAAACATCTACCCGTGAAACTAAGATTTAGTTGTTATAAAGGGGTGTGCTATAAAAGTTAGAGAAATTACTTTCTTCTTTACTATAACTGCAGAGAATTCAAACCCTTTTCCAGGTTACATGTACTTGTTAGAGATATTTTTCCTCACACCAAACTTGAATTCTAAGTTTTTGCTGCCTTATTACTTTCAAGTAATTTAAAAATATCTTCAACATAAACATACAAAAACCAAAGTAAAATCCTGCCAACCTTTCTGTAGTGAAAGTATGTTTGTACTTATTAGTTTACTCATGAAGCCAGGCTGGAGTGGGGTAATTAGATAAGGGATAAATAAGTCTTCAAGCTTTATAGTGCTTCTCAGAGACTCAGATTCCACAGGTCCAGGACAGAAGAAGTCAGCAAAACAAAGCCAAGGGCCTGCTGCTGTTGTTCATAAGTGGAGTATAATCAAGCTAGTTGATTCATATGCTATCTATGGTTACTTACATGCTATAGCGGCAAATGAAATAGTAATGACAGAGGCAGCCAGTCCACAAAGCCTAAAATATTAACTACAGCACTTTATAGGAAAGACTTGCCAATACCCACTCTGAGGGAAGAGATCTGCATCTTTAAAAGCAACCCTCGTGTGTTGATCTGGTAAACCTCAGACTATGCTCATAAATTTGCTATTTAGAGCCATATAGGCCTAAGTTACCAACATTAGGATTTCTTAGCTATAAACTACATTTAACTTACTTCCAGGTACTAGAGTATACCAAATGTCACTAGCTGTAGTGTACGATTGAAGGCAAATCAGTATACAAAGGAAGCATTTAATGATGTACACAAACTGTACACAGAATTCTAAGACTAAAAACTGAGCAAAACTATGGACTCCAAAATCAAGATAGATAACACAGAGGAAATGATTTCTGTTTCACCAGAGGAGTCACACTACACCTGTCCCTGGATTTCTGCCAAGAATCCCAACTGCACACAGCAGTCTGCGTCTGCAAACCCTGGAAGGGTCCATTTTCGTTTTCCAAATCCCTTATAAGAAGAGATCCAAAGTCACTTCTTTCATATTATCTGTAAAAATCTTAATTTCCATATTGCATTGGATAAACACAGATGCTATTACCATAACTTGCAAATCTCAAACTTAGTAAGAATCTATTAAATAATTGCACTAAATTATTCAGCTTGCATGTGTTGATACCTGAGTACACTAACAAACTTAAGAGAAGAGCATGTAAAGAAGTAAAAATAAAGGACTTTATTTCCTTTTAAGTACAAGAATGACAACTGCATAATTGCTGAAAGAAGGTCTAGACCTATATATCTATCCAAGATTCTAATTAATCATGCTAATTCAATCAACTGTTGTTTAAGCCTTTAGAATTTGAAACTATTTGCACAATATACATATAAAAACACCTAATATACATGGCAAGCAGAAGAGTGGCCTTTACTACATTTGTATGTCAAAAGATAAATAAGTAAATAATAAATAAATCCCATCTAAGCCTGTATTTAGGCAAGACTACTACTACTGACACAACACTCAATGCACATTGGATAATTTAGAAATGTTTTGGGAGACAATGAATACTAAAACAATACCTGCAATCTGGGCCAAGCGATCATGAAGTTTGTACAATGTGCTCATCATAAGATTTTTTTCACTTTCCTAAAATAAAAAAAAAATTATGAAATATAACTTTTTTTAAAAGTCTGTAGTTTTTAAAAAGGAGGAAATCAAGCTAAAACAGTTAAAGTCATAAATATCAAAGACAAATCATATGAAAACAACAGCTATTATATTTTAAGAACATTACCATAAATTATCACTGTAAATATTTTACTTTCTTGAGAAATGAACTGACATGGGGCTGGAGAGGCGGCTCAGTGAAGAAGAGTTTTTTTCCCAGAATGCTGGGCCAGAGTTCAAGCCCAGCATTCCCCTGTCAGGCAGCTCTCAGTCTTTCACAGGATTTGATTTCTCTGGCCTCTGTGGGCACCAGTATTGATATGCATGTACCCACATATAGACACACATATGTATACATGAATGGTTCTCACACATGACAAACCTCCTCTAGCCATCACAGAAGCCCCTCTGATTTCACACTGTATCATGCACACACTGTATCATGCACACACCATGCTCAGGAGACTGGTCTTTGTCTTTCCTCTGTCTAGGTTACACTGGTTACATTTCATGTTTGAGTGACTGATTTAATTATGTACATACATGTGGGTTGCACACACATGGGTATACTGGTATATATCCCTTGTAGTCAGAGAACAATTAACAGGAATGGTTTCTCTCCTTCGACCATGTGTGTTCAAACTCAGGTTGTCATGTTTGCTAGCAAGTACCTTTAGCCACTGAACCATCCTCCAGCCCCTCATGGTTTGTTTAAATCTGACTCCATCATATAAAGGAATGTGTGTTGTTACTTTGACATACATCCTGTCCTAGACTTCCAGGACGACCCTAGTATATAATTACCATTAAAGTGAAGCATGCAATGAAGATAAGGAGTAAAGAACTATTTTCTCAGAGCAAAGTGAAACACAACAAACAAGGTATTTCCTACTCAAGACCACCACCGAGCACCATGCAGTGTCACATTGTAACGGCCAAGTACAGTACAGAGAGGGAGGTCGACAGAAGCCCATCTGTGTCACAGCATTAGAGCTGGGCTGCACAGGAAGAAGAGAGACTTGGCCATCATTCC
Organism: Micromys minutus; assembly: GCF_963924665.1. NCBI lineage: Eukaryota > Metazoa > Chordata > Mammalia > Rodentia > Muridae > Micromys > Micromys minutus. Next base: position 13,565,592 of record NC_137957.1, on the reverse strand, counting down.
AGCCAGAGGGAGCTGCACAAGCAGAGGTACAGAAGCATGAAAGTACTGGTTAGACTTCCTCCATAAGCAGGAGCAAGCTGAAAGAAGAACAGCCTGGAACTGACTGCCACAGAGCCCTAGACATGAAGAAAAAGTGTGGTTTATTCTGAAAAGTTAAGAGAAAAGTAAGCCAGCCTTGTGCGTGTCTGTATTGTTGTTCTGACCACAAGGTAGAGATGCTCTGGAGTAAACATGGTGCAGTCTATCTAACCTATCAAATAGTCTAAGCAATGCTCTCCAAGTTTAAGAACAACTGTAACTGAGGTAACCACTGGAGTGATGAGAGGGCTAAGACACCATCACACTGAGATAAGCTGTGATCATCAGGGCAGCCTTCATGAACACAGGATTCCGAGTGAATATACTCATGGAGCAAGTTCGGGCACGGTTAGACAGTGTAGAATGTGACATGAAGCTGCTTCTATCCTTCTGTCGCTCAGGTCCAGGAAACAAAGACAACAAGCAAGCACACTCTGGGGAACAATCTAGTCAATGCAACTATGATCAGTGATGGAGGAAGAAGCCCTCAAAGGCTCCAGATCCCTGCATCATGGACCTGGATTATGTCTCATGACGACAAAGTGTCCATCCCTCCAGGTGGCTGCTTGCCCCCAAGCTTTTGCTACATCACCCTTTTACTGACCTCATCCTTAGGTTAGTATGGGTCAAGGTAATTCCTATCTTCATATAAAGTTAAAAACCCAGTGTGTAGAGCAGAATGGTTTAAACCTGCAATCCCTGCGCAAGACTGAGACAGGAAAATAGGTGGACTATTTAACAAGACTATCTCATAAATAAGTAAGTAAATAAATAATGCTCTGCCTCAAAAATAAACAAACATTCCCAATAATCAAACACCAAAAAGTAAGAGGTGGGGCCGAAACCCAAGAGTCTTAAATTTAGTCTATGATTCTACAAATTACTAAAGAAAATAGTTTTCTACCTTCAAGATTCCATGAGTCCACTGTACTAAGTCTCAATAACACTACTGCATTTTTAAGACTCAGTTGTCAAATTCACTGCAAATAAATGTCTTCCCTACAGAATATACTGAAGAGATTTATTCCAAAGTCCCACTCTCAACAATCTAAAATAATATTCTACAGTCTGACTGCACTTTATTATATGCTCTTGAGTAAAACAAATAACTGTGATACAGATCTATATAATGGTCAATTCCCATAATAAAAAAATTAGCAGAGAATTATGTACTGTAATATTCACTTCAGCTTTAAATATCTCAATCTTCAGTGTCTAGTCTATGGCAAGCAAAAAGTGTTTTGATGTAAATAAAATTTTGGTTCAAGTTATATTATCCTTTGAAAAAGAATCTTTAAGAAACCTTGGTTTTTTTTCCTTTTAAGCCTTTGCTTTCCTGATAGGTCATCACACCAACAGAACAAAGATCCAAAAAGAAACAACATGAAGACCAAACAAAAGCCTGCTAAGGCCTCAGACAACACTAGGCACACTTATAAGCAGGAGGGCCAGATGCAGGCATGGCACGGCCACTCCCATTTGATGGGGCAGTTGTCGTTTCACAAAAGTAGCAAACATCCCGTTGTGAGGAGCAGTTCTGTGTTGGAATCCCAGAATGACCAAACATAATGCTTCAAACTAAAAGGGCCTTACAGTTACTTTCCTTAGTTTACAGTCATTTTAGTATCTTCATCATTTCAAACATGGCATACATTATAAGCATCATGATCTTTTACTTACTTGTATTTTTCCAAATGTTTCATCAAAGGGTTTTTTTACTATTAAGGAAAAGAAAGAAAAAAGAACTATTAGCATCACTCTAGCACTTCAATCCTAAACAAGTACCTGAGAAGCCAGCACATGCGGTTCCACCATGCACATACGCAAACCAATGTGAACAAACTGGAGGTAGAAGCCGGGAAAGAAATAAGACCAACTATGCTAGACAGTCTCACTTTTAATTCATGCATGCTTTTCTCCACCACAACTGAAAGCAAGGGTTCTGGTGTTTTACAAGGAATCAATTCAAGTCTGCACTGGTCCTTAGTAACACTCCTTAACCCAATGCTTTGCTCACTCTCTGCCAATTGCTAATGTTCCTGTGAAGAAGGAGTAACAATTGCACATACCTTGTCCAGTCACGTGAAGACTAAGTAAGACAGCCCTATAAAATGCCTGGCACAGCAGCAGCTCACACTCACCATCTTCTCGGTATATACAGCCCACGTTATTATTACTAAGTATCTCATATCTCCACCTTAACTTAGTGCTTTAAAACTAAGTTCTTTTAGCATTTAAAACTCCTAGTATCTACCAAAAACAAAACAAAAAACAAAAACCTGACTCTGCTAACATCTAGAAAAACGGCATGGAAAAAATTAACAAAGTAGCTGACAATTAGATTTTAGTATTTGACAATCAAATATTATAAAGGGAATTTATAGTATTTTCCATGTAATCTTTCTCTACCTAAAATCTCCCCAAAATATGATGCCAGCTTATGGCTAAATAAATAACATGCCATGTCACAACTACTCAGTCCCTTTCCCTTATCACCTATGTCATTATATATAAAACTTGTCATTGTTCACAGACACTTGTAAAGTCTTACTCATTTTATACAGACCACATACTATACAATTCAGGCACAAGGAAGTCCAACCCATCTCATAAAGTAGTTCATACTGACCAGATTTCCTTTCTGAGATGCTTTTCTATTTTTATTTGAAAAAACAGGAAGTTCCATAGGAACCAGGAACTGCCTGATTCTAAGAAAGTTCATGTACAAGACCATTTTGACAAGGTATAATCAAAAAGCAACAGGGAGAAAGCAGTATCTCCAGTTCTCAGATTTTTTTAAAAATGGTCATTTAGATAACCTTTCTCTGTACAACAAAAAAAGGTATCAATTCTGGAAAAGAAATATTTTTAAAAAGTAGAAAATCAGAAGTTCTGAAAATAGGAGTAGAAAATTGAGTTAATATCAAAGCTCATAGATTGCAAAACTACTTTTGTAATTGCATTAAGTTTTAATGTGAAATCTGAATACTCTGAAATAAAGCTAGGTAAGCTCAAGTGTGACTGCCAGCAGAACTATATGTAAACCATCCCGCAGACTGCTCCTCTAAGAGCTGCCACAGCAGACACCAGTGTAAGGCACATGAGGAAAGATGGAGACAAGTAGTCGGTGCTGGAAAAGGCTTAGTGACATATAAAGTAAAGCCGCACCTATGTATAATCTGCTCCGTGTCTCACAGTGTTACAATTCTAAAGGAAGCTGGGGGAGGCTGTCAGAAGGACTGGGAAAGAGAAGTAACACAGAAAAGCAGCCATGTTGAAAACTGCTCGCGTCTTTCGTATGCTAGATCTGTGTTTCAAGACCAACACTGAGAGCTGACACATCTCAAAAGCCGAGGGAGGGTTTTCTACCCTTCAGTTAATATTTTCCCCTCAAAAAATGCCAACAAGTGACACACAATAAATTAAGAATGGTGAGAATAAAATAGAGTCTTATGGTTAAGTTTTAGAAGGAAACTTTATGTAAGCACAGCAATTCTTAAACAGTAAGTCAGCCCTCGAATTTTGAAGAAGCATGTTCATGCATCTTTCATCCCTCAAATCACTTTAGTATTTTTAAAGCACCAATATACTCAATTGAAGCTGCATGGTCTTTACAGAGAAAAAGATCTGTCATGTGTTAAAAAATCCACAAATATTCTTATCAACAATGACCTATCTAAAGATGTGGAAATGTGGCAAGTGCAGCTAAGACCTGAACTTCAAGATCATCTGACAGGAGAACTCTGTCACTGTCTTAGCTGTCTCTTCTCTCAGAACTGAGTGAACCTCGGTACTCATCTTGGCGCACAGTGACAATGCCAAGCACTCCCAGAGTCTGTTCCCATATCCTAAGGCACAGTCAGCTACAGAACCACCTCCTTCTACAGCTTCACATCACTGCCTCTTCTCAGATTTTCCCAGGTGAGCCATTTCCTCTTCTATAACCATACAACTCTCCAGGTCATTCCAAAGTTCAGATATACCAAACTCTTCTTGTACATACCTTAATACTTTGACTTTTCTTTAAACTACATGACTACAAATCAAATTCCTATAATGTTTAATTTAATCTTCAAAATATTCCAGTGGTTTCCTAAATTTTAGATTATATATATTAGATTAAATATTAGATTTTATATATATATAACAAGACACAATTTTATTTTCTTCAAACTCATGTTACCAGTTTCAAAAATATAATATGTTCTGTCAAAGCTTTCAATAAATGTAAACTTTTTCAGTTTTTAACCTAAACATTTACCAACCACTATGAATTCCTAAACAGGAAAATTATTATGAAGGTGTCTATGAGTTGGGATACTGTAGAGTATGTGCTATTCTTAACCAAATAAACTGATGACCTTTCCAAAGGACTCCATATGGGCCACAAGTGCCAGTAAAGAGATCAGTCCTTTGAGTTCTTCATGCTAGACAATGTAAATCTGGGCACTGAATGAATAACTGTATTTGCCCTGGTGTGGAGTGTTTATTTGGCTTACAGGTCCATCCTTTAGGAAGCCAGGGTCAGGTGTTCAACACAGGAATGTGGAGGCAGCACCTGCAGCAGAAATCATGAAGGATGCTACTTACAGAGCCAGCCCCACCTTCCTAGGGCACCGCTCCAATGGGCAATCAGGAAACTGACCCAACAGACATGCCCACAGGACAATCTTACAGAGATATCTCTTAACTGAGTCTTTATCCCCAGGTTATGCCTAGGTTTGTGTCACAATGACAGCTGGTGCAACCTAGGACCCCTGCCCTCCTGATACTTATGTTTTGCAGGGATTCAAAGAAACAATGAACAAGTGAATGCTAAAAATACATATATGCCAGGCAGGACTAAGTATTATAGATAGAAACAACAGGGCTTGATTGTGATGGAAAGAAACTGTGTTAAGATAATTGGAGAAGCCCTTCGGCCAATAGCATCTCAAGACTCCTGGAGGAGCATGCCACAAGACTGTAAAATTTGAAGGTTAAACACAGGAAAACCAGCCAAGTACACAAAAGCTGGAAGGTACTAACATGGTATGTTACTCCTGGAATGAAGTAGCCAGTTCATCTATAAGGAGACAGCCGCAAACAGTAAGAAACTGAGACTGTAAGATCAATTAAGGGAGTCAGTATGTAGGATCTTAAACATTTTTACTCCAAGGCAGGAACTTCAGAAAACTAGAAGCATGAGTAATCCAGGTCATCTTTTAAAGAACAGCACATGTAATAAGGAGCAAGTCTATCTGGCTGAATAAGTATCTACTAAGACCAGAAAAATGGGCAATTGTATATTCAATGCTTTTCTTCAGTTTTCCCTGGGTCAATACAATTAGCTTCACAGTATGCACTCATATTTTTCTATTCTAAGAATTTGAAATTAAAGTAAATACAGTACACAGATATTTTGGTAAATATTTTAAAAGGCAGCTACCGGTTCCTAAGAGTTCTTCTCCTTGAACCACTCCAGCATGGCACCATGCCACGCTACCCACAGGTACTCTCTAGCTGCTCTCTCCTGGCTCTCTCTGCCAGTAAGGAACTCTGCTCACATTCCCTGGAACCTGGTAAAATCAGGACTCTAGAGGCCCCAGCAGTAGCTGGTCCCTGACAACTCTGACCTATCACAGCTCCTTGCCGCAGACAGACGCTGTCCACACCAGCCCAACCAAATCAAAACTCCAGAAACTTGTAATTTAACAATGGCTTTATCTCAAATTTTCTCAGAAGATTTTACACTCCATACCATAAACTCAGAGCCAAATATAATTTGCCCATCTAGACAAGACAAATCATTCTGTACAAACCCATTCTTTTAAATATTTCTATCAACGTGTATCTGTGCAGAGACACACAGAAAGATCATCTATGTCTTCTTCCATTTTCTCTTCTTCCCTTCCCTCCTCTCTCTCTTGCTTTTCTTCCTCCTTCCTTCCAAAACTTTTCCCTGCCTACCCTTCCTTCTCGTCCAATGATAGGCTTTGCTTTATCCTGGACCTGCCTCCCTGCATAATGACATCTTCACACAGAAAGATATTTTCCCAGGAAAATTCTAGACATTTGCTTTTTCTGGTAATTTTCATTCTCTATGTTCTCTGCTTTCTTTCTACCTTGAGTCAAGTATACAGCTACAACCAAGGCCGTACTTTAACTCACTACAACTGTCCTCATCTCAGATGCCTGTGTAGTCTTAATCTGATTTAACTATGTGGTGTTCATTTCTTTCCCTAACAAGAACACAAAAATTTCTTCCTCTCACAATACCTGGAGAAGTTTGGTGCTAAAGCCATTAAGAACAGTCAAGCTCATGTCTCACTGACACCAGAAAGGTCCAATGACCCTGACCACTGTGCAGTCCTCTCAAGTGACAGCAATTACTGCAGCACTCCTGACATAAGTGCCTCCTTTAATAGAACACCACAGTTTTAAAGAACATAGTACTACATTTTGTTCAGAGACACTGACCCGTAAAAGGTTAGGCTACCTCCTTGGGATAAATGAGCTTTTCTTAATGGAACTGATGACAAAATTAAAATCTATGTCAATAACTAAAGTATTTTTCTACCTTTAAAAAAACGAAGAGCATTTTTTCTCTTGCACTTTCAGATGTTGAGTTACTAATCCTTGACTCCTTATGATATAACACATCAAAACTAGCAGGTACATGGCCAGAAGACTGCTGGTGGAGATACACTATAGGCTCTTAGGCAAGGAAAGCATCTCAAAACAAGTTCTCAAGTACACAAAAGGAGATGGATGTATCAGTGATGTGTCTGTCCCAGTCCCAGTCTTTCTCTGAACAAAAGCACCACATTCACAAGACTGCTTTGGAACTTTCCCAGTGACATCAGTTTCTAACAGCTGTAATCTCTCAATGTAGTATTGAGATAGGTCATTTCGCTTTAACTTGCAAAGCAAGACATTGGAAAAAGGTATTTGTTCTATGCACTGCCATGCTTAGTTACAGGAGTTAAGAATAAAGATATGCCCACCTCAGTTCTCTATAGAGCAATGACTACAGACAGGGCTACAGGGCAGCCTCTTACAGTTCTAAAACTCTGCCAACTAGCCCAGGCGTGGTGGTGCACACCTTTAATCCTAGCACTCAGGAGGCAGACAAAGAGTACTCAAATGTGCGAATCCCACCTCTACCATTAGTGGGATTAAATGAACTGATTCCACGGAAGAGGAGGGGAGGGAAGGAGGAGGGAATGTTTCCAACAGCTGAAGAACACTGCACCTGTGTGGCAAGTGCTTCAGAATGTCACCAACAGCCAGGCTGATCTAAATATGAACAGTGAACAAGGGAGGACATGCTTTTGCAACAGTGACTGCCCATTTGTTTCCTGAAAATTTGATAATTATCCCTGGCCTTATTAAATATATGCTCATTCCATAACAGAGCCTCCTGAGGTAGACTTAGAAAGTCCTTTACAGTCTGTTGCCGTGAGACTTGCGTTCAGGGGACACTTATACCACCTCACCCTAGACATAAAGGATCCTTCAGCCATAGCACATTACCAACCTGGAATAGAAATAAAAAGTCAAAAAAGTTGATTCATAAAAGGGAAGGGGGGGAAAACATTCTCTAGCACACATATTCTATTCTACAGAACTTCTAGTTTGTCATCTGTCTGTTTTAAGAAGAGATAACCCCATGTGACTTCCAAATAAAATATTCTTTGAAAAACAAGTTTATAATGTCTTTATAAAAATAAAGAGGGCTTTAAGTATGGATATCAAATACTAATGCACAGAAAAATGTACTTAATGATATAAAAGGTCAAAATTCAGAATTAATAGGCCAACCACTTTCTTTAAATGTGGTTAGCTCTTGCTCTTTGTATATGGCAGATCGTGAGCATGGCAGCGCACACCTGGCTCTTAGGAACCAGAGTCAGGCTAACAAGCTCAGAGCATGCTCCAGCCACAGAGAGAGACAGTGCCTGCAGGAACTTTTCTCTTTTAAAAAGAAATAGCATGCAAAACTGGTAAGACTATAGTTGAAATTGCTTATCTTTACCAAGTTTTTAAAAAATTATTATTTATTTAATGTATATGAGTACACCATAGCTGTCTTCAGACACACCAGAAGAGGGCATCAGATCTCATTACAGATGGTTGTGAGGCACCATGTGGTTGCTGGAAACTGAACCCATGTCCTCTGGAAAAGCAGTCAGTGTTCTTAACCATTGAGCCATCTCTCCAGCTCCATCTTTATCAAGTTTTAACTTTACACTATGGTTGTACTCAGGTCTGAGATCTCGGTTACAGAAACTAAATGGAAAAAAAAAAAAAAGAGAGAGAGAGAGACAAGCAAAGGAAACACAAACCATATAAATAAAAGGACTATACATGCATAATATATATATATATATAAACAGGAGGACCATATAGACTATATAAGCAGTAGGACCACATAGACTGTTTAAGCAGTAGGCCCATATAACACTGGAGAGTTCAGTAGTTACTTGTAAGTGAGGTCTCATGGCCCAGATCTAAGTTCCGACCATTCAGTAAGCTGAGGCAGGCAGAATGATTAGTTCACTCACTGCCTGCCTGGGTGAGCTCAAAGTCATCTTTGATAGCTTACTGAGACTTTAAGCTAAACAGCCAGACCCAATGAATAAATGAATGAATATATACTTTTTCATACTTGCACGAAATATTAAAAGTCCTTCAGAGAGAAGAAGCATGATTCAGGTAAGAAACTTGGAACTAGATAAAGAAATGAAGCACATCAAAAGAGAAATGTGAAGATAAAACTATAGTCATTTTTCTTACTATTAACTAAATCTATTAAGAAACTTAATAACTACCAAAAGCAAAAAACATCAAGCCCAGGTGGTTTACTGGTGAATTTTACTAAAAATCTGAAGAATGTAACTAACTGTCAACATTATCCTTCAGAAGATGGAAGGAATACTTAACTTATCCTATCAGACCAGCATCACTCTTAATATCAAAACCAAAAGAAGATACTATAAGAAAGTCATACATCAACAGCTGTCATGAACTCAGGTGTAAAATCCTCTACAGAACAACTCAAATCTAACAATGCAAAAAGAACAACCTAATTAAGTGTTATTTAGCCCATGTATACTTGGCTAACTTCATCATCTCAAAGTCAACTAACTTCATCCACCAAAAAGGCCAAAGAAAAACCATTTAATGAAACTTATTACCCATTACTAACTCTAAAAATGCTCTGTAAACCAGGGCAGATAGAAACTACCTCAACTCTGAAACAATACCTTCAAAAAACTGACAACAGGTTGACAACAACAGAGCTCTATTTATTCCCAACAGCTAGAAAATGGAACCAGCCTACATGTCCAGAAAATGATGGACAATGCTATAGTGGTACATACACGTAATTAATTTTATTCAGCTATAGAGAAAAATGAAATAAAACTTGAAGGAAATTGGATGTAACTGAAAAATATTGTACCAGAAAAATCAAATATCACAACATGGTTTCTCTCAACTGTAGATCTAGCTTGCAATGTTTAGAATTAATTGAAATGTCTATAAAGACCAGGAAGTGACCAAGGGCCATAATGGATGCAGGCAAAAGGCCTTGAGGGCAGGGAGGGCAGAGCACAGGGGACATGAAAATGAGGTGTTGCAAGTGTTTAACAGGTACAGGTTGAAAGGTGGAGATAAAATGGGATACAGGGAAGGAACTAACAAAAATTAAGGACATACAAAGTGACGTAGAAGCTCATTACTTTATATATAAATTAATTAAAAAACACAACTAAAAAAAAAAAAAAACAGAACAGATACCATTTATGGGTAGATAGTGCCAATCCCAAAGCCATGGTTATTAAATGAAAATTTCAGTGCCAGGTGCAGGACGCCTCTCAGTGCTGTTGACTAGCAAGGCCACAGAGACCCTCAAAGCTACACAGCTGATGGCTACGTCCCGCGGCTGCCCGAGAGTGGTAAGAACCTGCTAAAGACACTAGACACCCAGGTCAGTGATAGATAAGCCAGGCTGGAACTGAAAGAAAAGCTTCCTCCCTGCACACTGGTCTTCATAGTACCTCAATTTGCTATGCAGACAGATGAAGGAAAAAGATTAATCAATGGTCACTCTTGGCTTTGTACCACGTACACACATTGCCAACTTACCAGGCACGGCTTGCGCAGTATGGCTATATGGAAACCACCAACTGATTCGATCTGAACTGAGGTTCACTTGCAGTAGGAAGTTCAAGTCTCTTACTAAGAATTTAGACAAAGGTCCATGACCAGGGAGGTAAAAGGTCCTAGAAATGAACCTACTACTCTTATTTTATTAAAGAAACATGACATGCCCTCAAACTTGGTGATGTCTCTTTGCAGTGGAGGCCACCTAATTCAGAGACTCATAGCTGGTCAAGGTGCTCAGAACAAGTAAGTGTTGAGCTTAGCCTTACAAGGTATGTACCACATCACTCCCTCTAAGGGTCAGAGCGCCCCCAAGAAGGGGTAGAAAGAACTGAAGAGCTGGATGATAGAGGAGAAAAGCCATGAAAATGTCTTAGAGACAAATGTGACCAGAGCTCTTATGAACTCACAATAACTACAGTTGCCTGCAAAGGGCCTCAACATGATTGGGCAATAAACATCCAGCTATCAGGGAGGAGCTGAGGCAGTTGTGGCTACTAGAAAGGAGAAAGAAATGCCTTTGGTGATGTAGCCACCACTGAGTTAGTGACTCATGCTCCAGGGGATAGCCTTACAACTGTGTCTCTAACTGTCTGGAATTCCCAAGCATGACTGAGACTTTAACACAGCACCTGCCCCAGTGCTCAAGGAGCATCATGGAAAAAAGAGCAGAAAGACCGTTAAAGCCAGAAGTCAGGGAGGATGCCACTAACAGTGTCATCCAGACATGGCAGGGCTGTGAGACTCATGGCTGTCTGTATGGACACAGCATGATCAAAGCAGTCAGCATGGCAGCACGGACCTGGTGAACGCTGTGCTCAAAGTCCACCAGCTGACGCACTACCAGCGGTTGAAGGCTTTCTTCCGGGGTGTGCTCCAGTGGACGGTCCTATACCCATGAGCATGTGAGCAGTACTAACTGGACTCAGCAGAAATGGGAAAGGACACTGGGAGAAAACACAAAGGAAGATGACATGAAATTGGAATAGGAGATGGCATCCTCTGCATGTATGAGATTTTCTAAGACTAAATAAAAACATTAAGTCAACTGCCCTCTTATACACCAGGCAAGGGACACGTGAGATACAACACACACAAAAGCAAGAAGAAACAGATAAAGTAAAAGTCAAAGGCAGCACTGCCAGGCTGGCCGGCCTCTCTCTGCAGACTACGGAGCTCCCTGAGTCTTCTGCTTCTCAACACCACCCAACTAGTGAATTGTTTTTGCTCAAATAAACTTAAATTTATTTTGTGAAGTTTTTTTTTAACAGTATGCTATTCCTTCAGATTCCTTTTATTCCCACAGAGCTTTTATAGCATACTTCAAATTCCAAATGTGATTTTAATGTAAATTTCTACATTAAGTTTAAGAAAGTGTAACTGTTCTAAAACTTCCTTAGTTATTAAAAAAAAAATCTAACTTTATATTGAAAAGAAAAAGTGGCCTTCTGAGAGAGCACAAGGAAGCCTCCATATCTAAGAAGTTTCCAACTGCACTTCTACATTTTGACCATGTTCAATTTCTGCTTTATACTCAGATTTCCGAAGCTTCATGAAAAGCTCAAGAATTGAACTTGCCAGTTGCATAACAATACTCTGAACAAATCAACATGGGTGATACTTTCTCTAAAATCTAATCAAGCAACCTTAAAATCCTGGAATAAAACAAATTTAGTTTATGTACCTTTACCCCATCCACAATGGTTTGAATACATATTACTAAAGCTCCTTTGTTACAGGATAAAAATGCCCTGGGATAATTATCTATACGCAGATCTTGGTTCCACCAAACACACACACCATAGTCTATTTCTTAAATCTTTGAAAAGACTTAGTATCCTTATGTAAACAACAGAGCTGCTAGGGAATTGTTGTATTTCACTTTTTGCTAACTAAATTTGTCCTCAACAACTTCACCTACACAATATACTCTGAATATTCTCAGCCCCATGTTCTCCTCTCCCTACCACTCCGGTCAAACCTCCCCACTGGCTCCTTTCCAGTATTTCTGTTTTGTTTTGTGAGCCACTAAGTTTAACCAGGTGGTCTCTGTGAGCATGGTTGTGAACTATCCAAGGGAGCCCGATGAGCTCACCTGTGGGTACACAGCTGAAGATGAGGACTCCCTTTTCCCAGAAGCATTCAGCAGGAAAAAGCAGCCCCACCCCACCCCCAGCTCTTCCACCATCTGTGACTATTTCCAGGCCTACTATTGGATAGGTCCAATGAAGGCAAGAGGCTGCTGGGGGTTCATGACTGCAACAACCCCCAGCACCCATGCACAGCAGAGGGCACTTTGCAGCCCTTCTTTCTCTCCTTACAGTCTTTCTATCCCATTTTCTGTGATATTCCCTAAGCTGTCCAGGGGACAGTAAAAATGATCTGTTAAGTCTCAACATGCAGCTGTTTTGAACAGCCAGGAGTCTATGCACTCACCCACACTCTCTGCAGAGAAAAGCTTCTCTGGCCATAGCTTAAACATGTCCATCATGGGAGTCCTCAGCTACTAAGTTTTTAGAACTGAATAATGCAAAACATTTCAGTACTCAAGTCACTGAGGCACACATACATAAACTCAGGGCCCCTTGAACTAAGCTATCACTAAAATGTTCTTAACTACAAATCCAAAGTCACAGTAAAACCTGTAAAAACCCAGTTTCTTTCTGGTTTGGTGTTTTGGTTTTGGTTTTTTGTTTGTTTGTTTGTTTGTTTGTTTCCCTGTGTGGCCCTGGTTGTCCTGGAACTCAATCTGAAAACCAGGCTGGCCTTGAATTCAAGAGGTGTGCCTGCCTCTGTTTCCTGAGTGCTGGGATTAAAGATGTGTACCACCACTGCCCAGCTAAACTGTTCCTTACACCTGAAGAAACTTGGCTAAACAACATCCAAATTCTACCACTGCATAACAAAGCAGGCAACTCTGAAAATTCCTTTAAAATCAGTTACTTTATGTCCCAAAAAGTATCTTAATTTTAAAAGTTTTAACTCACCAGGGGTATCCTTTCTTCCTCAGGAACCAGAATTATTATTCGTAAATTGGGGGTAGGGGACAAAGAAGCCTCATGACCCACTGACAGAGTTACAAACTATTTACTTGTATTCTCAGTGTCTGCTCTAGCTGGAAGACTTACTAGAATGTTTCTACTTTAAGTAACATGCCCCATTTTTGTCAAACCATATACCCTAGTATACTCTATTTTTAAAACATCTGAATTCAAGTAGCATGCTCACAGTTTTATTTATATTCCTCGAGGATTCATGACTAAGCAGTAAGTGATGAAACCCGGTGTCTATTATTTAAATCTCTATAGAAACTAACAAATGATTAAACATCTTTAAGAAAAAATGTGGTGAATGTGTAGAGAGATGACTTGGCATTTAAAAGCACTTGTAGCCCTTGCAGAGTCCCTAGGTTCAATCCTCGGTGCCTACAAGGTGGCTCATGAAGGCGTGTAGCTACAGGGGATCTGATGACCTCCCTGGGCACCAGGCATGCATGTGGTACACATATACACATGCAGGCAAACTCATGCATATTAAACAAACAAACAAGAAGGAAAAGGAGGAAGAATGAAAGAGAAGAAATGCAAAGCAAGCAAGCTACAAGAGTACTGCCGCCCACTCCCATTTTGCCTGACCCGCTGGAGACTGACCCAGACTTCACAAACACAAGCAAGTGCCTTGATGCTAAACTGTAGTTCCAACCCACAGTAAAGGGCACTGCAAGATTAAAGATGTATATTACACATCATCCATGATTCTGACCAATTCAAAATAGAGAGCTGACTGTTTTCCCTTTTTGAACAAAGAAGGCTGTGATGACTAAAGAATTAAATTGGAGATGCTAAATATAAATGTACTATATAATATACAATAAGCTGATAAAAATGTATATAACGCAAATGTGATTACTAACAGCTTCCCAGAAATCTTCTCAAATACTGACAAAGTTAAAACCCTATACAAGTTTCACTCATCACTGGTTTTCTCTTCCTAACAGGAGCCTGACTGCCCCGTCTCACTACAGTCCACTGTCAGACAGAACACCCCTCATTCCTGTCTAGTTGCAAGAGTAATAGAAAGCAGTTAAAACTGGAAATGGGAAAGCAAGCGTACAGGACTGTGAGAACAGATGCCAGTACTACTGTCATTTCAAGCTAAGAGACATATGGTGCCTAAAGTAAGGAGCCATGCAGTCAAGTCCTAAGGACAGCACAGGACAGAGGTGAACCTCATTTACCTGCCTGCCCTATCCCTGAGTGGCTGTGTTCAAAACAGAGGGGTTTAAATCAAAATAGTTGTAAATTTACTCTTGTACAGAATATCTGTTTATCTCATTATATGTATCTATAAACTGATAACAAAACCTTTATCATATTACTAGAAATATTAACTATAAAATTATATAGAATATAACGCATGGCACAATGTAATCATCCCAGAATGAGCCATTAAATCTAATTAAACCAATAATGCAGAGCAGTCTAGATCTAAGCTGCCCCAGTAAAGACTAGCCATGTGTCTACTGAGTCTTGGAAAGATTACCAGTCTGTTGATTTATACTCTGTATAAGACTCCCTGAGTTTTGAATACTTAGTACACACACAAAAGCACATAAAATATTTCATCAGCAATTTCTACACTGGTTATTAAAAATGATAGTCTAGCTATACTAGATTAAATTAATTATTAGTATTCAGTCTACTCATGTCCTTATATGCTTTAATGTGGCTATCAGAAAATTTCAGCTAATTATATATACTATATTTCTGCTGAAAGATTCTAGTAAAAAAATCATTGCATTGACGTTTCAAATTCAAAATGGAACAAAACTATCATTATGTTTCACAAAAATTATCCAAGAGACCAGATATCTTACTGCACTTTAAATTCCTTCTAATAGGGCAGTTTGATTTTAATGTCCTGTTTATCAAATCCATTTTATACCTTCCAGTTTCCTGACTGCACCCATTTGACTGTCTATTCACTGGAACAAAATCTTCCCACTATGGTAGAAGAATACTCATCTTACTTTCCAAGTTATCTGAAGAGCACTTAAGCCAAACAGGTACTGCTCCTCAGCTAGTATCTTATTCTAAGATCCGACTGAGGCAAGTCTAAGAGGGTATTTCCAGGAAGGAATAAGCAGGAGAAAGCTCCTCCCCTAAAGTGGGCAGCACCTTCAGGCTGCAGATACAAAGAGTTTGTAAAAGGCAGTGCTGCTTTGTCTACCTGCCTTGCTCATTGCCAGTAAATCCATCAGTCTTTCTGCTGCTACAATTGCTGAGGGAGGGAACTCAGCATCTTAGGCCTTCCACCACACACTGAACCCCCACAGCTCAGGTACGGTCCAGGCCTCCAGAGCCAAACTGAGAGTATTGAGAGCTGAAGAGACTGAGGGCTGAGAACTTTGTGGAGTGAGTGGCTGTAGATACTCTGCCTTTCTAGAATGCAAACAGCTATTGCTGGCTACCAGTCACTGTCATGCGAGCCTAATAATTCCATACTATGTGAGCATAATAATGCACGCACACACACACACACACAAACACACACACACATTCTATTATTTCTGTTCCTCTAAAAGCAACATTTCTGCCTCAAATTCAGTACTACATTTACAGTAATGTAGTATACTAGATCATTACCGATCTACCTTCTTTTAGCACCATTAAAGTCTAGCTTCTGGTTGTGTTTTAGGATATATCATAATAATATAGCTACAAAATAAAAGATTCTTGTTCAGTCCAGGAAATAAGAAAGATACTAATTAGATGGTATGTAACAGTAACACCTCCCCTTTTCTACTCAGAGAGCACAAGAGATATATTTATAAGTACTGATAAGGACTATAAATTTAACATATTTTACTACTTACTAACATTATTAGTAAACATAGCACTGAGCTGGACAAGTGTTTCTTAAATTATACTACTATTGTTGAAGAGTTCTAGCTTACAATATGAGAAGTACAGTTTAGATCATTTCAGTTTCTTCAAATCATTGATATAAAATTTCCTGTAAAACTCATTGGCTGAACATAAGGAGTACTTGAATATGCTGTTACCTTAATAGCTATAAGAACTAAGGCTCAAAGATTCTAAGTACACCCTCACCCATCAGGCAGTAAGCAGCGCCTCACTCACACTGGAGCTGGGATGCCCAGCTAACACTCAGCTGCAGGACCTTGACCAAGACACCTTTTCTTCCACGGTCCAGTTTCTCACAGGGATAGTAGAAACTACTCTCATAAAAATTGGTGTTCACACATAGAAAGTTGTTAATGGTTCTTTTTATCAGTTAAGTCTTTAGATTCTGAAAGGGATACTCGAAATGGTAGTTTAAAAAATTTGTCATAAGTGTAAGAATGCTTCTAGAACATCTTGAACTTAGCAGCAAACGTTCAGATTTATAACATCTTCATTTGGGGCACATTTATTCTCTATATTTCTTCCCCAAAAAAGCTTACATTTAAGTTTTTTTAAAAAAAATAATAATACCTATATTAAAATATGTATGTACAATTGAACTGGAGAGATGGCTCAGTGGTTAAGAGCACTGACTGCTCTTCTAGAGGTCCTGAGTTCAATTCCCAGCAACCACACAGTGGCTCACAACCATCTGTAATGATGTCCTCTTCTGGTGTGTCTGAAGACAGCTACAGTGTGCATATATATATATATATATATATGTATATATATATATATATATATAATTTTTTTAAATCTGTATGATTTATAGACAGAGTCCTCACTTAAGAAACTTTTGACCAAAGCTAGGTGGAGAGAAGTTCAGCCTATACTAACTCTCAGCACGAGATAGCAAACTTGCAGAACTATGTTTCAAAGTTACAATAGACAAATTCAAACACTGTTGCATAAAAACAAAATCCTAAATCCTCGTCTAAATTTTAAAGTATACATACCAACACTCTAGAACATTTCCTTTCCACTAGAACAAACATTAAAAAAATTGACAACACAAATTTTAGTCAAAAAGAAAAACCACGTATATTATGTATCTAAACCTCTTCCCCAATTTAAACCCTAGGAAACAATTAGTTTTATACTGGGAACCCACATCATAAGCCTACTTTTTCCACCACTTTTATGACTGTACAACTATTTTAAGAGTTAGAAAGTATCTTACGATGGGTTTATGTATTATATACTACAGTTTGTATTAAGCAGACACCCCTTCCCCATATATCTACGAATTAATCTATAAACTCTTCAAGTGAGAATAGTTGCACACAGTTTCTAGTAGTTGAGTATAATTTTGTACTTTCCTTTCACAGATTAATTTTAGCAGTTCTTGGATCCCACACACTAATCTGCATAACCCACCCAGTTCATCATGTTATAGATAATGGTCACAAACAAGAACTGAGTACTAATTTTCTTACCCATATAAAGGCAATCTAGCATGGTGACTAACAGCTACTACAAGTTTCAACCCTCCCCTTGCAGGACTGCCTACACAATCCTGAGCAAGGAAGTTCCTTGGCCTCGCCCTTTCTGTCCATCCTACAGTAGGAAAACACCCGTATGAGGATTACTGAGTGCTTGGTCCTCTGCCTGGAACACAGCACCCAGGGAGTTTAAGTGTTGCTATTCCTACAGCCACACGCCAAGCTTTACACTTATTATTTCGTTACCCCACTTAATTCCACAGACAGGACTCAGGCTTACAGTGCCTACTTAGCCTTAGTTTACAAGCTGGTAAGTGACAGTGCCAATTCACACACACCCTTATCCCCTCACATCACTTACTTCCATGGTGATAAACTAGCTCTCGTGATGGTTCATAATTTCAAATTCTTCTACAGATAATTTTAAAAACACATTCTCATTGAGAAATTTTCTTAAGTTTCTAAAATCGTCAAACTTGTTATAACAAACATCTTGGATTTACAGGAATAGTCTTAAATCTAAAAACATTGTTTTCTGATCATTTTTCACAAATAAGTACAGGTATTTTTTTTTCAAAAGTTTTAACCCCATGTCAATAGCAGGTTTCACCTTCTAGAGTTGGCTAGTTGATATCCTTCTAAAGACTGAAGTATTCAACACCCACAAAGTGGCACACTTTACTTTAAAGGGACTACAAAAAGCAGCTACTCCTTCAGCAACACACAGCACAACCATGCTTCTACCTTGACGTAAAGGATAGTTCCACTTGAAATTGAAAAACAATCCTAAATAAAAGTTTCTCTATATAATTTTTTTTTCCCAAATAGGAGCCCACTTCTGCATCTCTAATTCTTTCTCATGGTATCAATATTCCTAAGTCGTTTGAGCTCATGACCACAAAATAATCTTTTGATTCTGAACACAGAAAATAAAGAGGTCGACAAGCACACTTCTTTCTTCAAAGCAATTACCTTAAGCCCTCCTCCACTCCCAATCACTGGCGCAGGTTTCATAATATCTTGCTTATCCACTGCCCGCCACACCTTCTAGGAAGTGTGACTGTGTCAGCTCTGTCTAAATCCCCCAGGATTTTCATTGCTTAACCTACTAAACTAAGTCCAAGCTTGGAATTCAGGTTGATTGGGAACTACTTCCTACCACTGATCTTGATGTAGTCTAAATCTCTGTGGGAACGAGTTATTTTCATATACTCTCATTGGAGTAAAAACTGAATATACAAGAAGCTCATCAGTGTATATTTAAAGTGGTTCTCAAGTCTGCATGAAGAATGGGACTCCTGGACTGAACATCTGAAACTTCTGGTATCTGTCACATAAAATGGCACAGCATTTATACACAGCCTCCATTCATCCTCTTCTGCACTCTAGATCTCTACCTTTCACACAAAATACTCCATAAGTAACTGAATAGAAATTTATGGCATTGCTATAAAAGGCCATTGTACCATACTGTTTAGACAATAACAAAGTACAAGTTTAGATGCAAATTTCTGTCAAATATTCTTGATTGGTGGCTGGTTAAATCTACAGATGTGTCTATACATACAGAGTGGCTACGTTGGTACTTATGTAATCATTTATTCATTAAACTAAATCCTGGGTTATAAATGAGCCAGGAATACTAAAGTGATTTAATGCTTAAAGCCACCCCCACGGAGGAATCAAGCACCTTTGTTTTTAACCACTAGACAATTATATTTCTAATAAAGTCACAAAACAAAGAGAACTGAAATTCAAACCCAAAACTGAATGATAAAGTCTGTATCTGACCTACAAAAAGATTAAAGCTAGGGCATATAATCTATCTATCATGGTGGGCTCACAAAATAATACAATGTAGTAAACACTATGAAGAAGTTCTTGTTTCAGTGAAGAAGCTCTTCTGAGTGATGGGCCAATTTTAGATAAACAAGATAAAATGTTTGAGTTCACAAGGAAAACTTTAAGAATAAATAGTAGAGAGAAAAAGAAACTATTCCCAAGAAATGGACAATATGTTCAAAGACACAGAATGCCATTACATACTCAATGTCTAGTTGGAAATGAAGGTGGACAGGGCAAGTGTGATCTCAGGACAATGAAATCAAATTTAAATTTAACTAGTAAGAGAAAGTCACTGGATGCTCTGAAGCCAGGGACACTAATTTCCTATATGCTTTAGGATACACAGAGATGGATTGGAGAGGCTACTGCCTGCAAGCATAGACTTTGGGCTACAAAAAGCTTGGGCAAAAGCAGAAGTGATAAAAACAAAGATTGAGCCAAGCAGCAGTGGCACACACATTTGATCCTGACACTCTGGAGGCAGAAGCAGGGGGATGTGAGTTAAGAGTCCAGCCTGGTCTACAGAGCAAGTTCTAAGACAGTCAGGGCTACACAGAAAAACCTTGTCTCAAAAAAACAAAACAACAACAACAACAACAACAACAAAAAGATTGATTCAAAGAAAACAAAGAAGAGCTACTGAACATAAAAATAGCAACAGGGCCAGACATGGTAAAGTGAAGGGAAAGAAAATCTAAGCAAACCCAAGTCTCTCTCTCTCTTGAGCTCTGGATATATATGGAAGCATCACTATCAGACCAGAGAAGAGAGGGGCAAAACCAGGATAACAGTACAGAAGGTGGCAGATGGTGCGGGGACTTGGGACATCCAAAAGACATGCATTCAGAAAGGATGTTTGAGAGAATACTAATTGAGAGGAAAGACCTTGAGAATGGATGAAACACCCACCGCAGGGAAACAGGAAAGATGGCACTGAACATAAAGCTTCAAGGACTAAACCTTTAAAGCATAGGCAGGAATGAAAGCTAGGAGACACTGGTGCTGTGTAAGTCAATGCACAGAATCAACCCAAGGGAAGAGAAATGAAAGCTGGCTACTTGGTGACTGGGAGGGAAATCCTGGGAGGGAAAAAAAGCAGACAAAGCCAAGTCATCAGCAGAGAAGGAGAATGACTATTGACTGCAAAGCGAGCAGTGAAGTAGAATATGGAAGTGAACATTTTTAGGATAGCCGATTTAACAGTTTTACAGGGTGAGAAGAAGACCTGTGGTGAAAGAAATTCTTAAAATATACCTTTACACTTAAACTCAGTACATGGAAAGGATACCTATAATGTTAAGAAAAATACAGGTTGCTTAATATGCAAAGATGTCACTTAAAATTCAGACTCCTACTCCATTATGACTTCCCCAAGCCATAACTGACTGTCACATGCCATTTTCCCTCACAGGCAGTTCCAGAAACACTGGCATTCTTTCTGATCGTCCAACACGCACGCTAGTTACACCTGCCCCTCTCTTCCTGTCAATAGCTAACCCTCTAGGCAACCCTGATCTTGGCTCACGTGTCCCCTCCTCAGAAAGGTCCACCTACCTGTATGCAGTATTAGCTACGCCCCCTCCTTCAGCTCTATCTCCAGACACTATCTTTTTTTCTAGGATGTAGGTTCTCAAGATTTCTACCACACATCCACATACTGTTTCAACACACTTCTATGTTGTTTAAAATGTTTAGCATGATAGGTACTTTAAAGTAAAACTTAACACATATCATTTGAATGAAAAGCATACCTATTTTTGTTTAAAATGTAAGGAAGGTTCTAAAAGGAGCTAATAATATTCCTGGTATAAATTAACAAGAATGTGCACAAAATTAGAAAGAGGGAAATACATAATTATACTCATTTTTTTTTTTTTTTTTTTTTTTTTTGCTTCACCTCTCTTCAAACTGTCTACAAGAATCATGTCTCTTGTTCTGGTTCTTTTCTTTTAGTGAGCTGTCATGATCTAATCACCTATGGGACAGTTTTACTGCAGGTTAAATTTGTGAGTTGCTCTGATAGTAGTTTAAAGTTAGAATGCTTGTTCTTGGAATTGGAAAAAGCTTAGATCATCTAATTTATCACCTAATTCTGAAAACATAAAAGCAAACTAAGAAGATTAATGAGTAAAACTAATTTAATAAAAGATCCTAGTTTAAAAAAAAAAATCAGACCAAAATAATTAAGAGCTTTTTACTTTAAAAGAAAAATTAGAAGACCATTATACATTGTATAATTTCAATAGTAACTAATAAAAAACTTACACATAACCTACAATCTTCTAGTGAAATTATTACTGAAGCAAAACTTGAACATACTATTTGACCAATGATCATTACAACTAGACATTATAACAAGAGATTCGGAATACATACAGGGAGTGCAAGTGTACACTCTTGCAACCGTAACAGTGGTAAGTGAGCAGACTGACTGAACAAGCAGGAATTCTACCTACTCTGGCTTACCCTACGTCAAGTGCATCACGGATTCATCACACTTTGATGCAAACTTCTGCATCAGCTACTTTACTGTGTTATCTAATGGAACTGGTGATAATTAAATGATAGATTCAAAAACAATTAAAATGTAAATATAATTTACATTAATTATTACTTCATTACATATACAATTTATCAGAAATACAGCAAATTTTATTTGAACTTCTAAATAAATATTATCTTATGCTCACAACTCCAAAGTTGGCAGCTATGTCTACCTCTTACATGTAAGAATGAGGCTAAGAAGTTAGGGGTTGATCCTTTCAGCCAAGCCCTTGGTCATCCTAGCCCTTGTTTCCACTCAGGATGTCCAAATACCATGTTTTTTATGAATTTTTTTTTTTAAGGAAACTACCATCCTATCCAGCATCCTGTTCAAACTACTTGAAAATTAAGTCCATAACAAAGCATTAATCATCCACCGTACAGTGATGAAATAGATATAAAAGTGGCTTTAATAAACCTGGGTCATTACTAATTCCATATGAAGTCCTATCCAATGCTCTACCTTTAGTAAGCACAATAAAGATGCCCTCCTATCTGTAACACTTTACAAAAGACATGCAAAATAGAAAGAAACTGAAACCATAATAAATGATACAAATCATAGTCCCTTGACTCACTAAACTTTAAAATGGACACTTCTTGACCTACTTATCCTATCCATTAAATGAAGGTAACCTTTCCCTGAGAGTTGCTGAAGACTAAATAAGACACTATGGAAGCACTTAGGTTTAAGATAACTGCAAGACAGATGACAGTCATTAGAAAACAGAGGCCAAAACAAGAACTGTCATTTAACTCCTGAGTTTGATTGAGAGAAAATGGGAGGGGAGGGGGGTTTCCCTCTCAAACATTTAAGGCAGGACACAGCAGATCATTCTTGCTCCTAGAGAGCCAACTGAAGTGAATGCTCTTGCAACCCTGTCATTTAACAACACTGCAGTAATCTGTTTACTATCTTGGACTTAAGTCATATTGAAATCAAAGCTCCTACTACTCAGTCTTCCAACAGCATCTATTCCATTACCACGGAATAATATACACAGTAAGCCAACGTTATAAAAAATAATACTGTAAATTCATGTGAGGAGAAAATTCTTCAGGGGAAATGGAAGAAACACTAAGAAACCTAACAACAGTCCATTAAGTGTCCTATTTTATCAAACCTCATCCTAGTCAATATTAACATGGTTTTCCCGATTGGGAAAAGTTCCAACCACAGTAACCTACATAAGTCTCTTGGTCCATTCAAGTGCTTTCCCCTTGTGATCCTTGCCCAGAAATGTTTTCTCTCTCCAATGCTCAAAAGGTAGCCTCCCCCCTACCCCCCATACAACCTAAAATAGCTCACCCCAATCACTGCATCCTTATGTCCTCACAGGACAATGGTTTAAGTTCTTACTGTTGTCTTGATTACTCGGTATGGAGGAAGATGCTGGCTTAATGAATGCACAAGCCTGCCTATAGTCATTTACCACGACTGACTGACTCTGAGTTCCTCTGCTAAGCCTACCATGACTTTCTTCAGGGTTGGAAGTGGATTGAGAAGTGAATAAAGAGGTGTGTCCTGCTGCCTTTTTAACATTCATTCTCTTTAAAGAACTTAGAGAACTAACTACCTATATTGTATGTGCCAGAATTTCAAAAAAACAGCACGTTATCTTTTAGAATCCTAAGGCATTTAAAAAGAGAACACCGCATGTATGGTGCTGCCTTAAAATGGCAATACTTCAAAAACTCACGAGCAAAAGACATCTGCTGTTATTTAAAAATAAAAGGAATTAAGACATTCAAGTGCCTTTTACTGACAGACTTACAAGGTCTTCTTTGGTAAACTGTTTTAAATTTGAACCATGCAGAAAAACTTAGGAACCAGCCCTAAGACATTATTCTGATACTGGTAATAGTGCCCCTTCTCAAAGGGAGGATGAAGCATGTATCCCCCCGCCCCCATTTTTGGTGTTAAGTAAATTTCCTGCAGGTCAAGGTCACCACTAGGCACGCTGCTTTGGATATCTGGCCCTCGGGGTTTACTTAATACTTACTGAGTCCTCCGTCCTCGGGTACTCCTGTCCCTCTCATTCCTAGGTAAGTCAGTCCCAATATTAGGAAAAATAAGCAGGCAGCAGTTAGGAGGGACATCGACAAGTAGTGGGCACTGAAACTCCCCGTCGGAGACACCTCCTCACGTTTAAACTGCTGGAGAAGTTCCTCTTCAGGCTCGCAAAGCTTCGGCTTGCCATAGGCGTTTTTCAGGTAGGTATGATTGGAGCCAGTATGGTTGGCGTGGTTGATCCTGAGTGAACCAGGGGCTGCGGCGGCCGCCCCGGGAGGGATGCTGTTGGCATACAGACTGGGGGAATCCAAGCCGAAGGCCCCGCCGCCTAAGTGATTATTGGTTTTGAGGAGGGGCCCTGTGGGCGACTCCAAGGTTGAGTCCACGTCGGGGCTCGGCGGCGACAAGAGCGGGGCCAGCTTCTTCGCGCCAGCACGGTATCGAGGAATGGAGTCCACTTGCTCGCACCCTCCTCCTCCCGGCTCGGCCGCCGCCTCCTCGGGGTTTCGGCTCCTGTCTAGACTCCCGGCAGCCGCCGCCCTGTCATTCATCGCGAGTCCTCCCCCTCCTTGAACCGAACTCTCCTGCCGGCTGCCGCCAGATTTAGCAGTCAGCGCGGAGAACGGCTTACTATGGCTCCGTCTGGGTCGGTGCCGGGAAAGGGAGTCGTCCTTTAATACCTGTCTGGCCGAGGCCACGTCGCCGTCGTCCTCCTCCTCCGAGTCCGAGTAGTGCTCCCGGCAGCTGTAGGGGAGAAGCCGGCTGCCGTTCACGGCTCGGCTGGCCCACAGCGGCTCCTCGGCCTCGGGGTCCCTGTCCTCCCCGTCCGCTACCTCCTCGTCCACGTCCTCCGCGGCTCCGTCGCTCCCCGACGGGGGCTGCGGCTCGGGGCCCGCCGGCCTCCGCGCCCCCCACCACGAGTGGGGCTTCCTCCGTTCGGCCGAGTAGCCGCTCGTCACCTCGCCGGCGGCCGGCGACGCCGGCGGCGCCTTGAGTCCGCGGTACTGGAGCGCAGCCCGGTCCCTCCGCGCGCCGCCGCCGCCGCCCGCCTGCTCCCGCGGACTGGCCTCCACGTCCGACTCGTCGGAGCTGAAGCCCAGCAGCACTTTGCTGCCCGCCGCGGGGACGGCCGCCGCGCCCCCGGAGCCTCCCACGGGGCTCTCGGGAGCCGAGGCCGACAGGCGGCCGAGGCCCGCGGGGGTCCGTAAGTACCCCAGGTCCCCCGAGCCCGGCCGGCCCCCTATCCCCGCCGGTGCGGCGGCTGCGCTCGCCGCGGCCGCCGTGTTATTGTTATTACTGTTCCGCGTCTTGTTGCCGCGGCCCCCCGCCCGGTGCTGCTGCTGCTGCTCTTCCTCGCGAAGCTTCTTCAGCTTCTTGAGGTAGACCGGCCGGGTGCTCTCCGTCACAGGCCCCGGAGACAAGCCGTAACGGCGGAGCTGAGAGAAAAGCTCCTCATCCGAGAGCTGCTGAGGCGCCGAAGCCGCCGCCGTCGCCGCCGCCATTTTCTCTCCAGGGTGTTTTACAAGCTCCGCGCTACCGGAAGTGACGCGCCGCCCTAGACCCTGAACTAGACCGGGCTGCGTCGCCCTTCCAGCGCCACGGGCGCCTCGGCCAATGGGAGGCGCGGGAGGAGCTCACCTGAGCGGGAAGGCGCCACCTGAGCGGCGCGGGCCGGCGTGACCGCGCTCGCCCGGGCGGCCGCGGCTGTCCCGCTTGTCACCGCCGAGCGCCGGCCGTTCGCCTCCACACCTTGACCTCCCCCCCGGGGTCCTGCCACCGCGCCGCGGGCGTGGAAAGGAGCCCTGCCCTCAAGTTCATGGCGACACTTTCCTGGCTCGGATCGGTATGGAGACCCCGAGAGCGACCCTGGATCTGCAAGTTCGCCGCCCGACTCTAGGCTCATTTTGCCTCTCCGTTTGACTTTTTTTGTTTTATTTTAGATTAAGTGGTTTTTCCCTCGCTGCCTTTTCAGAGACTGCTCTCCTTTTGGGAGAAGTGGACTAGATCGTTCACAGAACAGTTTTCAAAGATGACAGCTACTCTTGGGTGTGTATAATTAACTTTTTGTCTTGTTTTTTTTTTTTTTTTCTAAGTATGATGACCTCATATGTCGTCATGTGTCACCATAAGTCAAATGTCATCATTTGGAGAAATGAAAGAGCCCTCATATGGTTTGTTTTGACTGAAGAAAGACCAGCTCACCATGCAAACACTTGCCTAACACCTATCCAATACTTAATAAATGTTTTATTTATTTTGAAATATTTTATTGCCCCTTTGGCTGTATACTCTCCGTACAGTGGAACTTTGCGTCTATCATTTTCAATACTGGAAGCACATTAAACACTTGTTGGATGAGGCCATGAACTTCGAACCAATAGAATGAGTTTAAATTTAGGGGGCCTGAGGAAAATGCCTGGTGAGATCAATAAACTTCCCCCATCCCACCCCCAAATGAATAAGAACTGGAAATCCTACCTTCATGGTCACAAAACATAAGATGAATCCTACAGAGGAGAAACTTGCCAGTTTTGATGAAGAGTGCCTCCCCTTTGCTTAAATCCTGACAGAGCTGGTGTTACTGAGTACTTAAGCCCTAGAAGCTGCTAGGCAATCCTAGTGCCAAAAATTAAACATCATAATTTTTGTAATGTTGCTTTACCCTATAGCATCTATGCAGAATAGGTTAGTCGAAAGCATCGATATCAGCTTTTCAACACCCAGTACCCCATGGCAGAAAAATACTTAGTAACCTCAGTTCTTAATTTCTAGCAAATCTTGCCTTGTCTTCAAAACAAAGACGGCTTCCCTTTTTCTTGAGACTTTAATGTCACAGATGTTCCGGAATGTACAACTGTTAAGCAGGACACCAAGAGTGTCTGACCCACTATACCTTAATGGTTAGGATGACCCAGACTTATTGCCCTAAGTTTTGGAGTGGAGACTCAAATGACCATAAACTTACTGGACCTATGT
Organism: Micromys minutus; assembly: GCF_963924665.1. Lineage (NCBI taxonomy): Eukaryota > Metazoa > Chordata > Mammalia > Rodentia > Muridae > Micromys > Micromys minutus. The sequence goes on along the minus strand of NC_137957.1, from coordinate 13,538,578 downwards.
CTCAGATAGCAAAGGAGTTCACGTGGAAGCTTTGATGTCAGCCAAACTGAACATCAACCCTGTCCTTTCTGTTACTTTTCATCTTAAATCATTTGTTCATTGAGTGGGAATTCCAGGCATCTGTGGTGGTTAACAATGTCAGCTTGACTGGGTCTAACAGATGTGAGAAGACACACTTTAATTCAGGGTGGGACCATCCAGTGGGATACTAGACTGATTAGAAAACAGAAAGTTGACTGAGAACAAACCACTGGACCTTTCTGCTCCCTAGTTGCACATGATCAGCCACCTCAGGTTTCTGCTTAGTTCTTTGACTGCCATGAACTTTGGCCTCATAATATAAGCCGAAATAAACCCTAACTTCCTATGGTTAGATATTTTGTTTCAGCTGTAAAGTAGTAATACAGTATCTACTGGTCCCACTTCAACTGCCATGAACTTTTAAATACCAACTTAGGTTTCTATCTGGAACTTTGGTAAATTAATGGTTCTGTGTCTTCCTTTCTGTATACACAGAATTCTTCACAGATGACTGTCTTAGGGATTAAATGTCCATGTGATACTCACTGCCCTGTGTGATCTGATGCCCATTGTACACAGTAAGTGTTAGTAATACAGAATCAGACATTGTGTGTGTGTGTGTTTTAGTTGTATGGTTGCTGGGAATTCCATGTAACAACAACCAAAATACTGCTGCAGAGACAGAAGTAGAATTATTCAGACTTTGCCCGAGATGTTAATCACGTTATGATTTAACGAAGACCAAAGGCTTTAGTAACCACAGTCCTTGTGCATCTGGGTTTTGAATGAACTAGAAGTAAAGGTCTCGAGTCTCAAAGTTATATACTGAAGAGCAAATCTTAGGCCCTCAGAATCTCAATGTGTTCCTTTGAAGTGTTAGCAACATTCCCTTAACTATATGGCAAATAACTAATACTTAAGAATTTTTATGAGAATGATGAATAATACATAATAGTATGTGAAAATAACATCCAAGTGCAGTGTGTGCATGTTAGTTACTACGGCACATCCACACACTGTGGCAATTATACCAATACGCACATCTTTATTTTACAAGAAGTTCTGACAAGTGATCTCATTCGGCCTACAGAACAAACAATAACAAAACCCTTTCTTGGAGGATGCTGAGGCCATGGCTTGTCATAGGGAAGTAGATGGGGTTGTAATTCCCCCTTGGTCTTGGAGAACTTCCCCAGCCTCAGCCCAGACATTGCTCATCTGTGGCTTGCTTCTCATTTGTCAGTGCACCTTACTCTAGCTCCGAAACCAGCTGCTTCGTAAAGTTTGGAGCTGTGTCTCAATGGCACCCAGATACTTAACAGGGAATACAATCTTACTGGGCTCCATAGATTCTGAAAATCTGGCTGAGGGAGACATTTATGATTGGCTGTCCTGTACAAGCTTGGCAGCAGCTTTCATTGAAAAACTTTGTATAGAATGCTTAGAACCCAATATTATAATCAAAGATACCATTCATGCTTTTATTTCCTAGAAGAGTATTCTTTCTGGTCCTAGTACTAAAATTAGTTCTCTGCCTCCAGATCAAAAGATTTATTTGAAAAAATATTTAGTTTTGATTTTGGCTTATTCTTACTGAAATGAAGTTCACAAAGACAAAAGTAGCATTTTAAACTATACTGACAGCATTTAAGACTAGTGCATAACTGTCACCTCTTCTGTTCCAAAGTATCTCCATCACTCCACACGTCCTTCTTGCTCTACCTACAAACAACCATTATCAGTTTCTTGTCTCGATGAATAGAGCTCTTCTGTATATTCCTTGTAAGTAGAATCAAAAGTCATGTGACCCTGGCATCAATGTGAGAAGAGGCTTTTGTTCCAGAGAGGGCACAGTTTCCCAATGTAGGGGAAGGAATGACAAGGCAGTGGGGGTAGAGAGGGGGGTCAGAAGGGAGTGCACCTTTGTGAAGGCAACTGGAGTGTGAGGGGGGATGGGAGCTGGGCAGGGTAAAGGGATAACATCTCAAATGTAAATACAAAGTATCTCATAAAAAGAAAAGAAAACACTGTATGTATATAGTGAAATACCACAAACTATTAATATGCACAATGAATACATGTTAATCAAATATAAAATAATAAAAGTATAAAGTGGAATAAAAACCAAACAAAAAGTTATGTGACCTCTTATTTGGCTCCCTTCACTCAGCATAATGTTGTCAAGATTTATCCATGTTGTAACAAATCTTTGGTTTATAATGTTATCCTTACATATATCTAATTTATATATAAATATTATACTATGATTCGAGTGTTTTATTCTACAGACTGGACATAATTTATTTTCTACCCATCCATTGACAACCATTTTCATTGCTTTTACACTTGCTTACTGATCATAATGTCATAATAAACATTAATTTTTTAAGGATCCTGTGATAGTTCAAATATGCTCAGCTCAGGGAGTGGCATTATTAGAAGGTGTGACCTTGTTGGAGTAGGTGTGTCACTGTGGGGATGAGCTTGGAGACTCTCCTCCTAGTTACCTGAGGATGCCCAGTCTGTTCCTAGCTTCCTTCAGATGAAGATGTAGAACTCTCATCTCCTCATGCACCATGTTCCTGCCTTGATGATAATGGACTGAACCTCTGAATGAGTGAGCCGGCCCCAGTTAAATGTGGTTCTTTATAAAACTTGCATTGGTCATGGTGTCTGCTCACAGCAGTAAAACCCTAACTAAGACAGGTCTATTTTCAAATCTTAGAGTGTGCTTCAGAATGGAATAACAGATCATGTGATAACTATATTGGAATTGTTGCAGATTTGAAAATTTTATGAATGTGTTAATGAAAGAAGAAAGGAAGGAAGGAAGACAGACAGACAGACATTTGCCCGGTACTGTCCCAGCACCCAAGGCTTTTATGTAGCCAACTGAAGCTTGGATTTTTTATAACTAACCACTATGCTCTGTATAAGGTCTGTTCCCGCCCAAGTTTCTGTTGATGTTTAATTCCACAATCTGTAGAGTGCTGGGAGGTATAGAGGTCATAGGAGCATAATTTCTATGAATATATTCTTACCTTCTGTTGGGAATGGGCACCCACTTTGAACAGTGCTGGAATAATTACCTGGAGAGTAAATTATTATAAAGTAACCTGGCTTCTAGGCTCCAGGGCATGTGCTGAGTTCTGGCTGCTTCCCAGAATTCTATGGGAAGCATGGTTCTTGATGCCTTGGGGTTTGTTTTATGACCCTGGTTTTGGTGGTGATTTTATTACAGACACTCATGGGGCTGGCTGGAAGAAAATACATCATTTGGCAGTTTGGGGGATGGAATGATTCTGAGAGAAGCGTTGCCTTTACTTCATCCTGTCTGCTGGACCAAGTGAGGGCCGTGATTCAGTCCAAGAGGAATTTATATAAACCATTTAAGAGATAGGGGAAAACTAAGAATGGGGATAGTAAGGAGGAAAGGGATGACTGGGGACGAGCCAGGATGGGAGGAGCCAAGAGCCTGCCCTGCAAAGAATATCTGGCATTGAATGTTTTGAGCTAGGTCCCCAAGTCTTCAGGTCTCATTTTGAACGAGTGTGGATTTGTGGCTATAGAAGCGGCATTGTTCCTGGTCCCTCCATTAGTGACAGTCAGGGAATCTAGAGCTCTTCAATTCAGAAACCACAACAGCCAAGAATCGAGTTCTTTCTGAAAGGGTCCAAGCTGATCTGAAATTTCTTGGTTTTTCTGAGACCTGATGAAATATATGAAAATATACATATATTTCCCTATTCATCTTCTCATATATATATGAGAAACAAAACCTCTCAGTTCTACCATTTGAGTTTTTGAGTTCTGATTCCTGAAAGAATGCCCAGGGTGGCAAGAAGAGGGATGAGCTAGAAGACACAGTAGCTAGGCAAAAGCTGTTGGCATCAGACACTAGTAAAGTGGGGGTGGGGTGCAGATGGGGCAACTGAGTTAGGTTTGAATTGGGAGTAAATAGGGATGGGGTGTGTAAGTGGTCCCCAGCAATATTGAAGCAGAAGACGACTCAGAAATCTGAGCAAAGGTAGTTAGGCCAGGGAGGCAGTGCCAGAGGGGTATTCGCTAGCCTTGTGGAATAAAAGGGTAGTGGTGAGATTGTCTTAGTCAAGGTGGGGAATAAACACAGGGAGGTAGGTGTCTATAGACCCATAAAGGGACCTTAAGAAGTCATCTTATATTCCTCATTGCTAAGGTCCCTTGAGCAAATGTTTCAAGGAACAAGTTTTATGAGGCTCTCCAGGATGGTCAGAGGTATGGCCTAGTTAGTAAAGCTCTCTCACCATTTCAAGGGTCTCCCACAATCTTTCCAGGTAAAGTGAAAGCCTCGTGGAAAGGTGTCCCCTTTACTCTGACCTACACTGAAGAGGAAGGAATCTGTAAGGGTGTGAGGAGGAAGACAAAGGCTTTCACAATCACCTTGTCTCTCAGTCTTGATGCTACGTGCAGCAACTGGAAAGAAAGCCCGGAACATAAAAGCCTAACCACTCGCTTTTCACAAGATCAAAAAGGCGACACAATACGAGATCAATGTTAGCATTGCAACTCTTCTCGAAGTGCCTCAAGGATGTGTTTGCTAGTTTTCAGTCTACAAAGTTCCTGGTATTCATTTCTCTTTTTAATTGCTCAACTTCTATTTAAATGCTAGCACTTCTAAGGAAGAAGCTAGAATAAACATGCTGGAAATACAACATGGCATTAGGAAATGGTAGACAGAATTTTTATCCTAGGTTAGGGTGAGAATTTGCCAAGAAAGTTTTGTCGTGAGAGCATCTGTCTTACTTTTCTATATATAACTCAAACAGGTGAGGAGAAGTCATGGGATTCAAGTAAACAGCACACATATGCCACGATTGATATTTATATCCTACTGTAACTATGCGAGTGAATCTCCTCAATCGAATGCAAAAAGTCACAGAGAACACTTTACTTTAAAGCACAGTGGCTGAGGGTCTCAGTGTTAGATGGGAAGCCTATTTCTGGTTCTACGACTCACTGCGGTAACATTTTACATTGCCTCATAGTCTACAGAAATTCCTTATTATGTCATTTTGTCCTTACACCCACTCTGAGGAAGATATTACCACGACAGTTTGGGAGAGAGGGAAACTAAAGCTTGGGAAATGCGCCCTTTGTCCTTTGTGAAGCAGATGAGGACCGAGATCCAAAACCACTTTTGGGTTGCCATCCCCTAAGCAGGTTGACTCCAGCCCACCACAGCCTCAGTCAGATTGTGCGGAATGAGTTCTTGAGTTGTGTGCTTTTGGTTAACTCATCTGTATAGTGTGGTATGCAGTGGTTTAACCAGCAGGATGCCTTCAAGATCCAAAGCATTTGAAGGCACCTTCTTCCCCACTCAGTACTGTGGATCTTCCTGTGCACACCTTGCCTATGTCCCTCACCTCTATGTGGCTTTTTGAAAGTTCCATCCTTCCTGTCTCTAACTTACTGTCTATACAGCTGTGTTGATTACACAGAAAGCACACAAAGGCCTTAGAAAGGTTTCCAGCTGCCCTGCAAAGAAGGGATATGCTAGAGCTGGGTCTCCTGTAGCATTAGGAGTTTGAGAAGGATGTGTGTGAATTGAGTATGGAGTGTAAGAAATATTTCTGCAAGAGGCTCAGGACACTCTGGGGGTTTAGTTACATTAAGCAGAGAAAGTGTTTTAGTGACAGCGCTTTCCTGTCTCACATCATATGGGCAGTGGTGCAAACACAGCCACACTTCTTTTTAAACTTTGTTATATATACACTTAATATCTCTCTGTGGGTGTCTCTCTGTCTATGTGTCTGTCTGTACCTCCCTCCTCGCTGTGCGTGCGTGCGTGTGTGTGTGTGTGTGTGTGTGTGTGTGTGTGTATGTATGTATGTAGATCAGAGACCAATTTCAGATTTTTAGATATTATGGGTGTTTGAATAAGATGTCAGGCATAGTCTTGGGCATTTGAATACCTGGTCTCCAGTGGGTGGCACCATTTAGAAGACTTAGAAGGTATGACCTTGCTGGAACAAGTATGCCACTGAAGCAGGGTATGAGTGTAAAGACTTGGTGCCGTGTGGAGTTTGCTATCTCTGCATCCCTGTTTGCAGTGTGAGATGTAAACCCTCAGCTGTCGCTCCATTCGCCATGCCTGCTGGCTTCCACACTCCTCCACTGTGATGGTGGTGAACATATAACCCTCTGGAAGCATAAGCCCCAGATGAACCCTTCTTCCTATAAGCACTGGCCATGGTATTGTATCACAACAATCAAAACCTAGCTGAGATAGCTGTGACTTCTGAGACAGGCTTTCTCACTGACTGGCTAAGCTAGCTCTCTAGTGAGCCCCAGAGATCTTGTGTGCGCACTATCCCAGCATCATTACACCTGGCTTGTATGTGGATGCTGGGATTTGAACTCGGGTCTTCATGCTTGTACAACAAGCACTTTACCAACTGACCTGTCTTTCCACTGTCTCCTTCAATGTTTACCCTTAGCAAATATTAATTTTGATTTTACTTATGTGTATATGTATGTGTCTGAGGTCCGCCGTATGTGCATGTTCATGCGCACGCATGTGTAGGTGCCTATGGAAGCCATTAAGAGGGCATTGGACTGCCTGGAGCTGGGGTTACAGGTGGTTCTGAGCCACTAGAAATGGGTGCAAAGAAGCATGCTCAGGTCCTTTGAAAGAGCAGCTAGCACTGTTAACAGTGAGCCATCACTCAAGCCACACTTTGAAGCTTCTTCTATGTCTTCCCCAGAAGCGTAAGGATAGAAACCTACTGTTAGTTTTTGCTGATGGTATAAAACAGTTTTCCCACCACAGAAAGCTAACCTTTGTGACAGAGTTACCTTTGAAGAGACACCGGAAGAGAGAGGGGTATAAACAAATGAGGCAGATGTTAAGGAGAGCAGGAACAGCCAGTGTGAAGGCCAGGGAGATGGTGCTCGGACCGGAAGTCAGGAAGACTGGAATGGGAGAGGAATGGGGCACAGAGCATGGGAAGTTACATCAGTAAGGAATGGAAAAGGAGCACATGTGTGGTAGGGCCTTTGAATCTACACAGAGACTTTGGATTTTCCTCCAAATACAATGGGAAATCATTACCGGGTTGTAAGGATTGGATCAATGCCAGCCCATTTGTTTTGGGGCCTGCAGGGTTTAGGTTTTAGGAAGGCAGCAAAGAAATAAGTTGGCAAACAGTCTCAGCAACTGTTGAAAAGATGGCGAACAGGGTTCTGAATCAGTGGTGGTAGTGGGAAGGAGGGAGAGCTACTGGGATTATAGATAAGTTTTTATCTCATCTTAGTTTTTTTTTTTTTTTTAATTTGTTTCTGAGACTGGATCTAATTACATAGTATAGGCTAGTCTCAAACTCACAATCCTCCTACCTGTACCTTGTGAGTAGTGGGACTGCAGCTATGGGCCACCTCACCTGGCTGTGCTTTCAGTGTTTTAATAGTGAACATTCAAAGTCCTTGTGTGCATAGAGCATACTTGTTATCCAGTGTCCCCTGCTGTGCAGGAGCACACTGGAACTGCCCTGTCTGTCACCTCACACTCATTGCTACACCTTCCATTATCCCTCTGCCTCATTTCCTTTTTTAAATTGAGAAAGTGCAAAGCAGAAGCTGCTTACAGATGCATCATGGGTATGAGGAAAGGGCATCTTCCAAAGGAACCAATAGCAACTGCACAGTTCCGTGCAGCAAATCCAGTGAAAAGCAGGTGCTAACTGCTCAGATGGAGCAGCCCACAGAGTCAGTTTCCCGGAGGAGTCAAGAGATGCCTTTGGCTATGAAGTTTGTGGTTACCAAATAGAGAGGCTCGAGAAGCGGCTGTGCACTGTGTGGAGCCAGAGGTGGGGGGTGCTGGAAGGGAAGCAAGGGGACATGAGCTTCATCCAGTGTCACAAAGTATCAATTTAAAGTTGTGTAAATCATGTGAATAGAAAAAAGAAAAGGGTCAGGGAGATGGCGGCACCTGCCTTTAATCCCAGCACTCGGGACAAAAGGGCAGGTAAATTCAAGGCCAGCCTGTTCTACAGAGCAAGCTATGGAATAGCCGGGGCTACATAGAAAAACCCCATATAGAAAACTTTAAAATGAGAGAGAAAAAAAAGTAAGGAAGAAGAAAAAGAGAGGGGAAGAGGGAGGAAGAGAGGAAGAAAGGAAGGAGACTAATCTTTGCTGTAGTTAACTCTTAGAGATAGACAAGTCAGTAAAGAGGGTGACTGACATCTAGCTGGACGTGAGACAGATGTGGAGAGAGTTGGAAAAGCTCTCCTCTGCCACTTTCTCATCCTGCGGATGCTGGACTTTCTCCACTGAAGTCCAAGGGCCATGACTCCCCAAACATTAAATAAGGCAAGTACATGTCTGTTAAGAAGAAATGAGCCGTATTTAAGACAGCAGAAAAGTAGTTCAGCAGATAAAGGTGTTGGCTGAGTGTGTCTTATGTTTCTGTTGTTTGATAAAACACCAAAGACCAGAAGAAAGCTTTGGGAAGGGTTTATTTAGCTTATACTTCCACACCACCATCCATCATGAAAGGCAGTCAGGGGACTGAAGCAGAGGCCTTGGAGGAATGCTACTCTCTAAGGCTTGCTCAGTCTGCTTCCTTATACACGCCATGGCCACCTGTCCAGGGCTGGCTCCTCCAACATCAATCACTAATTAAGAAAATTCCCCCACAGGCCAATCTGGAAGGAGCATTTTCTCAACTGTAGCTCCCTCTTGTCATATGGCTCTAGCTTGTGCCAAGTTGACAAAGCATGAGCCAACACACTGTGCAAGCCTGCCACCCTGAATTTGAACCCAGAAAAAAGTAGGATAGAACCAGTTCCATGAAGTTGTCCTCTGTCTTCAACATAACACACCCAACACCCACATATATATATTTGTAGTGGTGAGTTTTTGCTACACTGCTTTGGCTCCCAGTGGAATGCAGGCACACACTGATCAGGAGCCATCTTTGGATCCTCAATGAAAACCACACAACCCATTAGCTTTTTTAAAAAAATACCCTGCCTACCTCAAAGGCTGGTTATGCCTAAACCTTCCCGTTATCCCAGGCTCAATCAGGGAAGGGGCCAGTGTCCAACCACCTGAATTCTCATTGACTCGTTGGTTCTCTCCCCCGCAACTCTCCTCTCCAGTCTCCCATCGCATCCTCTGGATCCTGTGTCTCCTTCCCTCTCTGTCCTTGCCTACTCAACTCTAAGGGTCCCAGCCCCTCTCAGCCATTGGCCGTTGGCATCTTTATTGATCGATCAAAAACCAATTGGAGAAAAGGACCTTTAGCATTTGGACATGCAAATACCTGATTGGATCAAGGCATTAGAACCAATCTCCAACATATACCACTACTAATAATAAATAACATTAAAAAAAACAGAGATAACATTTAGAAACATGTTATCATTGACTCAAAATGGCAGGGCTCTGACTAATCTTTCGAATTGTCTCGTGTACTTAATCATGTCTTCACTAGAAATAAGCTGCCACAGAAAGAACTTGAACTGATATTCTAAGCAGCGATCCTTTCTCTCAGCCTCCACTTCTCAGCATTTTGATTCTTTCTGCATAAAAGTTCAAATGATACATTTCCCCCCTAAGGAAAAAAGACCACGACTGTCTGCATGTTTTAAAATTCACAGGAAAAGGTTAACCGTGTTCATTTAAAAGAGACTCGTTATTGTTATTAAAGTCTTTAACTCAGTTTTGAGGTAGGGATCCGAGCTACAAAATTAATAATCAGTAAGTAGAAAATTCTTTCTACTGTGAACCCATGGTTGTTGGAATTGTTTGAGCTGAACCTTGTTGGTGTCCATGGGTGTCTTAAGACTCCCAGGGATGGTGCCTCTGCCTCTTTTTGAAAAGCAGCACAGATATATCTCAGCGAACGTAAAAGCCAGCAGACATGTTCTGGTGGGTACAGGTAAATAAGGGGCAGACTCCTGTGTGGATCACCGCTGACGTCTTTCTAATTCTCAGAGCTAAGAAGCATCTTAGCACGTCAGGAAGTCCTATCGCTTTCGGGTTTAGAAAAAAGAAGCCTGTCAGATTGTATCATTTGTCCAATGCCGGGTAACTAGGGACTGGGACTGGAGTCCTGGTGTAGCCCCACTTGTACCCCAGTCTTCAATACTGCGAAGATTTACTCTAAGTGAAAAGGACACGGATGGTGCGATTGATAACTCCGTGGGTCAAAAGCTTGACTTCTAAGTGGGCTGCTCAGAACCCACATGGAAGAGGAAAAGCACACAAACACAAAACCAGACAAGGTGGTGCACGCTTGTCCTCTTAGCACTGGGGAAGTGGAGGCAAACAGCTCTGAGGCTCCCTGGCCAGCCAGCCAGCTTACTTAAGAGAGTTCCAGTCCAGTGAGAAACCCTCCCTCAAAAAAAATTAATTAATTAATCAAAAAAGGTAGGAGAGAAGAAAGGAAGGCATGTCAGTAGGGTGGCACCCAAGGTCCCAAGTTTGTATGTACTCTTTCATACACATAAAAATGTGTACTAGCACACACAGCTGTGCATACCTGCTTACACACTTACACATACTTACACACACACACACACACACACACACACACACACACTAAAAGAATAAGAAAAGGCCAATCTAGTTGTGATTCAATTTTGAGTCTCTGGCTCTCTTCCTTCGTGCCAGTGGTCTCTTTTAGAACTCCCATAGTCCCGCTGAAGTTTAAAACCATGCTGTTGGATGGTAACAATGTCCAGTTATCATCATCCTACACTAATAATGAAGTTGAGATGTTGAAGTTAATTTTCATCGCTGAGCTCACAGAAGAAGATGAGACCCTGCTCAGCTCTTCTGAAACCTACTTATCTGTTCTTCCTATAATTAGTCATATTAGAAAAATATGTTAAAAGGACACATCAAAAAAAAAAACCTCAGCTAAAAATAAATTAAAGACCTTTATGATACACATCACTTGAAAAGGTAAGAGCAATTTTGGTGGGAAATATGACTAAACACAAGTAGGAAAAACCGGAAGTGTTGCCATAGTAGCAAAACTGGGCAATTAGAAACATTGATGCAGATTTCTTTGAGCAAAAATAATCAAATTCTACGAAACAAGATCATTTGGGTCTATCCTTATATATTTTGAAAACACCAACTGCCTAAAAGCAAAAGGAACAATCCAAATTATTGTCATTTTCTGGGTAAAGATGTGTGTGGATTCTCTCATGGAAATACCACAGTCATGTGCAGTCAAAAAGCAAACGACACCCAAAGTTGGGGATGTGTGGAAGGTTTGGGGAGAAGTTGTCACTTTGCTTGGGTTTTGACAACACTTTTGGAAGACTAAAAGTAAAAGGTATGCAGGAGCTGGCCAGAGTAGAAATCTGCAGGCTAGATTCCCAGAAAAGCTTTTGTAAGACAAGGATATTAATTCAAAAGTAATAAGAAGGTTCTAAGTCACTCAACAAAGATCAGTTGGATGTTTTCTATATAACACAGTAAGAATAGTCTTCCAGAGGCCATGAAGATGCTGGATGGGACCTGGGTAGGTTGGGAGCCATGGCAAAGGTTACAGGCAGAGAGAGGAGCAGCCACACATCAGAACAAGTTTTCAAAGACACCAGGGCGGCACTTGCACTGAGAATAAACCAGATGATTAGGCATGCTGGAAGCAGACAAACCAGGGAAGGTTACTGCAAGAATCCTGGTAAGAGGTGAGAACTGCTTACACCACAGGGACAGCAGCCGCAGTGACAGCAGCCAAGGAAAAGAGCAGCGCCTGCCTTTGAGACATAATTAGAATTTGGAATGCATTAATATAGTTAAATAATATAGTTAAAAAGATGTAACATATCAGGCATACACCTTTAATCTCAGCACTCTGAGATCAGAGACAGGTGGATCTGAGTTCAAGGCCAACTTTGTTTCCTTTACATATTGAGTTCCAGGATAGCCCAGGCTGCATAGTAAGATTCATTCTCATTCTCTCTCCCTTTCCCCTTTCCCCTCTCCCCACCCCTCTCCCTGTGTGTGTGTGTGTGTGTGTGTGTGTGTGTGTGTGTGTGTGTGTGTGTATCTGTGGTACTGCTCCAGAACTATCAAGTGGATCGAGGAGGAACAAGTATGGAAGGGTGGAATTCACCCGGATAGAATTTTTCAGTGACAGATTAAGGAAGTCTCTATCATGTGTAGCAGATGTCACAAAGCAGCTTTGTCTTACTTACCTTCGAGTAATTTTTCTAATTGTGACCGACCCACTTTCAAGCCCCTGCATCCCTCTAATTGTCATCACTAAGGTAACTCCATCTTGAGTGAAGACACAATCCTTCTGAGTCCCAGAGCACAGTAGAGAATGTTTTGTTCTAAGCTTGTTCTGGGGTACAGGAAGTAAGTGGAACCTTAAGAGCTCCAGGATGAAGGTTCCCACCTCAACACAAAGCCTGCTGTGAGCTGGGTATTCTGGTGCCATGGTAACTGGAACCTGCTTTGTAGGTGTATTTGTTCTAGCCATCTTATTTGGGTCCTTTTATCTCTATCTTCCTTCCAAGCCTTATCCACCCTAGTCCCTTCCAACCCCCAACACTAGGTAGGAGAAAAGGATGGTTAGAGGGGAAAAGGGACATATATCTCTATAGGCCACTTCCTCCTGAATAGTTCCTTGGGGGTAAATCTAGTCACCATATCCAGCAGTCTAGCAAACCAGAAACAACAAATGCAGCAGCAGCTGCCTCCAGTCCTCTGGGGCTCACCCATTTATACCAACAGTTCCTAGACATAAACTATCTGAAGCTGACATAAATCGCCTCCCTGCAAAAGCAGGAGACACATTATAGTCAGCTGCTGTGGATAACCTGAAGTAGCCCCATATCCCACACCTGGGATTAAAACAAAACCATATTTACAGAACATAACTTGGTGTCTTAGGGTTTTACTGCTGTGAGCAAATACCATGACCAAGGCAAGTCTTAGAAGAACAACATTTAATTGGGACTGGCTCACAGGACCAGAGGTTCAGTCCATTATCATCAAGATGGGAGCATGGCAGCATCCAGGCAGGCATGGTGCAGGGGGAGCTAAGAGTTCTACATCTTCATCTGAAGGCTGCTAATGAAAGATTGGCTTCCAGGCAGCTAGGATGAGGGTCTTAAAACCCACATCCACAGTGAAACACCTACTGCAACAAGGCAACACCCACTCCAACAAGGCCACACCTTCTAATAGTGCCACTCTGGGCCAAGCATATTCAAATCATCACATTTGTTTTTTAAAGAACCCAAATCCTCACTACAGTGCTTTGCCTTCTCTTGGAGACCCTAGTTAACCTGCCTACCTACCCATCAGTTCAATCACTTTTAACAAAAGTGACCATTGGTCTCTACCTCTGCAATACTTTACTGCCTGGACTTTTGTTAAACAGCTGTCCCAATCCCCTGTATTAGTCAAGGTTTAATCATAGAAATAGGATCTGAACTATCTTAAAGATATTTAATGTCAAGAATTGGCCAAGCACGGTGACACACACCTTTAATCCAGCACCCTGGAGGCAGAGGCAGATGGATGTCTGTGAGTTTGAAACCACCTTGATCTACATAGCGTTCCAAAGTCACAAGAAATGCCAGGAGACTGGGTGATAAGCTGAGATCCCGGAATGATTCATAGGACACAGCACTCTGGAGAACTGTCTCCTGTAATTAGGTAGGGAGCAAATAGAGAATTTAGTCTTTTTTTCTAATTTATTTATTTATTTACTCACTTTACAGCCAAGACTCTACTCTTAGAAGTATTTAGATTGGGCTGGAGAGATGGCTTAGTGGTTGAGAACACTGACTGCCCTTCCAGAGGTCCTGAGTTCAAATCCCAGCAACCACATGGTGGCTCACAACCATCTGTAATGGGATCCAATGCCCCCTTCTGGTGTGTGTGAAGACATCGACAGTGTACTTACATAAAATAAATAAATCTAAAAAAAAAGTAAGTTAAAAACAGAACAAAGTCAGCAAATTGCTGCAGCTGTGATACAGGAAGTGCCTGCTGCCTTCACTGCAGAGCCTCCCTAGCAACCTTCTGTGCTAGAGACTGCCGTGTGTCTACACTGCACCTGCCCTCCATGGACCTAGGGACTCCTTGTTCGAGAGATCGCCACATGCCCACACTATGCCTGTCCTTGGTAGACAGCAAGGGGATGAGAAAACAGCACCTTAAACCTGTGTAGGCAGATCTAATTGATGGTAACTGATCAGATATAGAACCCTGGTTGCAAAACTGTCTGGAAATTTTGGCATTTAGCTTTCCACCTACTTCACTACAAAAAGCCACACTAGAAAGAAATGGAAATAAATGCCGAATATCATATTCTGAGCATCACACTCATAATTAGTGGAAATCCTCATTAGTGTATTAAAGCAAAGAAAACATATAGAAATGGGTAATAAAGAAATGGTGGACATATTAAAGCTCTAATGATGCAGATGTATCAAAATGGCATAGCGAGTCTCATTGCTTGGTATAGTAAAATATTTAATTTTAAAAGAAAATTAATTTTAAGAGGGAACAATATGAGTTTGCACATGATGAGTCATCAAGAACCCACAAGGCCAAAAAACATTGCAAGTGCTAAGGAAATAGAGGGAAGCTAAAGATACAGGGTGAATTCAAAATTTGTTTCCTCCATATAAGCAATAACTGCTTTGAGAAATTAAATTTAATCTCAATTTTAATTAGAAAATTTTTAAATTACCATTTATAATATAATTAGAAAACATAAAACACCAAGAATAGATTTTATAAAATACATATAATGTATGTCCATTTAATATTTCAAGGAGCAGGAACCGGAGAGAGATGCCTCCTCAGGGGCTCTTCCAGAGTCACACATATACAGCTAAGCATGTTTGCAGCTAACCATTGGACTGAACTCGGGGACCCCAATGAATGTGCTAAAGAAAGGACTGAAGGAGCTGAAAGGATTTGCAACCTCATGGGAAGAACAACATTATCAACCAACCAAACCCTCCAAAACTCCCCATGGACTAAAACACCAACCATTGAGCACACACTGAGAGACCTATGGCTCCAGTTGCATATGTAGCTGAAGATAGCAGTGTCTGGCATCAATGTGAGAAGAGGCCTTTGGTCCAGGGTGGGCATGTTCTTCCAGTGTAGGGGAATGCCAAGGCAATAGGGTGGAGAGGGTGATTTGGAGTAAGAGCACTTCTTGAAGACAAGTGGAGGGGAAGGGGGGATGGGAGTAGGGTGGGGGAAGGGGATAACATTTCAAATGTAAATACAGAGAGTATCTAATAAAAAAAAAAACATTTGAAGTGTAATAAAAAAATATTTCAAGAAAAGGCTAGTGAGATGGTTAGCAAGTAGAAGCACTTCCCACCAATCCAGAAAACCTGAATTCAATACCCAGGAATAATGTGGTGGAAAGAGATAGCCAACACCTGCAAGTTTTCCTCTGACCTCCACATATACTCTGAGACACAGGGTCCTACACATGCACATACGCACACACCCATACACCCACCCATGCACGTACCCAAGCACTCTCGCATGTGCACACACACACAGACACACATGCATGTATGCATATGCACACTAAACAAAGGCTTAAAAAATAAAATTATGAAGCCCTCCTGGGAGTTGGAAGACCTAACTAAATTAAGTTTCATGCTTATAAGTTGCAAGCCGTTGACAAGGCTCAGACCTAGTCCTACAGCTGCTATTACGATCTGCTTAGGATAGTAAAGTAATACAAGTTAAGGGCCAGCTAGTTAACTTGTGGTAATATTAGATTCCGGTTTAATTATAATAAAGCATTTTCAATATTATCATATAGAAACAGCTAAGAGCAGTCAGGGTTTAACAGTTCAGGTATACTTTATATAGATAGATAGTTTTCAAAAGCCATCAGAAATCCACTGAAAACATTTAAAGTCATTTCATTCTTGTTAGATTTTTGGCTAAGAGACATGTCTACTCCTGATAGTACCTCCTTCATGGTTCATAGAAGATATTGAGCACCATAACCTCTCTATAGAGTTGCTCCAGTTGTGGCAAGAATTGCCCCAATTCATCTATAGACAAAACTACAGTTCAGGAAAGGATACATAATGAGGGATAGTCAATGGCTTAGCTCTGCCAAGACAGAGTTAAGTAGTCTTTCATTATTCCTGCTTCACTTAAGGCCTGTCAGATGATTCTGGGCCAGAAGGCTGAAGACTGACGTTCCAGCGTTTTGAGGAGTAGAGGGCTGTCCAGGTAGTCAACTCTTTCTGCAATTTGTTTATGTTTCGGAAGCTAGGCTTTGCTTTCATGCTTCCTGTATATGGATCTTTGACAGAGTTGAAGACCAGTTACAATCTCATAATCAAACTTAAGTTGTTTAGCATTGAGGAAGATGATGTAGATTTGAAAGGATAGTTTTCAGATGGCAATACAAGTTAAAATTAAAACATAATTCAGGTATAGAATTGTAAACTCTTTAAGTTAGGTGACCAAGGCCACTCAGTCAGTCAACAAGGTTCTCCAGCAGTGGAGCAAGCATTAAAAAGAAAGAGATGTTAGACAAAACTGCAGCCTGACCCCTAGCCAGTTCTGAGTCTGAAAAGGGCTGGTTTAATTCTTCCAGTCTGCTTTTATACCATTTTAATTACATGCAGGTAATAATAAGGTCAGTTCTAGTCAAGGGAACAAGCAAGACAGTGAACACAAATAGTCAGGGAACAAGCCAGGCAATAAACAAAATCTGTGATCAGTGTTTCTAAGGCTTGTAAAGATGACAGGATTATCTGAGCCTACTTGCCTGTCCTAGGCAAAGTCATACTCTTGCCTAAACTAACTTCTTTGTTCTATCTTAAGATCAG
Source organism: Micromys minutus (assembly GCF_963924665.1). Classification (NCBI taxonomy): domain Eukaryota; kingdom Metazoa; phylum Chordata; class Mammalia; order Rodentia; family Muridae; genus Micromys; species Micromys minutus. The sequence continues at coordinate 13,521,716 of NC_137957.1, read as the reverse complement.
ATTCCTCTCTGAGTTTATTTCCCCATCCTAGCCCAAAGTTATTGCATGAAGCCTACTTCTTTTTTCTAGCCTAAAATCAGATTCCTGACTAAACTCCCCTGCCCTAGCCCAATGTTAAATTCCTGCCTGGAGTAGTCCTACTCCCTTGTCTGGGCCCAATGTCAAACTCTTGACAAGTGACCCCAAAAGCTCTCCACTGTTAAGAGGGATGTTAATGTGCCTAAACTGACAAAATTGATGGCCCGGAGAGTATTCATACTTATAGTTTATGTAACTGTCGTTACTATGTTCAGCATATATCTGAGAGAAAGGATTGTTTTCATGGATGAAAAGGGTAAAATGTTCTGGATTTGGTTTCTTGCTCACATTATATTAACTAGGTTCCCAAATTACATGGGAATTTACACATCTGCATGTAAGTTGTCATGGGTCCCTGCTCCCAGTTGGCTCTAACTGGTAATAAAATTGCTGGCGGCCAATGTCTGGGCAGGGAGACAGAGGTGGGACTTTAGATTTTTTTTTTTTTTTGGACAAGGGAACCCAGGGAAGAGGAAGGATTTAGAACCACCATTGCCAGGGAAGCAGAAAGGTCAGGAGAACATGCAGCCATGGAAGAGCCAGGGAAGAGCAGCACATGTGCCCCTCCCCCATGCCACTTTGGGTTTGTGGTAGCAAAGATGAAATCTAGTAAGAAATTTAGTAAGTAATAGCTTAGGAATATCAGAGGGGAAGTATTAGCAACATGGAAGTTTGAGAGTGGCCCAGCCATTGCTCTGTTTAAGGCATATTAAAACAGTGTGGGGGGGGGCATTCATTAGAGAATCCAGGGTATTTGAATGGGTGGCAAGGAACAAACACTGCCACCAGCAGGGAGAGTAGAGCAAAATTTAATGAACTATCACAATAGTTCTCAACCTGCGGGTCATGACCCCTTTGGGGTCATATTTCACAGGGGGTCATTTTACATCATGGAAAATGGATATTTACAATTCATAACAGTAGCATAATTACAGTTATGAATTAGCAACAAAAGTAATTTTCTGATTGAAGACTGCCACATGAGGAACTGTATTAAATGGTCATAGCACAAAGAAGATTAAGAACTACAGATCCAGTGAGTTTCAGGCCAGCCAAGGCTACCCAATCAAATCCTGTTTTTAAAATAAAAAAAAAGAAAGAAAGAAAAAGAAAAAGAAAAGAAAAAAAAGAAACAAACAAGACATCAGTTGTTTCTAGTTAGCTCTCTGTGCTTCCTGCTTGCAAGTCAAGCAGCTCGAAGCTGATGCCTTTGCTCCACCATTTTAGACTCTAACCCTCAGCAACCGTAAACCAAAATAAACACCTCCTTCAGTAAGGTGCCTTGGTCATGGTTATTAATCGAAGCAATGTAAAAGTAAGTAAGCACCCACTAGTCAAGAGGAGGAAAGCTAAATGGTTTGAAAGAAGCTCCCATAATCTCAGGGAGTGACACTATTGGGAGGCGTGGCCTTACTGGAGTAGGTGTGGCTTTGTTGAAGGGAATTGGTAACTGGGGGCCAGCTTTGAGTATAGCCTGTGAATCAAGATGTAAAGCTCACAACTTCTCCAACTCGAAGCCTGCCTGTCACCATGTACCCTGCCATGATGAATGGACTAAACCTATCAACTGTTAGCCAGCCCCAGTTAAATGTTTCCCTTTATATGAGTTGCCATGGTCCTGGTGACTCTTCACAGCAATAGAAAACCAAACTACGACAGATACCTTATAATACCTGAATTGAAGACAGGGTCAGAAGCTATCCCAGCCAATGCCATGTGGTACTGGAGATGAACACAGAACAAGTTCAATGGAACAGAAGAGTGTTTCTGAAATTAGAGCACACACATGACACATTGATTCTTCAGAAAATTTCCAAGGTGATTCACTGGAGAAAAGAAAAGCCTTGTTGAAAAATCATGAAGGGACAAGTAGAGCTGATGAATGAATTTCTTTATATCACATCACACACACACACACACACACACACACACACACACACACACACACACACACGCACGCGCGCGTGCACACTCTCGAGCTCTAATGTACAACACAGCCAAACACAAACCAGAATGTCATGTTTTTACAGAATAGCATGGCAAAACATCTCTGTGACTTTGACGGATGCAAATACTTCTTAGACTAGACCATTGAACTGGTTCTAAACATCAAAGGACTTTGAAATCAAGTTCTAGTTTGTCCGTGATGGCACACAGGTGCTTTTACTCTATTAGCAGAGTTTCCTCTTCAGCAACGCTTTTCACATGAATTAAATGAACTACTGTATATAAAATAATGATAGCTGTTAAGATAAATAGAAGTAGCTATCTCACAACTGGACTGTGATAACATTTGCCTAGGTGCTAAATCCACCCCCACTGTTGTCAAATATCTAAATAGTAGACAGACTGTCTTAATCAGGGTTTATATTCCTGCACAAACATCATGACCAAGAAGCAAGTTGGGAGGAAAGGGTTTAATCAGCTTACACGTCCACATTGCTGTTCATCACTAAAGGAAGTCAGGACTGGAACTGACACAGGGTAGGCACTTGGAAGCAGGAGTGGATGCAGAGGCCATGGAGGGATGTCACTTACTGGCTTGCTTCCCCTGGCTTGCTCAGCCTGCTATCTTATAGAACCCAGGTCTACCAGCCCAGGGATGGCACCACCCACAATGGGCTGGGCCCTCCCCCCTTGATCACTAGTTGAGAAAATGCCTTACAGCTGAATCTCATGGAGGTATTTCCTCAGCTGAGGCTCCTTTCTCTGTGATAACTCCAGCTTGTGTCAAGTTGACACAAAACCAGCTAGTACTGGCTAAAACCAAAGCTGAGACTTGTGGCTTATTTCCTTAAAGCTAGAGCAAATCTAAAGTTTTAAATCTTGATTAATTTTTTTAAATTGAAACTTAGCCAGGTGGTAGTGCTGCATGACTCTAATCCCCTGGGAGGTAGAAGCAGGCTGGTCTACAGAGTTCCAGGACAGCCCAGCTACAAAGAGAAACTCTGTTTCAAAAAACCAAACAGAAATAAATAAACAAATAGAGAAATTAGAGGCTATTATAGCTTTTTAAAAAACCTCTATTGTTTTAACATCACTTTTAATAAAATGAAGAAGCAAAACCACAGGCTTGGAGGAAATATCCATAGTGAGTAAGTCTTATAATAGCCTGGTATCTCAAACTTTTATAGTTCAGTAAGCTGAGGATCCAGTTAAAACGAGCTAAATATTTGAACACTCCTCTTAAGCTGATATACAAATGGTCAGTAATTGTATAACAATCTGACATTAGTAATTATGATAATGATACTTATTATTGCATAATGAAATATCACTGTATACCAATTAGACTGGGTAGTTTTAAAAACTGGCCACACCGAATGTCTTTGGGTGAACAGACACCATGACCAAGGTAACTCTTATAAAAATAATATTTCATTGGGGTTGGCTTTGTTGAGAGGTTTAGTCTATTATCATCAAGGTGGGAACACAGCAGCTTCCAAGGAGGCTTGGTGCTGGAGGAGCAAAGAGTTTGACATCTTTGTCAAAAGAAATCCAGGAGCAGACTGTTTTTAGGCATCTAGAACAAGTGTCTCAAAACCCACCCCCACATGACACACTTCCTCCAACAAGGCTACACCTCCTAATAGTGCCACTCCCTGGGCCAAGCATATTCACCACCACAGCAGGTATAGGTAAGAATGTGGAACAGTAAATACTTTCATGTGCTGCTGGAGGGACTGTAAACTGGTGTGCACACCTTGGATGCTGTTTTGGAAGTTACACATATAGATAGCTTCGAAGTTCTGCTCTGGGGAATTTGCCCACGAGAAATGAAAACAGACATCTGCACAAAGACTAAACTATGAATGTTCACAGAAGCTTTATTCATGGCAGGCAAAATGGAGTGTCAATGTCTAGGGACAGGATACTGTATAAATAGATTTAGTGGAGCCACTAAACATAACTTTGTTCGAACTACTCATTAATTATAGGTACTTACCTACTTATACATGTATATTAATCTAGGCATATTTCAAAAATCTTAAATTACATAAACCCAGCATAAAGGGTAAATATTTTCTGATTCTACGTAAAACAAAATGACCAAGCCAGCCCAGTCAGTCAACAGGTTCTCCTGTGCAGGAACAAAGATTAAAAAGCAAAAAGACAATTAGACAACTTTGTAGCAATACCCCAGCCAGTTCTGAGCCTGAGGTGGGTTTATTTGTTCCTAGTCTGCTTTTATACCATTTTAATTACATGCAAGCAATAAGGTCAGTTCTAGGTTAAAGGAACAAGCAAGGCAATAAACAAAAGTCCTGTGATCAGTGTTTCTAAGGGCTTATCACGAGGATCAAGGTATCTGAGCCTACTTCCTGGTCCTAGCCCAACGTCCTATTCTTGCCTGAAGCCTATTTCTTTGTTCTAGCCTAAAATCAGATTACTGCCTTCGGTTACTTCCCTGACCTGGCCCAAAGTCAAGTTCCTATCTAGCAGCCCCAAAACAACAACGACAATAACAACAACAAATTAAAGAAAGTTAGTCCATAGGTACAAAAAAAGCAGAGTGGCTTTGGTGTAGGGCTGAGAAGAAGTGCAAAGAGCATGTTTGGGGATAATAAAAAACATAAATAAAAAAAAATGATACATAGTATACATTTGCATACATACAATGATTGGTTTGTCAAAATAAATCCAAGAAAACCTTTCAATTGTTATCATTTGTTTTATGCAGTTTATATATTCAAATGTTGACTTAAACCACAAAACAAACTATTGTAGTATACACATTTCCAATCTTCAAATTATACCTCAATTTACAAGTTTATTTAATTTTGTTTTTCAACTCAGGCAGACCATGCATTTAGCACCCTGCTGTTTCAGCCTACAGAGTGTGTTGATATCACAGGTACTGGCCACATTCCTTCCCTAATCCCCAGATGATGCCCCCCCCCAGGGGGGAACATATAACTTTATATTTTTTTCCTATACTGATAAAAACCCTGGAAATGATTAAGTACCTCAATAATACGTTCCTAGTTGCTAGGGGAAAACTAATCAAGACAAGAAACTTTGGTAAGGGAGGGGATGGGATAGGGGGTTTGTGGAGGGGAAACTAGAAAGGGAGATAACATTTGAAATGTAAGTAAACAAAATAACCAATAAAAATAGATTTTCTCACTTCCCCTGTCATTTCCTAGTCGTGTGTCAATCCTTCATTCTTTGCCCCCTTCAGATTAGTATTTAAGACCATTCACTAATGTTTGTGTAAGACACAAGTTGAGTTTTATCTATTTGAGGCTCCCATGAATGAGATGAGAGATAGGGGATCAATGCAAAAGCAAGAGGTTTATTAGTCCAGTGCACTGGGGTGGCCTACAATCAGAGGAGAGGTGGCCCCGAAAGGCTGTTACAAGTAGTTTTTAATACTTTTTAGGGGTAAAGGTTACATCAGCAAGGTTATAATTTAAATTCATTGGCTAAGCTTATTAGCCTTTGAATCTATTGGTCCTCGGATCAGAGGGCCAGGTGACTATCAATCAGTACATTTTGCAGTTTTTCAAGAATGTTCCTGCTCCTCCCAAGAACTGTGGGTGGAGAATGGAACTTGGCCTAGCCTTGACCTGAGGCGGTGGGTATAAGGATGGCGAAAGTCCCTAGGGTCCTTCACTTGGACAACACAGGTCAAGCAGCTACTTCTCTGTGCACAGCACATTGAGAAACGTTCATTGAGTCCTCTGACTGTTTCTAGTCCAGCCATTTGGTTTTGAGTTGCCGAGTTATTAAGTTCCATGTATATTTTGTGTATAAATCACCTTATAAGACAAATACCTATGAAATAGTGCCTTGTGTTTCATGGGCCATCTTCTTCTTCTTATTCCTTCCTTTGGTTGTGTTTGATGCCGTCTCATTTGTCTGCTCACATTTTGTTAAATACAGTCTTCATATCTAAATAATTGTGCAAGTGTAATGTGCAAAAAAAAAAAAAAAAAAAAAAAGAAAGAAAGAAAGAAAGAAAGAAAGAATAAAAGACCACCTTTAATCATAGTAGAGGCAGAGGCAAGTGAATCGATGTGAGTTCAAGACCAGCCTGGTCTATATAGTAAGTTCCAAGCCAGCCAGGGTGATACAGCGAGGCCTTTAAGAAAGTTTTCCGTTATGATTTCTACTAATATTTGTGTGGTTTGGAGTCATACTTACATTTAATTTAATTAAGGTGTACCAGTGTAACTTTACTCTTAGGTACACAGACCTCAGTTTCCACAGCTCCTCTACTTGCAGTATGACTCACTTGGCTTTAATTATGTGGTCTTCATTAAATTCTTCAACTATCTATTCAGAACAATGTTGTGAAATGTGTTATACTAAATCAAACAAATTGGGGAAAACTCTTGTAAATGATTAACAAATTCTAAAAATCTGTACTCTAAAGCAAAAAAAAAAAAAAGTATCATGAAAAGAGACATATGCAATATTATAGAAATGTAGGAAAGGGGCCATGACATTTATGTGTTGTTTGCTGCTTTGTTGAGACAATGCCTTATCCTGTAGCTTGGGCGGCCTTAAAGTTAAAGCTATCTTTTTGTCTACATTTCTTGACTTAGTTAAATTTTTTGAAAAGATTTATTCATTTATTACATATAAGCACACTGTAACTCTCTTCAGACACACCAGAAGAGGGCATCAAATCCCATTACAGATGGTTGTGAGCCACCATGTGGTTGCTGGGAATTGAACTCAGAACCTCTGGAAGAGCAATCAGCGTTCCCCCACTGAGCCATCTTCTCAGCCCCCATTAATTTTTTATTGCTATGAAGAAACACCATGACCATGGCAACTTACAGAATAAAACATTTAATTTAAGGGTTTGCTTACAATTTCAGAGGGTAAGTCCATGACCATCATGGCTGGGAGCAAGGCAGCAGGTTAGGCAGGCATGGTGCTGGAACAAAGCTTAAAGCCAACTCCCAGTGACACTCCTTCTCCAACAAAGCCAAACCTCCTAACCCTTACCAAACAGTTCCACCAACTGAAGAACAATCATTCAAACACAAGATGGAGGCCATTCTCATTCAAACCACCACACCACCTCCTAAATGCTGGGATGACGGGCTAGAGGGTATGAGGATAGGAAACTTTTAAAGGAGATCCTGGAAGCTTATCCAGGATTTTGATAGACAGAGATGATTCCAGAATGTTTTCTGTTCAGAAGAATATTAAAGTCCAAGAGTCTAGAAAGCACTGGAGGATTTCAGAAAGGGATCTGTGCATTTACCTGAGGCATAGTAGTCATGAAGTGTCATGGTTGTTGATGTAGATTAGATTCAGGTCCAGAAGACTTTGAGCGGAGCACTACAGGAGCTAAACGTGTGATCAAAGTAAGAAGCCTGTTCTACAGAATATACCCTATGTGTGTTCGGCCTTGTGTTTAAGGAAGATTGAGATGCCACAAGTCTAACTCAACAACACCAGGTCAACAAGCAGAGAAAGAAACTAAAATGGTGTTTTAGAAAAACTAAAAGAAACTAAAAGCAGTGTTTGCTGCTCCCACAGATGACCTGAGTTCGATTCCCAGCAGCCAAGTGACTGCTCACAACCGCCTGTAATTCCAGCATTGGACAGTCTCCTGACCGCAGAGGGCACCCACCACCCACATACTCTTGCTAAGACATACAATCCTTGTACAGAGTAATAACAAAAGCTAACCAATCTTTGGAGAGAAAACTAAAGAGGAAGGTGTGTGGAGGTGACACTTGTATGTTTCAGCAGGATTCAGCAGTGCATCATGGGAACAGCAGGAGAGGGAAGAAGGTAAACATTAAGCGAGCACCCACACACTTCAGTCCTGGGCCCACCAGGGCCTAAGAAATGCAGGTAAGAAGAGAAGCAACACTGTCTGCAAGGTCAGAAAGAAGGTGAACACTTGTTTTATCAACAGAAATTAGGAAGTTAGGAGTCAACTTCATTAAGATGGGGCACACTTAGCCTTTGGGTGGAACATCTGGTTGGTGATCTTCAACAGACTTTGAAAATAAACATGGGTTTGAACAGACATAACTAGAAATCATAAATGATTCATGTAGCAGAGTTAGTGATAAGTTCACCAAAATTAAGGTGATAGAGAGAAAGCCCCTGGGTATTGATTGCCCTCACCATTATCTTTGTAAATACTATCTAGTAATTAGTGTGCTCTGGGAACCATGCCAAGAATTCTCCACATATTAATTATCACAATAAAGGAAAATGGGAGGTATAATTATGACTAATTCATTATTGATAAACACTATGGAAGTTAATTTTCCAGAAATAGAGTCCTAGATGACTTCAAGGTTGGCAGTAAAGAAGAAGAGGACAGAGACAGGGAATCGGAAGAACATCAAATTTTGTTGTCTTCAAAGGCTAGCAAGTCACTGCAATCATTCACTGTTTAGACAGAAATGCATAATCTGGGTTTTGTAATGGACTGACACTGGGTGTGTCAACCACGTCAGACAGGCCTTGTGTTTAGGAGTAGTTGACCAACACACAGAGGACTCCGCAGTGTGTGTGTGTGTGTGTGTGTGTGTGTGTGTATGTGTGTGTGCTTTTCTTTGGTTACGGTTAGGTAGGTTTTGTTGTAGGTTTTGTTTTTGTGGTTGGGGGCACTTCATTGTTCCGGGTTTTAGTTTGTTGTTTTTATTTTCAGAAAGAACTTAAATGTGGGAGGGGAGGACTATGATCAAAAATATTTAAATTTAAAATGTGTTTTAAATAATAAAAATATAAAAAGGAAAAACAAATCCAGTATTATGAAGAACCTTTAAGTGGATATAATATGCTTTCAAATTACTGGATTAATAAAACATAAGTAGCTGTAAAGATTCACTTGCTATATGTTGATAATCTACGCACACAGTTCTAAAATACATACTTATACCTTGTTAGAAATACAGACTTGAAGATCCATTGTAATGAAAATTATAAACAACTCCACTTGTATAAATTTACATATCAAGGAGATAAAAAAATACAAAGATTTAAGTGGCATCACTTAAAAAATAATCATATAACAAATAGTATGTTTTCATGTACGCATATAAGTGATTATAGAATTTATTTTTAAATGTCTTGGGATATCATTAATGACATGGATTTTTGGATCAGGAAACAAAGATGATTTCAACAAAATTTAAACAGCAGATTTATGAAATCATATATTCTACCCATACCATAATAATATAGAGAAACAAGAGGACAAAATACTCTTTGTGTGGGCTTAGAGACTTAGGGTAGCCCCTATAAAAACTCCAAGCTTAACCTAAGTTCCCATGAAAGTGTAAAGATCCCACAGCACTCAAAGCAATCTTGAGAAAGCAAGCCAGGTATAGGAAATAATGTCTTCCACTCTCAGAGTCGTCACAAGGACGTGCTAATCATGGCTGTGTGAGGATGGCTCTAAGCACACACACACATACACACACACACACACACACACAATGGTGGAGTTAACCCAAACATTAAAAGTCGGGGTGTCAGCACCCACTAGTAGGAAAAAATAACCACTCGAATAAATGGAGTTGGGAGGTAAAATTACAAAACGACCACATGAAACTGTATTTGTTATTTTAGCATCTCTGTGACGATATACTTTAAAAGTAGTTCTCAACCTGTGGGCCATGACCCCTTTGGGGTCAAGTGACCCTGTCACAGGGCTCACATATTAAATATCTTGTATATCAGATATTTACATTATGATTCATCACAGTAGCAAAATTACAGTTATGAAGTGACAATGAAAATAATTTTATGGTTGGGGGTCCTGTGTCTGCAGCATTAGAAATATTGAGAAGCCCTGCTTTAAAAGGAAAGATTTAACTGGGTTTATTGTCTTAGAGAAGTGTCAGCCCATCATGTGTGAGAAGTCACAGTAGGAGCACCTCCATCTGTGGAAGCAGCACTGGGAGGAGACTGCTGTCTGTAAGCCATGGACCACAAGGCAGAAGGCCCCAGGCAAGAACCCTGAGTAGGTAATGTCCTCAGTGGTCTGCTTCCAGTGAGCCACCCCTGCTATTCGCCACCCGCCCCCATCTCCTAAAGGTTCCACAGCTTTCAAAAGTGTCACAAGATGGGACAAGAATTCAAAACATGAGTCTGCAGTGGTCATTCCATATTCAAACAATAACCTTTGGCCAGTGATTTCCATAGGTCCTGGACTTCCATAGATCCTGGATGCAAAATACATCCAGTCTATTTTCTAAAGCCCCATGGTCTTAGCAGTCTCAACTGTTCAAAAACCCAAAGTCTCTATAGAGCCCCTCTAAAATCTAAAAGAAAGTTGTATGAGCCTTAGTTGGGGTTTCTATTGATGTGAACAGACATCATGGCCAAGGCAACTCTTGTAAAGTATAACATTTCATTGGGTCTGGCTTACAAATTCTGAGGTTCAGTCCATTATCATCAAGGTGGGAAGCATGGCAGCATCCAGGCTGGCATGGCACTGGAGGAGCTGAGAGTTCTTTATCTTGATCAGAAGGCAACCGGGAAGAAATTCGTTTTAAAGGAATCTAAGAGGAGGGTTTCAAACCTACCCCCACAGTGACTCACTTCCTCCGACAAGGTAGCACCTACTCCAACAAGGACACATTTCCTAATAGTGCCACTCCCTAGGCCAAGCATATAGAAACCGCCACAGTACGTTTCTAATATACAATGACATGCAGTGAGGATTCTCATTCCAGAGGGAGAGATTGGGAAATATCACGGAAAGATTGGACAGTGCGACACTGCATCCATGCAGGGACAGCGCTCACTCATGTAAGTCCTGGCACACTGGACATGTGATGGCATCTTCTGTACGCCAGTCTCTGGTAGATCCTTTCTCCGGCCCTGCTGTTGGCGGCACACATGTGTCATCTGTAAATCTCTCTTTGCCTTTTCCCTACAGCAGATGTCTCATGGCTTGACATGGATAAAAGTGGAGACTCTATGGACATTGCCGTCAAAGCTTCTTAGTCCACTGGGAAGCTCCCTACAGAGACTGTGACCACGTACCACCCTGCGTCCCCTCCCAGACTCTTCTCTGGGGCCTGGGGGTAAGACTCCAGGATACATTGCTCTTGCATTCTGCACACCTATAAAGCAAGCCTCACACGAACAACACCAGAGTTCTGCTGCCAACCCAGTAATCACCTTTCTCGGGCAGTTACCATACCTTTGCTGTCTAGGGCCTGCACAGGTGAACTGAGGGACTTTTTAAAAATAATATATTCTGGAGCCTTTTGTAGGCCATAATTTTCCCTCAGGAAAGCATTCCAATTCTAGTGCAAGGCGAGAGGTATCTTTTTTTTAATTATTTTATTTTATTTTTATCTTATTTATTTTTAAAGATTTATTTATTCATTTAATGTATATATGAGTACATGTAGCTGTCTTCAGACACACCAGAAGAGGGCATCAGAGCCTATCACGGATGGTTGTGAGCCACCATGTGGGTGCTGGGATTTGAACTCAGGACCTCTGGAAGAACAGTCAGTGTTCTTAACCATCTCTCTAGCCCCAGGCAGTATCTTTTTCATGGTGCTAATATCTTCAACAACTGCCAGCACTTTGCTCCTGTTTGCTCTTTCTGGACCTTCAACCATATTCCAAGTTCTCTCCTCCCCAAACCGTACATCTTCCACATCTTTCTGCCCCTCTGTTCCCTCCCAGTTCTCACTACACGCCTGACTAGATAAAGGCATCAATTGATAAGAATGCAACAGCCTGTTTCAATTTTCCTCCAACAAACAGCCATTACTCTTGAATTCATCCTCACTCCAATTTTCAAGACAGAGTACATGGGTTCTTGGCCACAACATGATGTGAATATCCTCCAGTTCGGTTTCAGGGCAGTCTTTATTTCCATTCAAAATGCCCCAAATAGTCTTTACAGCTGGAACTCCTTGGAGCACTCCTTGTCTTCAGAAGGCTCAACAGAGTCGTCCATTGAGTGCAGCTTGCCTCGTGTGGGGTTTCTCTAGCAGTCGGCTCCAGACTCTTCCATGGTTTCTAAAGAACCAACCGGGCACAAAGACCCCACAGACCAATTTGTCACAGCCACGAAGCCATGCCCTCATTCTGCCGAGTGTCTGTAGCAGTTCCTTTGTATTAATCACCTTCTTCATATGCTCATGGGAGGAAAGAGTTATTCTGGCTTCCAGTCTCAGGGGACTTTCATTCATTGTGGCGACTGTAGGGAAGCCTGGGAGCTCTGTATGTGGCAGCTGAAAAATGAGGTAGTAACTTCTCACAGGTAGACCAGGAACCACAGGGCACAGGTCAGAACCATGGGTGCGAGGTATCACCTTCTAGGGCCTGCTCCCAGTGACCTACATTTACCAGCAAGTTCCCAAGTCCTAATGGTGCCATGGCCTTCAAAGTAGCCCTTCAACTAGGCTCAATAAGATCCACCCATGCATTATAACAAGACAGGTTCATTTACTGGGACGTCAGATCTCAAACAGAATGGATAAGGGTCTGAAAATCGCTGAAGGAAGACTCCCAGACTCAGACAGTATGCAAAAAGGAAAAAAAAAAAAAGCATTTATTCTGCAGAAACAACCAGCATGCAGGGATCAACCACTCTTTGAAATGGTGACACCAAAAAAGGCTTTTGGGTCTTCTTATAGGGAACCAGGAGAACTCTCTAGAAGGATTAGATCATCTAAAATTTCATTGGTGGGTGCTATTTCACAGATGGTCAGTGGTCCATTCCTATGTCATGAATGTTTAACCATAGGATAATCCAGCACAAATAGCCCATTCTGAGATTTCCTCATTTTTGTGGTTACTCCCAGACTGTTCTTTGGGAGGGGGTTTTATGATCTTGTTCCGGATTTTATGGTCTGTCCCTGGAGCTGGTGCCTTACGGCCTTTTTACAAAGTCATGCCTGGTCCTTCAACAGAGACAAATGGGGTTTATGTTGTCCTTTCAAATGGCACCAAGACTGATCTAGAAGGTGGCTGGGATGTTGAGTTACCAAGGGGAACAGCTGGTGTTGGTTGCTTTTCTGCTGTAGACAAAGTCATTTGTTTGTCCACCACGGTTTCAGAAGACACTGTTCTTGTGTTTAAACATCCTTGCCTTAACAGTTACAGGATGGTGGGTGGTTGACTCAGCCCGGGAGTGGCTGAATTATCTTCCAGCTTGTGTCATCTTGTGCAAATGACCTTGTGTGGATGTGGAGGTCAACCTTGTGAAGGAAAAGGTGGGATGGAGAGTGAGGCGCCTGCCACAGCCTCTTTAATCTCCTCAAAGAGTCCTGGTCTGCCACACATGGTATCAGATCTAAGATGGCTCCCAGAACGCCAAGAGCTCAAAAAGGAACTGAGGTCAAGGCGGTGAATGCTTCCCCACCGCCCCATCTTAAAGGAAGTCCTAACGGTAAAGATGCTCCCCTGACTCCTTCTGAGTAACTTCATCAGGCAGGACTTTAATTGGCGCACGGCGATGGTGTGGTGAGAAAGGACTGGCCAAGGATTTAGGGGCTCGGGTTTAGCTCAAACATTGTAAGTTTACAGGCTGCACAATAAATTCAGATCTGCACCCTGATGCTGGGCTTCTCCAGAGTCTGAGTCCCTGGGATTGGTTTCGTGACTCTGCTGGTGCAAAAACCACGCCCACGCCCCTTCCCAATCCTCCGTCCTGTTCCCACAGTCCCTGGCCTCTTGTTTTGTTCTTGGATTTAAGATAAGAGCATTTGAGCCTCCAAGAAGCACCAGACCAAGCACGCCCTGCACTATAGAGCAGGATAAAACTGTTTTTTTGAATAGTCGATGTGTCCACGCGCAGAGCTGAGCAGGCTCTGTCCCGTGGGCTAGAAAACAAAGGATACAGAGAGAATGAGGCGCAGATGCCAAATCTCTTCTCACAGCGCACTCATCCATCAGCTAGCTGAAGGTCTAGTAGGAAAAGTCAGTATTTTTGACAAAGGTGACCTTCAGATTTCTTTGAAGTAACCTAGGCAACTGTCATCGTGAGCCAGACATCAAAGAGGTTATCTTACAGAAAAGCTACCAGGAAGCTAACAGTGCACTGTCCCGCTGTGAAACCTCTGAAGTTGGTACTTTTAAGCCAAGGGCAAGAGAGTCTTCTGCTCCAACAGGTTGTCTTGACATTTGAGTTGACTGGAGTGGGGGCAGGGTAGTCTTACAGAGGGCATTTTGTAAGATGTGATTTTTTTCCCCTTCAAAGAGTTTATCCATCCACTTAGTCCCTTTTATGCTCTCCTTGAACTCCACTGGCTTTAACTTGTTTTAGTCAGAAAACAATCCTGCTTTGTAAATATTTTAGCCTTGGGGCTTTGTGTGTGTGTGTGTGTGTGTGTCTGTGTGTGTGTGTGTGTGTGTGTGTGTGTGTGTTTGGTGACAACACCGTTTAAAGCCTCAAAGCATACTTCTAGCAGGTGACAGGTTAAGACTACTTGTACCTTGTCCCCCTGTGACTGTCCCTACCTGTCTCACTAGTGCGGGGATAGCACGTACAACGTCACATGCTTTTTGTCCATGAGGCACTTGTGGTGGTTACGGTTTGTGCTTTTCAATTTTGTTTTGATTGTGTATTTGTATTTTTTTAACCCAAATGAATCCCATGAACCTGTGGAGCCGTCTCCTGGGCTGCGGGGAAACCTACAGTGGCCACATCGCTAAAGAAAAGTTACACCCCCTTACCCCCTTCCCCCGGCCCACAGCCATCAACTGCCAACAGCTTCTCAGAAGTGGGACCCTAGGAGTCCTTCCTCCTATTTTTTCCTCCTCCTCCTCCCCCTTGCTAGAGCTTTTAACTGGTTTGATCTTGCACAAATAATCAGAGCCACTGTGAGTTTGTGCGTGCAACAGCCAAGTCATGTCCAGAGGATAGCGTTTCTCACTATCCCTCCCATCTTCTGGCTCTTCCGTTCTTTAGGCTCCATCTTTTTTGATGCTCTTCGAGCTTTGGTTAGATGGAGAATTGATAATAGATATTGCATCTGTGGCTGACCGGACACAGTCACTTATTTTCAGCGCTTTGACCATTTACGAGGATGCATTAACCAGTACACACTTGGCAATAAGAGGTTTTTTTCTGACTACAGTTGGGGGCAGCACAGATCTGTGGAAATAAGTATGTGTGTTTAGAAGGGAGTTTGACAACATGACTGCTTTAGTCAGGTTTACTACTCCTGTGATAACATGCCATGGCCAGAACACGTTGGGGAAAGGGTTTGTTTGGCTTACACTTCCTCATCAGAGTCCATCATTGAAGGAAGTCAGGACAGGAACTCAGACAGGGCAGGAACCTGAAGGCAGGAGCTGATGCAGAGGCCATGGTGGATGTTGCTTACTGGCTTGTTCAGCCTGCCATTGTATAGAACCCAGGACCACCAGCCCAGGGAAGGCTCCATCCGTAATGGGATGGGCCCTCCCTCATCAGTCATTGACTAAGATGGCTTAGTACCTACTGGAGGAGGGGCTCCCCTTCTCAGAGGAGAAGGGGAATGAGGGAAGGGGGAATGAGGGTGGGACTGGGAAGAGAGGAGGGAGCACGGGTTGTGATTGGGATGTAAATTGAATAAGTAAATAAGTAAATAAATTAAGAGGGAAATGCTCTATAGGTTTGCCTATATCCTGAATTAGGGAGGCATTTTCTCCACTGAAGTCTTCTAAAATGACTATAACTTGTGTCAAGCTGATGTAAAAATAGCCAGCATAGGGACCATTTAGAAAAACAAAACCAATTAGGCCCTATAACTTCCTTAACCACATTTTTTTTTTTTAGCACAGTCACAATACCAGGCATGAATTCTTCCCTGTGGAGTGGGCCTCAAACTCAACCACAGAAACAGTTGTTTTTTTTCCCATGAAGCAACTCGCCAGCACTGCATAAGTGGACGGATATCACCCGGCAGCTTGGTATTACTCCTCGTAGGGCTCAGCACTTGACAGGATGCCTTTTCTTCACCTGCAGTTTGCATAACGCCTTCCAACTCTATGAACGCTGAGCATCAGGAAGAGATTCCCAGTCTATGCAGGACTAATTTCTCTGGTTCCTGTAACATGGTGTCTTCAGCAGCTGTGTCTTACTGTCAAGTAGGTTTGGTGGGCAATTAAAGACAAGGCAATTAGCCCATATTGTTTAGGGTAATGCTGGGGCCTCCAAAATCAGTAACTGGTAAGAGGTAATCATGCCTGAGATTCACATTTAATATCTTATGTTTTCTGGTAGTGATATTGTTTATTAATATAGGATATCCCCATTCATACACATACTTCATACATACACATATATTCTTATATATATATTCTTATAAACTAGAAGGCTTTCATAAAGCTTCTTTATACATCCTTAGTTTTGTTTAAACCCCATCTACCCCACTTTTTCCTCCCCCATTTTCCTCATCCCCTCCTAACCCTTTAGCTCCCGGTGCATATGTTCTTGACCTGCATGTCTTACTATCTGCATTCATTATATTTTTTTGTACTTGGGTTGCAAGTTAGGGTCCTAAGTCACTTCTTCGTGCCCATTCATGTCATTCCTGTTAAGACTTCCCTAGCCTTTGATCCCTGTCTCTACCTGGCGGAGACCTTCTTCCAGTATTATCCCTTTCTACAGTCATTTCTCCCATTTTGTGCTATCCCCACCTCCCTAAAGTCACCCCAAACCCCTTGCCAAAGACCTGTTTTCTAGTTTCTTAGCTTCCAGAAACATGTTTCTCAATCGAGGGTGAGACACTGTCCTAGGCGCTAAAAACACAGCAGTGAGCAGAACAAAAGAAGCCCTTCTTGCAGAGTTTAGTGCTGTGGGTGAGGAATGGGGCATTAGGGGAGGATAGGCAGATGCCCAGGTAAAGGGTGAATGGAGCAGGGGAAAGCATGGCGTCACAGAGCCAGCGAACTCTTAGTGTAAGGTGAACATGGCTGCCCTGTGAAGAAGCAGAAGAACGAATGTGGAGAATGTCTGTAAATGAGTGTTACAGACGCAGGGAAGATGCTGCGGAGGCCTTGAGCTGGGAATGCACCCTAAGTGTGGCAGGATCAGATCCACGTGGCCCTTGTGACTCTATGCTTGTCATCTGCTTCAGAAATACCCCTGACATCCTTCCTCTCACACGGTTCTCTCTTTCTTCCCTCCCTTGTTCAGGAACACTGGCCGTCTGTAAAGAAGTTTGCTTAACATTGTTGTCTTACAGAACGCCGAGCTCCCACCAGCATCTCTTCTCCTTTTCCAACATTCCGTTTGGATAATTTCAAATCCCGTGTTTTCAAGTCTAGTGGACTTTCCCCCTGTGTACTAATATGAAGATTTTCATGGTCATCTTGTGTTTCATGATCTCATGTGAAGACTGTAGTTGCTCTTGAAGGTGCCAAGTTATTTGTGGACATGTCAATAATTAAGCTGACAACTCTTTATACAATTTTATTGTGTAATATTGACATCATAATAGGAAAAAAATCTACTGGACTGAGTTAGTTTGGGTACTTTAAAGTCCTTTAAATACAAACTACATTGGACACACACACACACAAATTAACTTAAGAGACAAGTGTGAATAGCAGAGAAAACAAAACACCCAGTTAGAGAATCACAGGCAAATATAAAACCTTCTGATGGAAATCACTCCCACAAACAAATGTAAAACCTGTTTATGTACTTTAAACATGAAAGGCCCTAGGCCAGCGGTTCTCAGTCTTCCCAGTGAGGTGACCCTTTAATACAGTTTCTCATGTTGTGGTGACTCCAACTATAAAATTATGTTCACTGTTATTTTGTAACTGCAATACTGTTATGAATGCTAATGTGACTGTCTGTGTTTTCTGACAGTCTTAGGTGACCCCATGAAAGGGTCACTGGACCCCAGAGGGTCATGACCCACAGGTTGAGAACCACTGCTTTAAGGCATTAAGAGGACAGAGGTTCTAACTGTATATTTTTCACGTCTACACTCGCTCTGGATCTCTCCCTCAGAATCTTTGGTGTATTTTAAAAACTGACTTACTCGTGACTCCCATTGTTTCTGCTTTTTATTTTTGGCATTTTTTTTTTCCGTTGACTTACTTGTTCTCTAGTTTATGTACTAGTTTCTCTTGCTTCCTCAATAAAAAAAAAAAAAAAAAAAAAAAAAAAAACACTTTTTAAAAAACGGGCTTAACATTGTAAATGTTAGGCTTTAATATTTAGATTTAGAAATGTGTCTTCGATATCTGTCTAAAGATTTATTTACTTTTATTTTATGTGTCCGAGTGTTTTTCCCACATATGTATAGACATCAGAAGAAAGTGTTGGGTTCCCTGGAACAGGAGTTATATAGCCAGTTGTGAACCACCACGTGGGTGCTAGGAACCGAACCGGGATGTTCAGCAGCAGCATTGAGTGCTTTTAGCTGGTGAGTCACCTCCTCAGCCCTCTTGAAAGTCTTTGAGTCTGTTTTCAGGGAATGGCTTTACTAATAGATTAACTTAATTCTTCCTTCCTTCCTTCCTTCCTTCCTTTCTTTCTTTCTTTCTTTCTTCCCTCCCTTCCTTTTTTTCTTTTTAGCTCATGGCCTTCCTTATATATGGTAGGCAAGCAGTCTCCAACTGAGCACCTTTTGAATCTGAAATTTTGTTAGGGTGAGCCTAGAGTAACACACTTTACTATAGGGTTCTCTTTTTTATAATTAGATTTATTTCTTTATTCACTTTACAACCCAATATCAGCTCCCTCTCCTCCCAGTACCCCCTCACTTGGATCTCCCCATTCCTCTCTCTCCTCCTTTGAGAAAGAGAGTCCTGTCTAGTCCCCGCCCCCACACCACCCCCACCCCCACCCCCAGCAGCAGCAGCAGCACATCAAGTCCTTGCAGGACTAGGTGCATGCTCGCCCACTGAGGGCAGACAAGGCAGCCCATTTAGGAGAAAAGGATCCACAGATTCAGGCTATCTTAATTCTACCTTTAAGAAAGTATTCTCCTGGAGTCTCTCCCCAAGCCTTAGGTATTCTGTGAGGTTTCTTCACATGGCTTGCTAAGAACTCTGTTCCTCCTCTCTCTGAAGAAGATCTGGGAGTTTTCATCATATCATGCCCCAACCATAAGCAGCCGGTGAAGTTTCTGCCTGTGAATTCTCAGCTTGTATTCATAAACAGAGGTAAGGGACCTTTTATCCTAAGTGGTCTCTTCTTCCCCCCTGCCTTCCTTTTCTCAGGTAAGTCCTCTAAGGCTTTTGTTACAGAACTCTCGGCTGCTCAGACCCCATCTCATTCTCCTTAGAGACTTGTCAGCTGTCTGCAGGTTTCAGCACCCCACACTCTAAACAGGGGCGCACTTTACACTCGCCAGACTTAAGTCATTAATTAGCAATCTGAGGTTTACAGTATTGCACTATCTATCATTCAACGTCTTAAGATGATTAAGGAAAAAAACATTTGGTCTTATTTTCTAGTTGTTTTCCATGGGGAGATACACACGCTGGCTTCCTCTATTCTGGCTGGAGAAGGAAGTCTCGCTTCCACAGTTGTAATCTTAGCTATTCATAGCCGGCGCTGTTTTACTGATGCCTCCACAAATCCCTTCTCTTCTATGTAGATATGAATGTCACAGAAGCAGCCACATTTAAGGGTGGATGGAAACTCATTTAAGGGTTGTCATAGGAACTCACACAGAGATTGACTGTGTGTTGTAGATGCTGGGATGCTGCAGTTCGGATGTGAGCTTCCCTCATTCCGTCCTGGAAATCCTCGGTTTAGTTAGCAACAAAAACTGATTTTGGTTTTCTGTCTCAAGACGTGTGTTTTCTTCCAAATCAAGTATCATCACTATAAGAAGTGGTTGCTAACCTGACATTCATTTGGTTTTCTTTTAGAAAACCATGCACACTGGATTTAAACCTCAAGGCCTTAGTATGTATCAATCCGAGACAAGATGCTAGATTACTTCTATTAGGTCACCTGTGAGATTCCTTCTGCTTGTTCGAGTAGCTGCACTGACCCATTTACTGTGTGGCAAGAAAAATTTAACATCTGTCCACTTATCACTTTGACACCTACTATTTGAATGTTATGCAAATTAGTCTTTTATTGCTCCTCCCACTTAATTATTCTAAGTGTCTGCAGTAAGTGAACTATTTCTACATGTTAAAGTTTACCAAAGTCATTTCAGAAAGCACTCCCCCCCCTCTCTCTCTCACACACACACATACACACATACACAAACACACAAACACACACACACATGAAACCAACATTATTATAACAGCTGAGTCAAATCCCTGAACTGTCACAGATACCTTCTAAAAACACAGGGGACATTCTTGTCATTACAGTATTTTATTTTTGACAAATGTAAAGGGTGTTTCTGTTGTCTATAAAAGAAAGCCAGCTTGATTTTTTTTTTCTCCATTTCCTTTTTAATAAATATAGGGGGCTCTGTAATGTGAAGTATAGCATTTATTTTATTTTATTTTACTTTACAAGTTTCACGCTGATGATGAATGGCAAACCCCAAGAAGGCTTCCTTCTACTTTAAGAACTTGTAAGGAGAGGGAAAAGTCCATTTTCTCCAATAGAGTGACTCTGGGTATAACAACTGCTCCAGGACTAACTAGACAACACAACAAACTCCATATTTTGTTGTTTGTTTGATTTGTGTGCATTTGACTGGGGAGTTGTTTTTATTTGGTTACAATTTAGTGGGGTTTTGTTGTTTTTTCTTTTGCAGTGTGGTTTTACTTTGTTTTCTTGGTATCGAGGGTGTTGTTGTATTGGGGTTTTGTCAGTTTTTGGTGGGAAAGAACTTAAACCTGGGTAGGGTCAGGGAGAGGATCTGAAAGGACTTGGGGAAGGGGAAGACTTTGATCAAAATATACTTAGATTTAAATTTGTTTCCAATAATAAAAATCATCATAAAAAAAGACAGAACGTTTTCTGTAAAGAGTATTTGAGTTTGTTTTTCTACTTCTCTGATTTCAGGCACAGACATGCGTTCCTCTTCTCCCTCACCATAGAGCGGTGGCTTTGTTAACCAGCATAGGGAGGAGAAGAGCCTGGGTAAGCAGGACGCCCGGGCGTGGTTTCGGGAAGCCAGGCTCTGCCAGGTTGCTCGGCATCGGCCCAGCAAAGCAAGTGATGATGGCCGCCTTGCTGTGTGTGCTTCAGTAATGAGCTGTCACGGGTGACGACACTCAGCTCTCAGATGATCAAGTGTGTAGGAGGAGGTGTGTGCCCGGGAAGGTGACAGCCGCCGACTCGAGGACCGACTGACTGGAGCACAAAAGAAGCAACCTTTTTCTATTCTCAAAACCACTTTTAACCAAAAGAACATCTTATTAAGAAGATGCTCCGTGTGCATGGAGCGAAAATCTTTTTCCATTCCCACTCCACAGGCTTCATAGATACCCACTGGAAGTATCACGGTATATACCCTTCAAGATGGGTTACAGAAATAAATGTCAATGTATTTACGATCGATAGACAAGTCTTCGTATTACTGTACTGTGTCTCATCTTCTAAAAACAAAACTAAATGATGAGTGACACTTGGCTCTTTTCGATTTCTCTGTGTGAGGGCTCCTTTCCACAGTCATATGCTACAAACACAACTCAGGCATAATTGATGTGCCCAGTTTCCAGCCCAACACCCATAGTCACCAAGATACCTCTGGCGGGCATCTGGTTACAGAGGGGCTGCTCGCCCAGGAGGAAGTTGCCCTCCGTTTTCCCTTAAGTTGCCTGCCCATCCCAAGTAGCTGTACAGAGTGCGCAGCCGCACCCTCCCCCACCCCGAGAATCCAATGCGTGCTGCGGTGCTGCGGCGCTGTGAAGAAATGCTCAGAATGTCAGATGCCAGGTTTCCTCTTTGAACTTCATATCAGGGTTGTGTGGTGCTTGTCGTTTCTAGTGTGTCTGCTGCTCTGAGGGACGTTGAGCCCTGTTTGTTTGTTTGTTTGTTGTTGCTGTTTTCTGTCCTAGGTCAGTGCCGAGTGTTTAGTGAATCTTATGAAACGAGTGAATAAATTAATAACGAACATATAAATGGGTGAGAATCACAGTGGTGAGGCCGAGACACACGGAAAGGAAGCAGTCCGGGTTACATAGTAAATGAGGAGTTCTCAAAGCAAACACAACGGCTTCTAGAATACTATAGCCAATATTGAGCATGCGATATGAGCATATTTTATTAGATAAATTAAAAACACACCCATTCTAAGCAAATAAACTTATTTAAAGGGGGGGGGGAGTAAAATTCCGGTTCTTGGATGAATTTCCTATAAAGATATACTCTATTACTGTTAAAAATATCTGATCCTGAGTACACAAAGTAGGTTTCTTCCTCCTTAAAACCCCAAAGTTATTCAATCACAGATTTGAGACGGGACTTTACTTTGTAACCCAGCTAGCCATGAACAGCTCTGGCCCTGTCCCTCCTCCGTAGGCGCCAGAGGGCTGAAATGACAAGGTATCATGTGCCACCACGGCTGGCTTAAATTCAGATGTGTGTGAGTGTGTGTGACTGTGTATGTTAGTATGTGACTGTGTGTGTGTGTGTATGTGAGTGTAAGTGAATGTGTGCGAGTACATATGAGTGAATGTGTGTGTTTATGTTGAATAAGTATGAGCATGGGTGAGTGTGTGAGAGTTTTGTTGTGTGTGAGTGTATGTGTGTGTTGTATGTGTGAATGTGTGAGAGTGTGTGTGCACACACATGTGCATGTCATGCACACAGGACAGAGGGGCCATCAGCTGTCTTACTGCACCCCTTTTCACCTTATTTCCTGAGGCAGGAATTCTCACTAACCCAGAGCTAGGCTGGCAGCCAGTAAGTCCCAGGCTTCTCCCTGTCTCAGTGCCTCAGCACTAGGGTTACATGAGCGCAGTACCTCGGACAGCTTTTTATTCGTCTGTCAGAGATATGAACTCAGGTCCTCATGCTGGATCTGTAAGGGTAAAGACTCTAACCTGCTTAGATATCTCTCTAGTACCAATAATTTTTCAATAGCATTTTATGTACCTCTAAAAATACAATATAATAATCTCCTGATGGAGAAAAGTGAATAGAAAAAAACGTTGTTGTTGTTGTTGGTGGTGGTGGTGGTGATGGTGGCGGTGACAGCCGCTCCACCGCCACCACTGCTATAGAACAGGCTACTTTTCTGTAGTCTAATCTGGACTTGAATTCACTAATAGCCTAGGCTGGCCTCATTTTCATTGAAACCCTCCTGCCTTAGCCCCTGAGTCCTGGGATAACAGGCATTTACCACCACATCAAATAAGACAGGTGTCTAGAAGTGGGAAAGTGTCCTCATGTCAGGATAGATTGCTGTTTCGACCTCAAAGACCACTGCTATGGAAAATCCTCATTCTGAAGCTGTATTAGGACAGAATTTGTTCCCCTTTCAGTTCTCAGCTGGCATTTGACAAATAACAACCTGTAGAGGGCGTCCTTACACCAAGAGCCATAGAGGTCTGAGCAATATTAGAAGAAAACAAAAACCACATTCCAAGTCCCCGCCCCCCAAAGGCGATTGCGTAGCGAAATTATTACCTGTAACTGAATGGCACTGGCTTTATAAAGGGTTATAAGTTGGCCTGATATCATAAAACATTATACAAACGAATATCATCTGCAATAATAAATTAAATGTTGGGAAAGTTTTTTGTTTTTGTTTTTGTTTTTGTTTTTTTCTTAAAGACAGAGTCCCAGGTACCCCAGGCTGGCTTCAAACTCTGTGTGTCGATGGTCGATGAGCTCCTGATACCTCTGCCTCTACATCTTTAGCCCTCAGATCGCAGAGTGCTACCACAACCAGGTTAAATGTTTTTGTTTTAAAGAAAGCGTGGCTGGAAAGCATTTGAGGCAAACCGTCTTAGTTGTGATTTGCTCGCAACAATGAGGAATTCTTACGAGAAGAAGCTTTGAAGTTAGAGCAACCTTGATTTGGATTCCGACTGTTGTCGAATTCGCCAGCTGAATATCTGCAGTCAATTTACCAGACTTTTAAAGTGCTAGTTCCCCACCAGTAAAATGCGAACAGTAACAGTAGCTGCCTCAAAGACTGAAAAAACTTAAAAAATGAAGCTACATGGAGTTCACACTCATAATGGACTTTCTTCTCGTGTGCCTCCCACACACAATACCCCTTTCTATCTGTTGGATATCTGGACAGATTTCACAGTTGTAATAGATGTTCCTCCTCTTTCTCCTCCTCCTCTTCCTCCTCCTCCTCTTCCTCCTCCTCCTTCTACCTCCTCCTCATCCCCTCCCTTCCCTGCTCCAGAGTCTCCAGAATCTAGATCCTTGGTGGCATTTGTTGGAAAGCCACTGGGTGCAAAACAAACAAACAAACAAACAAACAAATAAATAAATAAAACAAAGCTTTTCCGGAGTCTGAAAACTTTCCGTGTTTTTGAAAAACCATTTGTTTCTGCTTTCTCTGCACATGGCAGGCAAGAGGCAAAAAAACCTCCCTTGCAGTAGTAGGTAATGCCACCAGCTACCTCCAGCTACCAGACTCTCAATCTTGTCCCCAAGCTCCTAAAATATCAGAGACTGGGCATGCACCTCTATTTTTTTTTTTTCAAATCCAATTTTAAGGGGAGTCCTACCGTCGTGGAGCGTTGGGGTGTAGGGGTTACAGCAATCATCAGGACCTAGGAAACTATTCCGGCTGCTACTGGGTTATCAAGAAGACAAACCACGCCACCTGTCGGGTATCTGTTCAGTGCGGGGAAATAAATGACTGTCCTGAACGGACAAGCGCCTGCAATAGTCCCACTAACCTGTGGAGTCTCAGTATTTCAGCTTCCCACGAGAATGCTGTCAGCTAGAGAAGCCAAAGTTTGCAGACAGATATACAGAGATGCAGTCTGAAGTTTGGTTCGAAGGAAAAGGGTGGAACTATAAGCGTTCAATTAGCTCCGGGGTGAAACGGAATTTATCACCATCGTTGATCACCAAGGGAGCCCAGTTTTTGTTTGTGTTTTGTTTTTCGTTTACAGCACCCCCGCCATCCACACGCGTCTCTTTGGGCGGCAGGAAGCTCGGGTGACGACCCAGAAGTCCCTTTAGGCATGTTTCTCGGTTGTGTCCCCATCTTCACCTGGCTCAGGCGAGCGAGAGCGAGCACGGTCTCCGGGGTACCGCGGCCCCGCCCACGCGGCTCCACAGCGCTCCCTAGTGGCGGCCGCCTGCGCATCACTGACCGCTCTCAGTGCTCGGCGGTGCCAGCAGTTCCCGCGGTTCCTCCCTCCCGAGTGTGATCCTCTAGCTGCTGGCGCTGCGGGACGTGCTGGCATCGCCAGCTTTGCCAGCATCGCGTCTCTGCGGTCCCCTCTCCCTCCAGGCCCCCTCCTTCTGCGCGGCCGCGCATCCACTCCCTCCTTGCTCCCTCCTCTCCAGCTCTCCCAGGCTCACTCGCACCGCAGACTGGAGACTTGCACGCCCAGTCGTTTAAGTGAGAACAGCTCCAGCCCCTCCAGCTGCAGCCAAGGCGAGAACTTCACAAACAGCGCAGGTTGGGTCGCTGCGGCAGGAGTTGCACCACCAGCGAGAAGGTCCCGAGCAGCATGGTCCGGAAAAGAGCCTTCCCAGCTTTCGCGCTCCAGCTCTGGAGCATCCTACCTTGCCTGCTTCTGCTGCGAGCGGATGCAGGACAGCCGCCAGAGGAGAGCTTGTACCTGTGGATCGACGCCCATCAGGCCAGAGTGCTCATAGGTAAGGTTCGGTGTCTGCACCTTCCCAGTAGCGCTCAGTTTCTCCCTTAGAGCAGAGACACGTGCACGGAGTGTGTTTTAAAGTTCAAGGGTGATTGCTTCCTTCTTTTAAAATCAGGATTCTCGATTTAGAGGCTTATGAGATTCTTTATTTAAAAAAATAAAAATAAAAAGCCGACCCAATATTCTAGTTCTGCTGTTGCTAGTCCTGTTGTAACAGGAACTCAACGTTAGCACAGGCTTACTACTAACCTTGTGTTAGTAAACACGGTTCTTACCACAGAGGGAAAATAACTCTGGTGCTGTTGTTGCTATCAAAGGCAGGTGCTTTATGAAAAACAGTGACCTACACTGGCTCTCCGGGGTTTTGCTTTCTGTATGGAACGTCTGTTTCTTAGAAACGCTACTAGTTTGATAGGGTTGTTTATTGTTTACACAACAGGATTTGAAGAAGATATTCTGATTGTCTCGGAGGGGAAAATGGCCCCCTTTACACACGATTTCAGGAAAGCCCAACAAAGAATGCCAGCCATTCCTGTCAATATCCACTCCATGAATTTTACCTGGCAAGCTGAAGGGCAGGTAAGTTCTGGTAACACAGAGGTAGAGAAAAATCACTCCGGTATTTCTACTCTTTGGTGGCACGTAGCAACAGTAATGGTGTGAGGTAGAACCACTTACAATTTTATACACGTTCTTGCCTGGTTGCCAATAAATAAGGGATCGGTTCCAATGTATTTAAAGTCGCCAAAGAAATGGACTATAAGGGTCAATGTGCTTACAATCACCATTTTCATAAGATTTGGTATCATGAGGCTTTGAGTATAAAGACTCCAAATAGCCACATCATAGTGTTTCTGTAATCATTGGTATTAAAAACTTAACAAAAGTATTTAGAAGTTGTTCTATACTAAGTGATAATCATTTGTGACATGATTTATACTTAACAACAAAATAAGTTTATAGGTATTCTTGACACGCATTTTGAAACGCTGCTACGTCGAGTGTTTCGAATACTACACATTTCTTGTAAAAGCTCAAAGACTCAAAAAAGGATTATAAAATTATGAAAAATAAAGACTACTGATTTTCTGAAATGACCACTCAAAATGCTTTCTTATGTAAATAAAAGAAAAACTCAGTCATGTTACTAAAGCATTCCTCATAGTACTTAACATGTAACTGTCTTGTATGTTACCATGGCAATATTAATGTCCTCTTACTTGGGAAGGGGTAGGATGTTTGTGTGACTTTAAAATTGTCTAGAGGACAAATGTGCACAATAAATCCTGCTCATTAGTTGGTAGAAATGTGTCTACTATGAAGACTATTGTAATTATAATTAACTGCACATTTTCAGGATTTTTTTTTAAATTCTAAAATTACTTAAATAGCCATTTTTCAAGAAGAATGCAATCAAGAAAACACTTTATAAAAAGCAGCCATGCTAAATCAGGAAACCACTTTGGTTCCCTGTAATTGCCTCTTACAGCACAGTCACGACCATTTCAGCTGCCTTTTTACCCTCAAGTTTGTTCTATTTTTAAAAAAGTCTTTTAAAAATAGATCACATCCAGACTGTCGGTGTTCCTTCTGCTATGTGTCTATTGTTTCTTTGTTTTTGTTTTTTATTTATTTGTTTGCTTGTTTGTTTAATGATGTTTGGTAGATCCAGGTCAGATGCTTGGTGGTCCTGTTGGCTTGGTTGAAGCCTTTGTTGTTCTTTTCCCTGCCTGAATCCTGTCTTCACAGATAGTTTATGTGCAGTTTTGTTTGGTATATTGGGAAATCACTAATGATTAACTGGCCTTTCATGGTTTCCTTTTCTTTCACCCAAATCCGCTTACTGGTGGTTGACCACTTGTTATTGTGCTCAACAGTCTATATTTTAAAGATGCTTTTTCATAAAAATGTTAGAAAGTAGTTTAACCCCCACCCCACCAGATGAAAAAGAGGTTCACAAATGAAGAAAGGTAGAAAAATCCAAGCTCCCTAACACACTCGCACGCGTGCGAGCGCGCGCGCACACACACACAGAGAGAGAGAGAGAGAGAGAGAGAGAGAGAGAGAGAGGGAGGGAGGGAGGGAGGGGGCTTCCGAAGAATTAAAAGCAAAGACTTCAATTCTGTCCTGTCTTGTTTATTGCTTAGTAACATGCATATTAGCAAAAGAGATTCACATAGTTAGCAGTCTCAGGACTGTTTTTGGAGGGATTGGGGGAAATGGTAGAACCATCTAAGGATATAATCTCTAGTATCTCTAGTATTTTGTTTCTTTCTACTTAGGTGTTGATTAAATGTATGGCTCATCTCCTCATCTCTTTGGGAAGAACAATAGTTAGCCCTCCAGTAAGTTACTTTGTTCACTATGGAGAAGTAACAATGTTACCCCTTAAGTAAATTACTTTTTTCTCTATGGAGAAGTAACAATGTTACCCCTTAAGTAAATTACTTTGTTCTCTATGGAGAGGTAACAGTGCTACCCCTTAAGTAAGTTACTTTGTTCTCTATGGAGAGGTTACAATGTTACCCCTTAAGCAAGTTACTTTGTTCTCTATGGAAAGGTAACAATGTTACTCCTTAAGTAAGTTTCTTTGTTCTCTATGGATAGGTAACTCCAGGTTATTACATGGAATCTGAGCGGAGCATGGGCAGAACCTCACAATGCCAAAAGGAATGTGTTCTAAATCTTATTTAAATATAATTAATTTTACTCCCTAAAATAATGTGACTCCAGCAGCAAACATTTTGACGAGCCAGGGGAATTTGAAGATGGGAAAAATATTGACTTCAATATCAATTAAGTATTTTGAAAGGCATCCATAGCTCAAGCCAAACCACATCACAACATGGAAAATGAGAAGTTCATCCCATTATCTAGTTATTTAATCCAAATGATATCAAACACTTAGGCATTTCAACACTGCAGAGAGACAAAACATCTGATTAATTAAATTTTAAGCTGTACCTCTTTTTTAGGAACATGTGGACAAAGTTTTGTGCTTTTTGTTTTTAATGATGATACTAGAACTAGTAAAAGCAATAAGGAATCATATATTTCTAGGAGGTTTAGAATCTAATCACCAAAAGTGTTGAGAGCCATTTAAAGCATAACCCTCTATCAACCTCAGAGAAGTTCAAGGAGCAACTACAAGGGGGTTCATTTTCCCATGGGGAATTGGTCAGATGTTGTGCAGGTGTTTCGGGTATGTGGGAAATTGTACTGACTCTCACGTCGATGGAGTACATGGGATGCCAAGCCGGACAGGCTGACTCTGGTGAGGAAAGGCTCAAAGGCAACTTTTCAGTGGGACAGTTTGTTCCCAGAAACAAATCTTAAGAAAACTGAATACGCGAATACACAGCTGAAAAGTTGCTTAGACGTCTAGGTACCACAGCAGCATGTGATAAAGCAATAGATATTTTAGGCATCATTTGACACCATGGGAAATTTTTATTTTAGTAACAAATTAGTCTGTGGTATAGCACATATTGTTTGATTCTATTATACGTAGGTTGACTGTCAGAGGAAAATCCATTTGGTCAGCTTCCCATCTTTGAAAGCATAAGCAGGGTCAGAGAGTGGCTGCTATATTTCAGTTTCCCCTGCAGTGGGCATGTGTTGCTCTGTCATCTAGAAACCAATTTCATATTAGACGAGTATTAATGGGCAGGTTTATGTTCAACGAGTTTAAGCTCATATTGGATGAGTTTAAAATTGTATGATGTTCTATGTTATAAATACTTTATCAGTATCAATATCCCATGTCATCTCTACACTACAGAGCATCAATATCTACTGTCCCATGTCATTTCCACACAACACATCACTCAAGAAAATGGCAGAAAAGGTAGTTGTCACGGGTACTCATCTACGGAGCACAGGGATCTCACTAATGTTTATGTGGTCTTACTAGCTTCTGAGGTCCTCAAAAGATGTGCTTTTGACATTGTTTCTGCCTGAAATCCTTCTACCTGAATGTCTTTTCTTTCTTTTTTTTATTCTTTCTTCCTTTCTTTCTTCCTTTCTTTCTTCCTTCCTTTCTTTCTTCCTTTCTTTCTTCCTTCCTTTCTTTCTTCCTTTCTTTCTTCCTTCCTTCCTTCCTTTCTTCCTTCCTTCCTTCCCTCCTCCTTCTCCTCCTCCTCCTCCTCCTCCTCCTCCTCCTCCTCCTCCTCCTTCTTCTTCTTCTTCTTCTTCTTTTTTGTAGGTGGGGATGTTTGCCCCATTGTCTCTTCCATACTAAATCCTTGTTTTGCGGCCTGCCTTTTCTAACATTTTTCAGCTGAGAAGAGTTTCCACTGAGAATGGCTTAGGCTTAAAGGCTTTGCAGTCACGAAGGGGAAAGACCCTTTACTGCTGGGTCCAACTGTTCAACAGTTGTTACCCTGCAATGAGTCTGTGCCTCGTTCGTCGTCTCTAAATCTGCGGCAGGCAGAGACCATAAACAACCACTTTTTTGGCTTTCTACATTAGGCGCTAATTAAACATTTTATTTGGAAAATAACACTTCCTAAACCCCACAAGGCTTTCAAGTAAAAATTTTAATGGGAACTTTCATTAGACAAATCTGAACTCTAACTTTAGGACATTGATGCTGAGTTCCACATGAATAAATTTGGTGTAAGGCCAAAATGTTCTGTGGACGTGACTCCTATGAGGATAGATGAGATCTTCATAGATAAGGCTGACACAGACTTGGTCTCTCAGTGATGACATAGCCTATTGCCTGCAGACTCACGAGGGCACTGGGACACTAGGACTCCAGGACTTGTGAGGTTTATTCACCACCCAAATTACGGAGAAAGCTCTGGCCATCAGCACTGGCATGTCTAGAGCTGAGAGACAACTTTTGGTAGTGTGGTTTTGTGTAGCTCTTACAGCCACTAGAAGCCACTGGTGTAGCTTCATTTTTCCAATATTTTAAGATGTCTACTGTTCAGGGAATGTATGTATATATCTATATTAGAGGTCTTGCGTTTATCAGGCTGAACTGCATAAACCTGTTTCTTTGTGGTTTTTGATTTATTCATTATGCATGTATGGTGTATGCATGGTGTGTGCACACAGGAGCATGCAGTCGAGAACCAGAGGACAAGGGGTGTCCTCAGTGCCTTCCTTATTCCCTTGAGACATGATCTTTCAGAGACCCTGGAACTAGGCTAATAGCCACACGCCCCAGAAATCCTGTCTTCATCCAGCGCACACAAGCGCACCTGGCTTTGTCATGCATTCTAGAGATTACAGCTTCTGCAGCAAATGCTGGTCACATTGACTGCCCTCCTCTGCCCACTCCTTTGTGGGTTCGCATGTCCATCAAGAATAGAAAACACTAGACCGGATAAATCACTCAGTAGCCAAGCACCTGATGCAAACAGTTTTGGGGACAGTTCCCCACATTACCCAAAGCAACAAAATATTTAGCACACAGGCCGAGATCGCAGTGTCTCAAAGGAAGCATCTTTAGCATGGAAACTTAATTATTACCAAGTTGATGAACCTCACTGGCTCCCTATCAGCTGAAACCGGTTGCGAATGATTGTAATCTGATTAAAAACAATAATGGCGACAAAAGTACACAGAAGCAGGAGAGCTGCGTCTGGGCTTGTTTTGTAAATGAGTCCCAGTCAGTCTCACCTTAATTCAGTGGTAAGAGGGGAAAGTGCCACGAAGAAGGAGCACACCCACACACTCATGTGCTCACACCATGCACATGTAACCAATACATCACAAACCACAAAGGAACGTGTTCATGTAGTTCAGCCGGATACACTCGAGTCCTCTAAAACATACACATCCCCAGGATGGTAGACATCTTAAAATATTGGGAAAATGAAGCTACATTAACCTGGGAACAACCCAGGCCTTTTCTCCAACAACCAACTCCGGTGTTGGTTAATCTTGTTAAGAATAGGAATGGTTGGCCTGCTGTGTTTCTGTAACCCACTGGATTCATCAGTCATGTGCTGTTGCCATGACAAAGGGCCTCTGCTCCCAAGGCAGTGTTGACATGGTACAACACCGGCTCCATTAAATTTGTCTGCAGTTGGCAGTCTCAACTTCCCCATTAGAGTAGCTGCATTCCGGAGACATGTAGTAACATGGCTTCCTCTGTGACAAAATCAGAGAATAGCAACTGTGTGTGTGTGTGTGTGTGTGTGAATTTTAATTCAAGAACATCCTTCCTATCTTCAAAGGTCCTTGCCCCAGCCTTGCCACCACAAGAACACTCTTAAGACCACATTTATGATAATACTAATAACCCCATAACCCTACATTTATGATAATACTAATATTTCAATCCCTAGATCTCTCTGCATTTTCTCCTAGTGGAGTTAGGATTGTTTTAGTAGCCAGGTTCCAAACTTTGATACTCCTGGGACTTGCAAACAAATGCAATGTGTCTTTACATCACCAAATGAAGGAAATACCTTGTTTTCTGACCCCCCCTCCCCTGTTGCATGATTTCAAAAGGGAAATGTGGATATGTTTACATACCATGGGCATGATCTTTTAAAGGAGGTCCACATTCTCAAAGGGACGGCTTTAAACCAGTGTTAGGATTTTGCTCTGCCCCGGTCTTTTACGCTGTGCTGTGGGCATACCACTGGGGATCAAAGAGTAAGTGCGGAGAGCCCGTTTCATTTAGCAAACCGGGCATATGCCAGCCATCTGTCGCACAGCTGATAGAAAACAGCAGTTGGTTCCTCAAACTTGAGCCAGAAAAAAGGGGGAGGGGCTTAAATGTGAACTCTGTTCTGTCTGTCTTACACAGTGGTGTAAAAGCACGTAAAGAAACGCTTCACTGATACCCTTTCTGCTTAGTCCCGCTTTGATTTGCCGGCACAAATAAAAGGTATTTTTAAATTCCCATGATGAAGCATGTGGGTCTTTTGTTTTAGGTTAAGCTCATTTAACCTGGTAACTAAGAGGATGTTTTGAGGAAACGTCTGTGGGGAAGCTGAGTTTATGACAGCGGCTCTCATTTTGTGCTCTGAGGATGCCTCAGAACTAGGGCCTCGAAGACTGTAGTAGTTTAGCCAACTCACTCAAGTGACGTGCGAGTAACACGGTTACACGCCCAGGGAGCTGAAAGAATGGGCATTGTCCTCACGTGTAGCCTTTCCTTCTGACTCAAGCACCAGCAGACCGCAGATACAGGGCACAAAACCAGGAAGGACCTTGGAGTCGAGGAGGCGAATATCCATCAGTCGGTCAAACAGTTCAGATGAGGTTAGAAACCACAGGCTTGACTGGGAGGAGATGCATGCCTTCTCCTTCTATTGAGGAAGCTCTCTAAGCAGGTGCTGTGTGAATTAATTCCCCGAAGGATCAGTCGGGTCACTCATTAAGAAAAATCCTGAGTTAGGATGCCGCAATGCTTGGTGGTCCTGAAGAAGAAGGTGTCTTAGTCAGGGTTTCTATTCCTTCATCACGACCAAGAAGCAAGTTGGGGAGGAAAGGGTTTGTTCAGCTTACACTTCCACATTGCTGTTCATCACCACAGGAAGTCAGGACTGGAACTCAAGCAGGTCAGGAAGCAGGAGCTGATGCAGAGGCCATGGAGGGATGTTACTTACTGGCTTGCTTCCCCTGGCTTGCCCAGCCTGCTTTCTTATAGAACCCAGGTCTACCAGCTCAGGGATGGCTCCACCCACAATGGGCTGGGCCAGGGATGGCTCCACCCACAATGGGCTGGGCCCTCCACCCTTGATCACTAGTTAAGAAAATGCCTTACAGCTGGATCTCATGGAGGCATTTCCTCAACGGAGGCTCCTTTCTCTGTGGTAACTCCAGCTTGTGTCAAGTTGACACAGAACCAACCATTTACAGAAGGTGTGCTCCTAGTGATTGTGTGGCGCTTTAACTCTCATCGGAGGGTAATGGATATCTAATGAAGGAGTTAAAAGGTCAAAAGACAGAGAGGGATCTGGGCACAAAGGAATAGAAAGTAGAAGGCACTGGTGTGCTGTGTTCCTCATCAGCTTGCCCGTCCTTTGAGAGAATGTCTCATTACTGTGCACATTCATGCTGGGATGCTTTGAGTGTTCTTTGTTCATGTGTTGAATGGTTGGTGTCTTCACCACTCAAATCCAGCTTTGCCTTTTGTAGAGGCCTCTGGAAGGATTTGAGATCATTTCTCTCTTTTCTGTTTTCTTCTTGTACCCACTGATTTCGGTGGTTTGGACATGAAACTATAAAAATGCCCTCTACAAGCCCAGAGAGGTGGCTCAGTGGTTAAGGGCAGTTGCTGCTTTTCCAGAGGTCCCAGATTTGGTTTCCAAGCACCCACATGGTGGCTCAGAAATGTCTTCAACTCCAGTTTCAAGGGATTCCACACCCTCTTCTGGCCTCCATAACATGAAATACACATATACATACATACATACATACATACATACATACATACATACATACATACATATAGGAAACACTCATATACATAAAATAGATATAAATACACATCTTTAAAAATAACTTTTTAAGGGAATAGAACTTAAGAAATGAATTTAATTTCCTAATTCAGTCTCAACTTTGAACACACCCCAAAGGGAAACCAGTATGTTAATTTGAAGAACACAAATGAGTTAGCTTGCCTTTTCAGTCCCTACAAACAAAAATAAACACAGAATTGTAATCAAGTTTGGCTGACGGCCTTCCCATCTGAAGAACAGGAAGTTGGACACTGTGGGTTTAGTTAGCATATGCTTGATTCTTCCAATATTTATTTTTCTTCTAAATTTTATTATTGCTTAAAGCACAAGAACTACCACCCCTTGTCCCCATTTTCCTCAGACAGACATGGATGGTCAGTTTTCTGAGCTTCCTTTGGGATTTTATGGATGTCTGAGTCAATGTTCTACTTCTATGAAAGGACACCATGACCATGACAAACCTTGTCGTGAATTTCACATCATGTACCCCAATCTCACCCATCTCTCCCTCCCTTCATGCTCACCCTCCACCCTTGCAGCCACCCACAATGAAAAAGAATCTGTGGCGTGTCACAGTGTGTCCCACAGTACACCCTTCTGTTTACACTTCTTTACTTGCACATGTTCATTGCAAAGTGTCATTGGTCTGGTTCAAGCCTCTGGCTTCTGCCACACCATCAAGACTGGATCCTCACAGGGGCTCCTCTCAGGCATCCTGTTGTTGCTCTGTGTCATGGAGACCCTGAAGCTTTGGATCTGTAGGACCCGCCATTTCACATGCCCCAGCAGTAAATAGATGGGGTGGATGTTGGAGCAGGGTTAACTCAAAGCCCCGGATCTGAGCTTGGGTGGTATCTGAGCTAACAAGTCCACCAGCTCTCCCACATGCACACCCTCAAGACTGGCTCACCTGCAAACCCTGAAACCCAGGCTAGCTTACTGTTTCCTGGTCAGCGGCAGGGGCCAGCTCTCCTGAGGGGTGGGGCCAGCTCTCCTGAGGGGTGGGGCCAGCTCTCTTGAAGGGTGGGGCCAGCTCTCCTGAGGGGTGGGGCCAGCTCTCCTGCTCTCACAACCCTAGAACCAGCTCTCTCCTGCTGCTCAAGAGAGGGGTGGGACCAGCTCTGCACAACCCTCAGTCATCAACATGGGCGCAGGTGCAGTCCAGGCCAGGAACATCTGCCTGGCCCTTGGTGGCAACAGAGCCCTGCTGTCTCAGGGCCAGGGACTCGGACATGGCCCTCAGGGGAAGCACATGCCAGGACCTCACCCTGGCTGTAGGCAGCATCCCCAGCTACACAGTATGCTGGAGTCTTTAGCGCCACCTCTCTTCACTGCCACATAACCTGCTTCTCTTTCTCCCATCTCTACCCCTTACTTGTTTATCATGCCAGGGCCCTGTGGGTGTCTGGAGTTGTCTCGGGAGTGCAATTTCTCACTTGTGCCACATGGCACAAGTGATCTCAGACATGGTCTGCTCATCTGGGCTGTGAGGTGCCAGACGAGGGGTCATCTCAGGCTTGCTCCCTGTCCAGGCTTTATGGCACCGGGCTGGGGGGGGGTCACATGGCAACTCTTATAAAGGAAAACATTTAAATGGGGCTGGTTTAGTTCATTTTCATGACAGAAGCACAACATGACTCTAGAGAAGGAGCCAAGAGTTCTACATCCAGATCCACAGGCAGCAGGAAGAGAGGACACTGGGCTTGGCTTGAGCATTTAAAATCTCAAAGTCCCCCCACCCCGCCCCAGTGACACATTTCCTCCAGTAAGGCCATGTCCACATTCACGAGGCCACACCTCCTAATCCCTGTCAAGTAGCACTACTCCCAAATGACTAAACATTTAAATCTATGAGCCTACCAGGGCCATTCTGATTCTAATTAGAACAATCGATGAATAATGATCAAGCAATATTTAAAATCCAACACCCCCCCCCAGTAAAATCTCACAGAAGCAGATGTGTGGCATGGCCTGAGACAAACAGCACAGGGTAAATGCTGTGAGAAAGCAGAGACTGCATGGTCTCTGAGTCTTAGCCAGAACTTAAAGCATGCTTTGTAAGAAACACAGGATCAAGAGCCCACAAGAGAATAGCACCCAAT
Source organism: Micromys minutus (assembly GCF_963924665.1). Classification (NCBI taxonomy): domain Eukaryota; kingdom Metazoa; phylum Chordata; class Mammalia; order Rodentia; family Muridae; genus Micromys; species Micromys minutus. The sequence continues at coordinate 13,485,478 of NC_137957.1, read as the reverse complement.
TGGAAAGGCAGACATAGAAACAGGTTACTTCGATGGTGTGTGCACACACACATACATGCACACACACATATATACACAGAGCTGCAGAAGGAATTATGTGAGTGTAGAGAACTGAAAACAAGATCTGTCTATGGAATCAACTGAGCAAAACTAGGTAAAGGAACAGCCGGGGGTGGGACATAGCGACAGAAATGTGGTTGTCTGGGTCTCTGCTACTCTGGCTGGCTACAGTTGATAGTACATTGTAGGAAGTAGAACAGGAAGTGATCCTAGATGACTCTGTCAAGGCACAGCCTCTGGGACTTGGTCCATAGGCAATGGCCAGCCAGGCACTGGAGAAGAGCAGAACTGGACATCCTCAGACTATATTGGTAGTAGGTTGAGGTGCACTCTCCTGCAAAGACATCTGGGAGCAAAGGAGAAGATTGTGAATGGAGAGGAGAGAAATAGATTGAAGAAAGATTTAGGCGATAAAACTCTGAAAGTTGTGGTGCCGGGAATAAGGAGTCCTCTCTCCTCTGTTCCACTCAGTGTCCTGTCAGCCTTTCTGTCATACACACACACACACACACACACACACACACACACATGTGCATACACACATACATGCACATACACATATACACAGACACACATACAAACAACACATACACATAAACACATGCGCACATACATACACACAGACAGGCACACACACAATGCACACACACACTTGCACACACACATACAAGCACACACATATACACAGACACATGTACACATACACACAAAACACACACATGCACACACGGACATGCACACACATACATGCACACACATATATACAGACACATGTACACACATACACACAAAACACATACACATAAACACATGCTCACATACATACGCACAGACAGACACACACACACACACAGTGCACACACAAGCACAAACCCCTAAATGCCTACTTTTCCTACCTCAGGACTTTTGTGCCTGAAATTCCTTTTGCTTAGAATGTACTTCCTGCAGAATTCTGTGTGACCCTCTCACTTTTGACCCATTTAAACCTCTGATAAAATAGCACTTCCTCCAAGAGACTTTCCTAAAAACAGCCACCACACCATTCCCTACATTCTGAGTACTCCTTCTCAGCTTAGAACGATGGGGCCCTGGTCACATTTGGCTTTAATTGCCTGGGTCTCTGTCCGTGTGAGTTCATGAGAGCAAGAAGTCTGCTTTGTTTGTGTGTCTCCCGATGCCAGAACATCCTGGCTCCTAGCTCACAGCTGATAATTCTATGTTGGGCAAATAAAGGAGGCATGTCTAATTATTACTGTTCTTCCACAGATAAGGCAACCCAGTCACAGACGAGCCAACATGACTCCACTAATAAATAGCAGAGTCAGGATTTAAGCCCAGACCTAAACTCTGTACTTTAGTGTGAACTCTGAACAGCGCTATGACCACAGAGCTTTGGGAACACAGAGGCGGAAGCAGCGGGGTTTGGGCTAGGGGGAACAGGGTATGGCTTACGCATGGGGAAGATGCTCATGAAGCTGATTGGTCAGGAAGGAATGAGGCTTAGCGGAAGTGCATAGGGAGAATCAGAAGGGTTGCAGAAGTGCATTCTGGGAGAGAAGTATACTCTGCCTGAGTCTGGATTTAGCATTGGGAGGAGAGGAAACTCGATGTGGGAGGGGCACGTGGAGGAGGACATGAGCAGGGACATTTGGTGAAGGCAAGAAACTCTGGAACTGTAGGAGAGGTTAGAAGGCCCATCTGTGTCCTGGTGATTGTATCAGGATGGTTTCAGCCCTACCAAATTCTTCAGTATGCGTCTATCCCTACAGGAAACCGCCTCTAGCCAGCGAACATGACATCTTTCTACAGAATAAACCACATATCTCATCTATATCAAGAAGCCGCCGGGATTCTTTCCTTCTAGCAAGGTTGTCTTTTTTCTCGCGAACCGTTTGAGTTCCCTCTTACTGACTCCACACAGCACCTCTGGGGCACAGTAGTTACTACTGTCATAATTGTGATAAAATACATGAAGAAGCGACTCAGGGGAAGAAGCTTTGTTTTGTCTTGTGGCTCAGAAGGCCTAGTGGAGTCTCTGGTGATAGAATGCCTTCCCACCTTGGCATCTCTGGGGCAGAGTAGAATCGTAGCCAGAAGAAAATACCACTTTTAAAGCCCACCTCCCTCCTCCAGTCCACTTCTACTAGTTAGCCCAAAGTTCCAAGATTCTACAAGCTCTGGAAATAGTAGGGACTAGGTGTTCAAACACAGGAGCCCGGGGGGGGGGCGGGGGGTGCTTAGACATTGACAGCATTACAGGTAAGTGACGTTGCTCTTCCCAATCTACAAAAAGGAAAGGCCAGCACAAAGTAGCCAAGCTACTGGTGAAGCACACACTGCTAAGAATACGTCTGGGTATCAAAAGTGTAAAAACTTTCTGTGTGTTCCAGAAGCCTTCCGCAAATCTGTTGTATTCGCTTCAAAAATCAACAATTCAAAGAGCACGTTAATACGTCCTGTAACTAAGTACAGGAAGCATACATTTTGATCAATACTACTGCCTTTAAGAGAGGAAAGATGCTGACATTTCTGAGGCAGTTGTAACAGTGGTGATATGTCCTCCAGGTCAACATGGATAAAATGTTTCCTTGCACTTGAGAATCTGATCAGAGAGGTCAGTGGAGGCTTCTTCCACTTTATACTCTGGCACAAAGCTTTCTGTTCACAGAAAGCTTTCATCTGACTAGAGGACTCCAAATGAGCCAGCTGTGTTCCCACAGATGTCCTGAGGGGGGCGCTATGAGGACTTAACCCCAGAGGATTTTTTTTTTTTTTTTTTTTTGCTACCATTCAGGCAAATTTACAAACATGTGCATTCTAGAGATGACATAGCTAAGCCGGCAAGATCTGAGTGGCATCTGGAAAGCCACAGAGTAGGCAGGGAGTGGTCAAGGCAAGGATTATCAGATGGACACTTGCTCTATGATGAAGAACCCAGGGGAAGGTACACAGACATGAGAAGCATTGGTGTATTTGCAGAACAACAATTATGAGTGGTTAGAGTGTAAAGAATAGAAACCAAGGGCTGGAGAGATGGCTCAGTGGTTAAGAGCACTGACTGCTTTTTCAGAGGTCCTGAGTTCAAATTCCAGCAACCACGTGGTGGCTCACAACCAACTAATGAGGTCTAACACCCTTTTCTGGTGTGTCTGAAGACAGCTACAGTGTACTTATAATAAATAAATAAATACATTTTTAAAAAAAAGAAGAATAGAAACTGAGAATTGTGGGCCTAAAACATAAGTTTAAGAAAGGGTATGGTAGTTATTTGCATGTGATTTGCATGTGATTTGCATGTGATAGTTAACATTATCTGATAGAGGATGAATGGGGAGTCACTGAAAATCTAAAAGTAAATGGTGTGGTGTGGGTCAGGGATAATGGTTGATAGGTTGAGGTCTGGCTGCAGGTTTGGGGCCACTTTGGAAATTATTTGATGAGGGGCCACCCACAAAGTAAGGAGAGCCAGGTAGGGCATGGAGGGAGGAAGGGATTCTTGTTCTTCTCAGTCAGCATAAGTAACTGCACATGATATTGATGGAAATAAGGGAATGGAAGATGACTTCAGGTGGCTTAGTGGGTGGCAGTGTAGTTAGAGGATCGAGCATTTGAGATACAAAGACAATTAGATTCTATCGTAAACTGTGGGTATTTTCCACACCAGAGTGCACACTCCGATAGACACTTGAGAATTTGAATCTAGAGCTAAGATGTGATGTGAATGACAGAAATGCCAAGTTTCGAAGGTTAACTCTTTCCTGCCCTTTCCTTTCCCCTTTCCTTCTTTTGACCTCAATCTGATATATACTAAGGTCCTACCTAATGCCCACGCCTACGACCAACGCTGAAAAGATTGGAGTAAGCTGAATGTACAGCCTGCTCTCATGAAGTCCACAGTCCAGTATGGAAACAGGGATGGCCCAAAACAACAGCAATGCGCTGTCTAACATCTTGTAATTGCAGAATGAGCAAGGCGTAGGGAAAGTACTGGGGAGGGAGCCTTGGCCGGGTAGAGAGGGTGAGTTAAGCATGGCGTTCCACAGTCCACTCCACCTCGTGACTTGTATGTCCTTGAGCCTCGTGGATGCTGCCATCCACCTGCCACAAAAACTTGGACTGGGACTTGACTAAGGTCATCATTAGGTGCCAGAGAAAATCAACTCTTCTAGGCAGGCCACCTGGAAATACTTGTGACAGACCAGTTTGTGGGAGCCAAAGATGAGCCTGAATAAACTTGGTCCAGTGCTTGCCTCCAGGACCGCTCCAGGGTTGGCCATAGTTGTGCCACTAGGAGGATTTGCCTCTGACACTAAGTCCAAGGGAGACCGTTTTCTTTCAGCGACAACCAGATGATCCCCTGCAGATAAAATATTCTAGTATTTGCTTTTTCAGTACGTAGTGAAGTCACTTGACTCCAAACCATTAAAATTCACTTTCATTTGTTAAGCAACACTTTTTAATTACTCATTAATTAATACCATTAATAGTTAATAATGTTAATTTCTATTTCCACTTAGAAACTGATGAAGACTGAAGATTGTGTTTGTGTTGTTATCATTTAAAGTGATGTGAACTATTTCTTGGGTGGGTATTTTCTACCTCAACAGTTTTTTGAGGCTTGAGTACCTTCTGGCGAATGGACCCCTTAGAGTGTTGGATTGTGGGTGTTACTCATTCTAGCACCTCATTAACACGTTTGGTTAGGTGTTGGAAGGCCAAATTTCTCAAAGTTATGGTACCGCTATTATTAGCTCATGGTATATTCCAGAGCTGATTGTCACTAAGGACAGGAGGGATTTCATTACGTATCTTTGGTTTAAACAGTGCTTAGGTTGAAGGACGAGTCAACTTCAAGGTCATCTCTCCACTTGATGCTTGCTTTGCCTTCTCTGGCTGCATGGTTAGGAGCCAGAGGAGGTTGGAGGCCTTTGCCAACCTTATCCAAAGCATCAGAGAACTCTGTGCTTAGCTTCTGATGGGGTATGTCCAATGGCGGGGCTCTCGTGAAGACATGGTCTCTACAAATCTTTTTTGGGCTAACCACAGTTGCTCTTCACAAAAAGCCACGGTCTGTCTTCCCACCATAACCTGACTATCTCTAAGTTCTACAGCAATGGTTCTTAACCTGAGGGGTGTGACCCGCCTGGGGGTTGAGGGGTCAAATGACCCTTTCACAGGGGTGACCTAAGATAATCTGGAAAAAAAATGTATTTGCACTACAAGTCATAACAGTAGCAAAATTATAGTTATGAAGTAGCAACAAAAACGATTTTATGTTGGGGAGAGGCTCACCACAATGTGAGGAACCATAGTAAAGGGCTGTAGCATTACGGAAGTTGGGAACCGCTGGGTTAGAGAGTCCCATGTAAATGTGGGACTTTACTCTTCTTCCTGGTAGTTACTATGGCTACACAGAGCCCACTCTGGATGGGGCTAGTCTGAGCCTTTGCAATGGTGGCAGGTTGCTTCCCAGGCCTGGGCACTCTTCCCATACCCTCTCAGCAGTAAGCACATAGCAGGTCAAGCTGGGCTAAATTCTTCATAGGCCTTGGGCCCACGGGGCAGTTTGCCATTCTCTGGGGAAAAAATAATGTAGTCTATGCCTTTCCATTGTTTGACATTGAGCTTTGCCTCTTGGTACCTTAGACCCTGAACCTGCAGCTCAGGTCTCCTGAGGTGTCAGGTCACAGCATTTGGGCCAGTCCTTAAATTCCCGTGGTGACCTTTGTCTCTATTTCCCGGGTAACTCCTTAAAAAGTTCTACCTCTCCACATATGCTGGAGGGTGTTACGGACAGCTAGAAGCATGAGCTCCTCATCAGGGCTCAGCTGAGATGCCTGGGTGGGTCCCATCTTAAATTCCTGGTTTCAATCTGCTCCCCCTTTTCTGGAGTCTGTGGGTTAAAATTTGACCTCTTTCTCACATGAGACTAGAATATAGACTCCGTTCTCTCCTCTGTACCAAACGCGCTACTCCGTGTAATCAGCTTTATATTTCTTCAACCTCGACTTGTATATCTTTACCAAAAGTACATTCTCCCAGGATAGAATTTACTGGGACTTTACTCTGATAAGCAAAGAGTTGCTTTGATAGAGTTGGAGATTAGCTTATACAGTTTTGAAAGCATCTTTTCACTGAGTAATGTTTGCAAGAGGAAGAAGTGGGAGGTGCTGGAGCTAGGGCTCAGCGGTTAAGAGCACTGGCCGATTTTGCAGGGAGTACCGGCTTTGATTTCCACCATTCCCACAGTAGCTCACAACCATCTGTACCTCCAGGCCAGGGCCTCTGACACTTTCTTCTGGTTTCCACACACATGCATGTGGTGCACAGACATAAAATAAAAGTAAACACATCTTTTAAGAGGAGGAGCTATGGGGGGGGGGGAAGGAGGAAGGAAAATCAGAAAGAAATTACTTAGTCATTTTTTATCATTATCTAATTTACTTTCCATAAACATACTATTAGCCCCACTTCACAAAATGAGAAAGAACTAAGTCTCCAGAAGGTGAGATGATTCACCCGAGGCCACAGCTAGCAGACAGTAGAGCCAGGATATAAACCCGGGTAGTCAAAACCCACCATGGAACTGCAGCTTGTACTCTTAAAATCATTATTTTCCCCAAATTTATTTTTTATTTGAATACCATATTGCACTCATCATATATGCTGTATGTTATGAGGCACGGTTTTAAGTGAGCACCCTGACCAGTCACTTTCAAAGAGATTTGAATAACTTGGCTGATTTACTTGAGTTTGCCAGTTTTGGAACAGCAAAGCCAGTTTTTGTAGCGAGAACCTGTTACAAGCAACGCCTGTCAATAAAAATGCTGATGGCCAATGAGCTGAGGCAGGAAATAGGAGGTGGGACACTGGCAGGAAGAGAGAGAATTCTGGGAAATGGTGAGAGAATAAAAGAAGATGTTGGGCAGGCAGGCTGGAGAGCGTAGCGAGGAGCCGGATATCAACTAACAGGTGGATGAACTCAGGGAGATGTTGAGGGGAGATGTTGAAGAGACTGGAAGAAAGAAGCTGAGTAGAACTGAGGAGAGATAACCAAGTGATTGACAGATTAGTTTGAATGTCAGGGAATGAGCCAAAGCTTATGGCCTAGGCATTTATTAATAAATAATTAGTCTCAGAGCTCGGAATGGAAAACATGGAATTTGATTTTTACAAAATACATTATGTTTATTTTATTTTGTGTTTGTATATGGGCTTGAGTGGTCCAGGGTCTGTGTGGAGGTCAGAGTGGTTTTCTTCCTCCACAAGGTGGGACCTGGGGATTGAACTCAGGTCATCAGGCTTGGTAGCAAGCACCTTTACTCTGGAGAGTAAAGCCATCTTGGTGGGCAGGATATCAAAGTTGACAATTTCCAACTTAATGTTATCATTATAACAAGTGACATTTATTGGGCATTCGCTGTGAGTGAGTTAAGAAATTTATCAGGATTCTCAATTGAGGAATATCAAATGGCTGAGAAGCACCTATGGAAATGCTCAACATCCCTAGTCATCAGGGAAATGCAAAGCAAAACAAGTCTGAGATTCTACCTCATACTAGTCAGAATGGCTAAGATAAAAAACTCAGATGACAGCACATGCTGGTGAGGATGTGGAGAAAGAATACTTCTCCACTGCTGGTGGGGTTGTAAACTGGTACAACCACTCTGGAAATCAGTCTGGCGGTTCCTCAGAAAATTTGACATAGGACCTGAGGACCCAGCAATTCTATTTCTGGGCATATATCCCAAAGATGCTCCAGCAGACAATAAGGACACATGCTCAACCATGTTCATAGCAGCCCTATTTATAATAGCCAGAAGCTGGAAAGAACCCAGATGTCCTTCAGTAGATGAATGGATACAGAAATTGTGGTACATTTACACAATGGAGTACTACTCAGCTATCAGAAACAATGACTTTATTAAATTCCTAGGAAAATGGATGTATCTAGAGAATATCAGCCTGAGTGAGGTAACCCAGTCACAAAAGAACAGACACCATATGCAGTCACTGATAATTGGATACTAGCCTCAGAAAGCTCTGAATACCCAAAAAAAAAAAAAAAAAAAAAAAAAAAAAAAAAAAAAAAAAAAAGCCAAAAAGTGGAAGCCTCAGTCCTTTTTAGAAAAGAATAAACAATAAGTATATATCACCCTCTCCGAGTGGGGTACACCTAGACCTTAGACCATTAATAACTCAAGAGCTAAGAAGATAGCCTTGTGGCAATTTTTGGTAGTTAAAAATCATTATATTTAATCTTTACATACTTTGACTATTTTCATGTTATGCTTTGTTTTACATATACTTTATGATCTTTGTAAATAGTAAGATTTCAATGCATATTATCAAACCTTTAAAAATCAAGTACTATGAAAAATATACTCATATATATTTACACTAAAATGCTTTTAATAATCTGAAAAAAAACAAAAACAAAAAATGAGGGGAAAAAAAGAAATTTATCAGGATTGCTTCTCCTAATGCTTTAATCAATTCTACAGGTCGGGAGTCTTATTTTTATCTCTTTACATTCAATTCCAGAAAAGAATGAGGCACATGGGACTGTAATTTTCTATAGGGCACGCACTGGTCACCTGCAGGAGCATGGGTCTGAACCCTGGCAGTCAGATGCCAAGTCACATGTATACATTAATTTCAGCACTTCAACATCCCATAAACATAGCACGAATTGTTCCTCCAAATAATTTTGATTTTGAGACAGTATCTCATGTAACCCGGGCTGGCCTTGAATTCAGTATAGCTGAATTTCTTTCTGATGTTCCCTTCTGCTTCTGCCTCCCAAGAGCAAGCAAGGGTTATAAGTGCGTGAATCTGGCTTTATGCGAAGCTGGAAAACGAAGGCATCATACATGTTAGGGAAGCGCCCTAGCAACTGAACTATACTCCCTGCTTATAAGTAAATCAGTATCATTTGCAGTGGTATCAAAGCACCCGAGAAAGACCTAGTTTGGAAGTCAAATGACTGCATGGTCCACTCAGCTCCCTGATGGATAACTGTCCTTGATGCTGAAGATTTCTGTTTTACAAAGTAACAACACCTCCCAGGCTTCTTGGATAGTTGCAGCCTTGAGCTGCGGTGGGGGGTCATTCTTGCATGCCCCATGCTCGGTGGGACCCAAGGAAGCACTCACTCATCAAGCTAGAAAGTTGATACATCTTTCTCACTTAAAAAATGAATACTTTATTTATATGAGTACACTGTAGTTGTCGTCAGACCAGAAGAGGGCATTGGATTCCACTACAGATAGTCGTGAGCCACCATGTGGTTTCTGAGAATTGAATTCAGGACCTTTGGAAGAGCAGTCAGTGCTCTTAACCACTGAGCCATCTCTCCAGCCCTCAAAGACTAGTTTTTGGTTTTTTTTTTTTGTTTGTTTGTTTTTGTTTGTTTGTTTTTTACCATTTAAATGTTTCTATGAAAATTTAGATATCCAAATACAAAGAGTAACTAATCATTGACCATTGACCGTGAATGGAGTTTAGCCCAAAGAAAGAGAATTCAAACCTAATCTTTAATAGTTGTACATCATTGTACATTGCACAAAAAAATTGTGTTTGTGATCCTATAAATATGCTTTTGCCTGCTTGGCGCACTTGGAGGAAGGCAAGGTGACTTGTGTTTGTATGTTATGGCATGTCATAGGACTTCATAGAGCAGGTAAGGTGGCTTGTCTGTATGTCATGACATGTCATAGCACCTAGATCCTAGGAATCAGAGGTTCAAGGTCACCTTCAGCTGCATGTTGACTTTGCAGCAAACCTAAGCTACATGAGACCCTCCCCCTTTTTATATAAAAAAACAACAGAAGTCTACTTAATGAATATTATTTGAATTGCCAAATAATTTTTAGTTGAAAAATCTAAGTGGATTTCTACACCAATCTAAACTGAAACAGTTGACATTAGTCTGGCTTTTGTAGTTCAGTCATTTTAAAATATTATTTCTGTTCTCAACTCCTTGAAAAACTTTCCATCCTGAAGGCTTTGTCTGATTGGCCTTTCTTTGTGGGAAAGTGTCCCCTCCGTGGAAAACACTGCACATTAAGAATAGTGGCAGAATCTACTTGTTTGGATAGGACACTGGGCCAGAAGTAAAGTAGAGCAAAGGAAGAACTCGGGATGCTGTGTGAGCCGAGAAATTGAGTCCCTCTCTAAACACATACCCTGGGGTAGGAGCAGGTTATCTTTCCCCTAGTCCATACGTGGACATACTGGCAGAGGTGTGATTGTTAATTTTATGTGTCAACCTGAGTGGACCAGGAGGTGCCTAGATATGTGCTCAACATTATTATGGGTATGTCTTGGAGAGTGTTCCTGGGTGAGATTGACATTGAAGTCAATGGGCTGAGTAGAACACCTTAGCCTTTCTAATGTGAGCAGTAAACCTTTCCAATCCGTTGCTGCACCTGAACCGCACGTGAAGACAACCTACTATAATTAGATAGTAGTAGTCACTGTTCCCAGCTTTTCTCCTTCAGGCTGAAACACTCTTCCTTCCTGGGATTCTGGTTACTGTCTTTCAGACTAAAATGAGCTCCTTTATGTCTTTAGCCTGACAGCTACATGTCTTGGGATTTGATAGCCCCTGTTTCATGTGAGTTAGTCTTTCTACTCTCTCTGTCTCTCTCTGTGTGTCTCTACTCTCTCTGTGTCTCTCTCTGTCTCTCTCCCTCCTCCACCCTCTCTGTGTGTGCATGTCTCTCTGTTTCTGTCTCTGTCTTCATCTATATCTTGTATGCACACACTTATGGGGCAGGGGAGAGAAAAGAGAAATAGAGGGGGGGGGAGATCTCCTATTAGTTCAATTTCTCTAGAGACCCTGAGCAATAAACCCATTCAAGGATCTCAGTGGTTGATCGAGCCCAAGTCTTGATTAACTTAAACTCTTGGGGCCTCATAGTCAAGTACTAAAATAAAATCAATAATTTACTTTTCTTTTTTGCAGGGACAGCAAAATACAGTCACATACTGCGTACAAAGCACTTGACACAGTAGACACTGAGGAAGTGGGGTCTTTTCTTCTCTTTGTATTAATGAGCTGTTAGAGCTAGGTGGGAGTCATGGGGCCAGAGAAAGACTGGCTGCCAGATCCCAAGCTGGGAGTATGTTGGCAGGGTGCCCAAATTCCACTGTAAGTGAATGGTGTCCTCCTTCCTGAACTCAGAATGTCACACTGAGCCTGCCTCAGGAGACCTGGCTTAGAGCCCAGCTCCCACTCCTGCTCTCTGGGACCTCAGACAAGTATTGCACTTTCTCTCTCATCTGTCACATAAGGGGGTTTCTGTCTCTTCTAAAATGCCTCTGACTTCTTAGTCAATGTCTTTTCTGCACTATTCTGAGTCTCGTGTTTGAACTCAGACTGCAGTAACAGATGGTTCAGACAGTACCATCGCTTGTCAAGGTGATGAGGCAAGTCAGCAGTAACTTTTCCAAACACCGTTGGCCTACAGAATCTCCTAAACTCTGGACAGCGTTTATGCCTCTGTGTTAGTGTGGTTTTACTCGCTCAGCTTGACTAATGATTTGACTTTAAGAGCTGAGCTCTAAAACAGGAAGAGCCTTATTAATATTTGGCCTTCAAAACCTTTCCCCAAATCATACCTTCTTTATAGACACTCATATTTATTTATTCCTGGCTTGGCTCTTTGCAAATGACTAAGAACTCTGAGATGTTTCTTTCTGTTAAAAGACAGGCTTTTACATCTCTGCTTGTTTTTGTAATAATTATAACTTGCAAACCCCATTACTCATTAGGAATACAAACTGGATCTCATTAGAGTGCCATCTTTCACTTCCTGGGTATAGCGTTTCTTTTGGTGGATCCTCTTAAGTTATTCTTCATTACTTTTCCCCATTAGTAACTACTGAGTTTGTTCACTAAAAGCTTCTGGGAAATACAGGAAAAGAGAAAGAAGATGGAGGAAGAGAATCATATGTGGGTGACTCCCCTAGGAAAATGCAAATATGTTGGTGCTTGTCTGAGCCAAGTAGTAAGACCCATGTTCTCTGTTGGTTGCCTAAGGATAGGGCAACACTTTCCTACATATTCGCCAACATGTTTTGTAAACTTAATTTTTAAATGGCTACACAGTGTCCCATTGAATATTTAAACATTCTCCCGCCTAAATTATTCATAACATTTCACTATCACAAATAACATCACAAAGAACAGCATGTGTATATGAAACCTTTTTCAATATTGAGATTACTTCCTTATGACTAAATTTCAGAAGTGAAATTTCTGAGTCAAAGACTCCAGATCTCCACACGGGCTTTTGGTCCAAGCATTTCCACTGACCTCCTATTGGCTACTCCACATACTTCCAAGAGAGTTATAAAAGAAATGTTATTTTTCCTATTCTTTTATGGCTTTAAAAGAGCCCCCCACTAGATGCTTTCCAACTGGTCCTGGTATTTGTTGATGTGTTCTGGTATTTTTGTTCAGATAGGGCATGCTTAACTCAGTAAGATTTTTGTGCTGTAGGGGGCAGTGAGCGATCAGTGTGTGGTAGGCAATTCTCTCCCGTTAGACAGGGCTGTGGGTGTCCTTCAAGGGAAGAGGCTTTAGAGCAGTGGTTCTCCACCTGTGACCCCTGTGAGGGTGGAACGAACCACTCACAGGGCTCACATATGAGACATCCCACACACCTGATACTTACATGACTCATAACAGCAGCAAATTCACAGTTATGGAGTAGCAACAAAATGAGCAGGTTCAGGAAGGTTGAGAGTCGCCGCTTTGGAAGGATGGTCATTAGCTGTGAGCACGGGACTCTTGACAGATGCTGTGCTGTCCCACAGATAGAGAAGGTGATTTCTAACACACAAAGCGGGGCATTTTGAACTTATTAAGAAGGTGTATTTTCTACTGGTTTTATATTATTTTATATTTTCGGTACGTTTTATTTGTTTTGTATGTGTGTATGTGCATGTGCCAGAGAGCAAGGGTGGATAACAGCTGGCTGGAGCCGGTTCTCTTATTCCATCACGTGGGTCCCTGGGGTCTCCAGACTGAGTGGCAAGAGTTTTCACCCTCTAAGCCATCTCCCTGGGCTCTTTGCTAATTTTATCTTTATTTTCAAATTTACTTATTTTATTTACTAAGTTTATTTTTATTTTGGGGCTTACTTATTTTATTTACATGTACAAATGTTTTGCCTACATGCATGTAGGTGCATCATGTGCATACCTGGTGCATGCAGAGATCAGAAGAGGGTTTGAAGACGGAACTTAGGAAATGGAACTCCTTTGGCTGTTACCACCATGTGGGTGCAGGGATCAAACCATTTCTCTGCAAGATCAACAAGGCCTCTTAAGTGCCAAGCCATCTTCCAGCTACCCCTTCTACTAATTTTAAATTAATACACCCTAAAGAGCTTTCTGTTTGTCATACACACATATACACACACATACAGTACACACATACATATACACATACAGACAATACATACACACACATATACAACACACATACATAGACATACACATACATATATATACACATTTATACATACAAACACAAATACAGAGATACACACATACACATATACACACATACACACATACATAGACATACACACATATGGACACATACACACAAATACATACACACAATACACATACAATATATATACACATATATATACATACATGCACACACACCACACACATACATAGGCATATGTACCTATAAATACTTAGAAATAATAATGACCGGAATACTTACTTTTGTATATTTACCCTTTAAAAGTGTTTATATATTAAATGCCATATTTTGCCTACATGGAGGTCGGGGTTTCTTCATTTTCATAGGAAAAGACAGTGTGAGACCGACAGGTAGTTTGCCAGTCAGAGTCTCTAGAGCTGTCTGTCTGAGGGAAATAGTAGATCTGTGAGAGTTGTTAAGTAGTAGTTCTCAACCTGTAGGTCACAACCCCTTCGGAGTCAAATTACCCTTTCATAGTGGTCTTAAATCACATCCTGCATATCAGACATGAAAATTATGACTCATAACACTAGCAAAATGACAGTTATGAAGTAGCAATAAAAATGACTTTATGGTTGGGGGTCACCACAACATGAGGAGCTGTACTAAAGGGTCTCATTGTTAGGATGGTTGAGAACACTGCTTTAGAGAGGGCTCCCTGGTGACAGATTTGAACCTCCCAGGTTCAGAGCCATTGCCATTAGCAATGAGTAATTAGCAACCTTTCTTAGAGAGGAAGGATGGCCAGGTCTAGTGACTCACCCTGGACTTTGAGACTTCCAGAGGCAGCTGCAGAGGATTGCCCCAAATTCAAGGCCACAGCAGAATGAGTTTACCAATTTTATTATCAATCATATTTCATCAATATGAGGGAACTATTTCAACCCCCTAGTGCACATCACAGCGGCCGAGGGGTGAACAAGACATAATGACAGTAGAAAAGGAAAAGAACAGGTATAACGCGCTTTCTCTCATTGAGGAGGCTGGCAGGGCGGGGACAGAGGACAGAGGGTGACGGGGATGAAATTAAGAAAAGCACGGTGACACACACATATGAAATGTCATAATGAAATCCTCTATTTTATACACTAAACCCATAAAGAATTAATTTTAAAAAATAGACCCTTAACAGGTATTCAGAAAGGAAAAAGATGGACGGGGGTGGGGGATAGCTCTACAGAGTGGGCTTAGTAGGGGGGGTGGCCCTGTGTTCCTTCTCCAGAGTCTCTAGAGCTGTCTGGGTAGGGAGGAGTAGATCCAGCAGTCTTTAGGGAGCACACTCAGGTGGTGGCCGGGGTCAGGCTCACTTAGTAGGTTTACTCTCTGTGGAATAAGATCAGGAATGGGGCAAAGTGTTATCTGCCCCTGGCCTCTGAGCAGCACATCTTGGTCCCGCTCTCTTACGGCTGCCCTGAGACCCACGCACAGCGTAGTCACGTGACAAGCAGAAAGGAAAGGATACCTGTGGTAGAGAGAACTCACTCTCAGTTCCGGCTTATCCTCCGTTGTCTCCTCAATTGGCTAGCAACACGAATCTATACATCTGCACGAAGAATTGATAAAGGCCCAGCACGCCTCTGTGGGTGTTTCCACCCAGATTTCCAGCTTTGTATTTGTTTCAGAGGTTGCTCATTAGATCATTCTCCAACAGAACCAAACTGCTGGGCTTCAAACGCTGCTGAGCTTCTGCATTCTCTGCATAGATGCAAACTCAAGAGGAACTATGTCTGCCCCGCCCTACAAAGCTCAGGGCTCTTTGTTAAACCATGGGGGAATGCTGAACACTTACATGTTTCCATAAGGCAAAGCACCTTAAGAATGAGTTCAAGCGCCCCATTATTTTTCAGAGGAGAAAACCACACATTAGACATGATGACAGACAGGCGGTACCAGAAACAGTCCGCAATGGAGCTGGTGTAAGAGCGTTTTTTCTCAGAGCCAGAGTCAAGATCGCCCCTTCAACCTCCAACTCTAGTCTGTGGGAAGTGACATCATTGTGTCGAAACTCAGCTGGATGGGCTGGAGAGTTGGCTCAGAGGTCCTGAGTTCAACTCCCAGCAACCACATGGTGGCTCACAACCATCTGTAATGGAGTCCAATGCCCTCTTCTGGTGTGTCTGAAGACAGCTACAGTGTAGTTATATATAATAAATAAATCTTAAAGAAAAAAGAAACTCAACTGTACCATGAAAATGCCCTTACCGTGTCTCAGTATGTAGAATGAAGACTCCCACTGATACATGCTTATCCAGTCCAAAACACAGGCATGCGCATGTGGATTTTAGTGTTCATTTTGAAGCATTGGTTGGATGGGCTAAAGGCCATGACCATTTTGTTCTGGCCATGGTATATCTTATTCAGCACAGTGTCCAGGATATAAGAGGTAGCCAACAACAGCACATGGAAACGTTGGTAAGAGACGTGAGGTTGCACAATGGGAGAGATGTTGCATAGGCTTTGGGCCTGGAGCCTAATTAGCATCCATTTCTAGGTGCCCTCCTAGCCTCTTTCCAGCTTTGCAGTGTCATGATCTGCCATCTTACCTCCTGGGGCCCCCGTGGAGACTGACTTGTACATAAACCCTATGAGTTTCCCTCCCCGAATGCAACCTCATTTAAAGGAACGAACACAGATCTTTAAAAACACAATCGGTTGTTTGATAGCTGGTACCTGTCTTTAAACACAGCGCTGTTTTCACATGGTTATGGGAAGTTGTTCTGAAACTGGCGTAAACATTTTTTTTTCTAAGCCTGTGTTCACAGGTTGACTGTCTTTTATCTACTATCCATGGAGGAAGGAAGGCAGTATGTTAACACACATTTAATAACCCTGTATTCTGCCTAGTTTCTGTGAGTTTATTCTGCAGCCACCAATTTCAGAGTTAAACCCTTCCTCTCCTTCACCCTTTAGTAAGCACATTTATCCCATGGTATTTCTTACCCTTGCAAGTTTTACTCTAGTTTTAATGGCTCTCTCTCTCTCTCTCTCTCTCTCTCTCTCTCTCTCTATATATATATATATATATATATATATATATATATATATATATATATGTGTGTGTGTGTGTGTGTGTGTATGTATTTTTTTTATTTATCCCTTTTACATCCTGCTCACTGCCCCCTCTGAGTCAACCCCTCCCACAATCCTCCCCCCTTCTCCTCTGAGCAGGTGAGGCCTCCTGTGTACCACCCCCCCCCCCAAGCCCTAGCACCTCAAGTCTCTGCAAGGCTAGGTGCTTCCTCTCCCACTGAGGCCAGACAAGGCAGCCCAGCTAGAAGGACATGTCCCAAGCATAAGCAACAGCTTTTGAGACAGCCCCTGCTCCAGCTGTCTGGGATTCACATGAAGGTCAAGCTGCGCACCTGCTACACATGCGCAGAGAGGCCTATGTCCAGCCCATGTATGCTCTTTGGTTGGTAGTTCAGCCTCTGAGAACTCCAAGGGTCCAGGTTAGTTGACTCAGTTGGTCTTCCTGTGGAGTTGCTGTCCCCTTTAGGACCCCCAATCCTCCCTCCGATTCTTCCATAAGAGTCCCCAAGCCCCATCCACTGTTTGGCTGTGGGTGTCTGTTTCTGTCAGCTGCTGGGTTGGTAATGGCTTCATGTTTTAACTAGTCAAGAACATGTCTTTATGTTTTGTTTGTCATTTAAAAAATCCCTAATAAGTCCATTTCTAAGACTAAAGCAATCACTACCCAGTCTGTATTCCTTTGAAACATAGGTCTGTGCTTAAATGGGTGGCTGGGCCATACATCAGGGCGGAAAAAGCTATTTGTCAGTCAGTGTGCTAGGCCAGAAGAAACTGAGGCTGAGTTTTGAAATAAGATCTATTTCTTTCTATTGCTCTCATGCCCTAGTTTTAAGGAAACATTGGTGCGGAATTTGGTTTGGTTTGGTCTGGAACCTTCTACTTCCTCTGACTTTTTATTTTTTAAGTTTAGGATATGTGTGTGTGTGTGTGTGTGTGTGTGTGTATGTGTGTGTGTGTGTGTGTGAGTGTGTGTGTGTGTGTGTGAGTGTGTGTGTGTGTGTGTGTTTGTGTGTGTGTATGTGTGTGTACATTTTCTGAAACCGGTACTGAAGCTGTCAATGTATAATCTGTAGTCACCCTTTTTAAAATGAACAAAATAATAAGCAAAAGCTACTCCATTCTCAGGACTTTTTGTTTTCCATACATCTGCCGAATTGTGATTCAGGTCACACCAGCCTCCCTGACTTGTGTACATCAGCTTTTCTATTGATCTGCCTCTTTTCTTCTCATCTGGCCTGTCATCTTCTGTCACAACTGGGAACCCTAATGAGCTCACTGGGATTTTCTTTAAAAGCGGCCAAATTGGAAATGGTTAAGAGCCTAAGCCGTGGCCCCTTTGGGGTTGCTCCTCTTCTTTGATCTCCCCTTTGTACTGCGCAAGACTTCGCTCTGTGAAGTGAGGCAGACACTGGGAGCCAATGGTGGCTACAGCATCTGCGTTCAGGTGGAGGGAGTGAGGCCAAACATCAAATTCCCAATGCAGATGCAAGGAAGGCATTGGGAGTCAACGATTCCAATTTTAATTGGAATTATTAATATGCCAGCATATTTTCAAGCAGAGGTTCCAAGGAGAGGAAGGAGATCCTCAACACTCTCTTAGTGTTGTTGCTGGTTTAAACTCAGGGATCTGGACCTGTTTACATCCGCTGATGAAACTTGGTATTTGCAACTTTTCAGTGTGTTCCAAAAGAAAGAAAATCCGTGATTAGTGGCACCAAAACTGGCCCAGGTGACACTGCAGGGCCTGGGGTAGCAGTCACAGCTGCCGTAAGGATGGGAGACCAGTGCAGAGGAAGCTCCTTTGCTTGGTCATTTTGTTGTGTTATTGTTGTTACTGATGTTGTTGCTTTCTTAATTTCTTAATTTTTTTTTTTTTTTTTTTTTTTTTTTTTTTTTTTTTTTTTTTTTTTTTTTTGCTGTTAGCTTTTTATACTCTTGTCTTTTTAAAGTCCTAAAATGTAATCTGAAACTTGGAGCCTGATCTCTCCTCAGATACTGTCTCTTGCCTCTTCAGCTGTTCCTGGACAGTTCAGATTTGTTGTTCCCTCCCATCGATCAGAAACCGTGGGGGTTTGTTGTCATATTCCTGGGGACACAGCTTGCTACTTGTCCGTTGAACTCTTTTCTTTCAGGTTCACTGCCCTTCCTCCCTGCCATACATGCACATTTCCAATTCATCAATACAGTGTGACTCATTTTTTAATGAGCGAGGTGGAGAGGGAGGGAGAGAGAGAGAGAGAGAGAGAAGCTAGGAGAGAGAGAGAGAAGCTAGAAGAGAGAGAGAGAGAAGCTAGGAGAGAGAGAGAGAGAGAGAGAGAGAGAGAGAGAGAGAGAGAGAGAGAGAGAGAGAGAGGAGAGAGAAGCTAGGAGAGAGAGAAAACCTAGATCATCACTTATGGGTTCCCGAGTCAGGTCCAAATTATTGTGGAACTTTACACAAGAGCAAGCTGTTATAAATCAGTATGTCTGCACTGAAGGCTTTAACAGTAGTACCAAAAAAAAAGTCTTTTTATCTCCTGGTGTTGTTGAAAGGCCACAAGCCATGCAATTAGCTAAAAAGTTACTAATTTGGCCTAAAATGCTTTTACACAAATTAGTATCTACCGAATATGAGAGAAAATGTTTATATTTCCTTATAGGCCTTCCAGGAATCCTACCCTTCCAGACCCCAAACCCAAATAGGGCTCTGACGAGGTCAGGACTGGTAGTACCTGGGGAAAGCTTCCTTGCCTTTTATGAAAAGTTCGGCAGCTGTATATAGGGAAGAGGTTTGTACCCCACACAGGACCACAAGCTAACGGAGCGGTCGTAACATACGGAATTCATAAAGGCCCAATTACAGGGCCGTCATTGTCTGCCGTGGTTTTAACTCATGTAAGTTATGGATTAGACTTTCATGAGATCATAATCAAAAGGTTACTCTTTGGTAATGGTGTGTTAGAACTTCAAAGCCATCCTCTGGGCCTTGAGAACAAAGGCTTAGAAGTTTGAACGTAGGCCAGAGTCAGTCTGTACGAGTAACGATATTCAACCATCCGGAAGCCGGATCAACGTATCCACGCACGTGACCTTTCTCTCACCACATCAGATCAACAGTCGTCACTGAAAGATGACAGTTGAGTCAGCTTTAAGGCGTCCCCCCCCCCCTTTTTTTAAATAAATCAGCCCGACTAACCAGGGTGTCTGCTCAAATTTGTCTCAGAACTGCTCGTCGAAACTGGAAAGCGCTGTCATTCACGGCTCTCCTAGAATGGAGTGTTGGTCATTAATTAGGGACAGAGCTAGGGGAAGGAATGGCAAATACTGTGGAATCTGCAGAAAAGCGTCTTAGAAGTGAGGGAGGGAGTTGGTAGCTTACACAAGGCCGAGTATAGGGGAGGTTTGCATTAGAGCATCCTGGTGTGCCTTAAGTGACCGACAGGGGAAGACATGAGATTAGCTAACACCACAAATGGAAAATCCGTTGCCTCCCCCTTTAAAAAAAAAAGGATTGAAGTGGACTTAAGACCATTACACCGAATCAGCAAAATGCCGTCGTGTGGAGTCAACCTTGCACCCCTCCCCTCCCAGCTGGCCGCGAAGCCTCCAGTGTAGGCAGCTTTCCCCCTGGGCGTTGGGGTAGATCCTTGGGTCCGAGCCTTGGGTGTTGAGATGAATCCTTAGGACCATCCTCGGATTTTGCTCATCAGCCTCGGGTGGCAAAATGTCCTCAAATGATTTAGGTCTAACAGCTGTTCTGGTCTTCATTCGAAGTTCATGGGGGCAATATGGTTGCTGCACCTTACCAGGCCAGTTGATGGAGGCCTAGGCAGGGGCTAACAGCACAGAAAAGAATCAAAGGGGAGAGGGAAGAGTGTTTGTGACTTACTGGGGTGCCCTCTGGCCCAAAAGAAGTTTAGAATTGTGTCACTCTTCTGGATGCCCCCCCACCCCCGGGTATGTTGATGGCTTTGCCTGTGCTGAGATACAGCTTCCTCTGCTGGATGCTGGGAGCCAGGATGCCCCTTCGGTCCACAGAGCCGCCATGTTGTTTTCTGAGCATACCAGGTGTGCTGCCGCACCAGACACTTAGCCTTAACTGTTCTCTCTGCCATGGTCCCTTTCCCTGACACGTTCAACTCACAGTAAGCAGCCTTTCAGTTCTTCATCTCTAAAAGAGTGGCCCCTGCCACGCTAAATTTAGTCTTCCCGTCTCTCATCTCTCGTCTTTCGTCTCTGTCTCTCCTCTCTCTCTCTCTCTCTCTCTCTCTCTCTCTGCTCTGCCATCCCATGTAGCACACAGCTCATGTCCGCTGAAGTATTTTGTTTTCCACTTCTGTCCCCTTCTTCACCACATGGAGACCTTCAGAGACGTCTCTCTGAAGACCAGGGCTTGGGTTCATCACTGCGCACTGCGCTCCAGCATCTGAAGCCATATCTGGTACGTATTGAGAAGGTTGTTAGAACCCACTGAATAACTACAAGAAGGAATGGACAAAGAGAAACCAGTTGGACAGGATGTTTTTCTTTCATTTTTTTTTCTCCTAGTTTTAAAAACATTATTATTGGGCCGGAGAGATGGCTCAGCAGTTAAGACTGCTCTTCCAGAGGTCCTGAGTTCAATTCTCAACAACCACATGGTAGCTTATAGCCATTTGTAATGGGATTTGATGTGCTCTTCTGGTGTGTCTGAAGACAGCTACAGTGTACTTATATATAATAAGTAAATATTTGAAAAATAAATAAAAATAAAAACATTATTATTATCATTTGATTATTATTATTGCCATTGGTTAGAATTGACTTTCTTTAAAATCTCTACCATGCTAGGAGCTGTCGGCCAAAACTGAAGGAGAAGATAAAGTCTGCAAGAAGCAAATGGGTTTTTAGAAATCTAAACACAGCAGACCTTGACAACAGTATCTTATCGACCTATGATTTCTCTCTATTCACACAGTAATATAGGAAATTGGCTGTACAGGATAAAAATATTCATGTATTTTTAAGAAACTCTCACTTCCTTACATCCAGGCAAAACAAAAGTGGCCATAATTTCTCAAAGGGAAGGGTTAATGCCCTTCTCTAGTTCTTCTCTTGCCCAACACTGTAGGTGACACTGTAGGTGACACTCAAGGCCGGCTCAGACCTGTATGTTCAATCTCTGGGGCTGCAATAGAACCAACGTCTTCTCATGTACCAGGGAGGCACTCTGCAACAAGTTCCATCCTTTCTGGGGTTTAGGAACAGAGCCTTGCTAAGCACAGGCTGGTCTCAGACTTGTAATCCCCCTGCTTCCACTCCCAAGTGGCCAGGATTAGAGGTGTGCTCTCACACTCAGCTGCTATTTGCTTTTTAAACAGACACCCCTCCGTTGTCTCTGTGGTGTGAAATGTTTCTATCAGTCAGAGAAGTGTGAGTAAGAAAAGCCTGAATAAGTGAGCAAATACAGGTTATGTGTGATGTGTTGTTCTCCAGGAATTGAAGACCATTCAATACAGAAGCCAGTAAGGGACCTTTCCAAACACACACTTATTGACACACTGTGAATATGGAAAATATTCCTCACTCTTGACCAGTTCTGTTTCATTAGTATTGCCCACCCTCTCCTCCTTTTAAAGCTATTCCATGCAGCAGCAGCATTTTGTCCCTAATATCATGTATACATATATGTATTATATGTGTATATACACATGTGTGTGTGTCTGTCTGTCTGCTTCCGCTAATCCTTTACATCAGTGTTCATTTGCTTCTCACAATCTCTTTGTGAGTGGGATGATGACCTTCTTCAGCCTCCTCAGGCTGGCTGACACCCAGTCAGAGCTTTTCCCTACTCCTCTCTCTGTTGGGAAAAGCTGCCTCTCCTTTCTCTGCCTAACCTCCCCTCGTTGAGCAGATCTCAGATCTACCATCCTACCTCGGGACAAATCTTTACCACCCACAATAAATTAAAGTGTATATCTTAGGTTACTGTGTGGGTCTCTGAGGCTCTTTATCATAGTCTTGAATTTTAAAAATTATTCAATGAGGGACTAACTTCAAACTCCATAGGAACAAAAACTAAGTAAGGTAGTGGTTCTTAAATTGTTTTTAGTTGTATATTCCTTTAAGAATACAGGAGAAACAAAGGTCCATTTTTCTCAGAAAAAAAAAAATCATATACCCATGGACACAAAAAGCTACAGATTCTGAGGGTGTGTGGATCTGAACCAGAACTTCTAGCCAGGTGTTATTTTTAAGGAGGAAAAGCATATGAAATAAGTAGAAGCTAAAGAAGGGGAGAAACAGCTTGTACATCAAAGAAGAAGGGTTGCTTGTTGAAAAACAAAATTTCAGAGAAGACAGAGACAAAGATGGAGACATGTTCACTGGAATTCAAAGGTCTTCATACTGAGTGGGGAAGATAACTGAGCAAGACTATGAAGGCCATGATTACAGACTCTCCTGGGAACAATGGGTTTAGAGACAGAACATTCTCCCACACTTTGACATGCATGAGGAAAGATGACATCATTGATGGGGGACAGCTTGGGGGCTCTAGAAAGGAAAATGGTTTGGCATGATTTGCAGATGGATAGGTGAAAGCTCAAAGAATTCATTTTGGATAATGATTGTTTTTATGACTCAAAACCTTTTGAGTTGAGAGTTGGAAGGGGAACTGAGTGGAAGACTTTAGGGGAAGCAATGGGGTTGTGTAGGAGAAGGAAGAGACTGGAGCTATTTAAAAGATTTATCCAGGGATCTTGATAGACAGTCAGACTTGGGTACACAGATCTAGCCAGATCTCAGAATTTCTCAGGGATAGTCAGAGTCAGCTACAATAACCTAACTGTGGCTTGTGGATTAGCGTTACTCAGGAGATCAATTGGATCTGACATCAGTTTCTCCATTTCAGAAATGGGGTGAACAATAAACATATAAGCAAATACCACATGGGTGCACGAGCTTACTAGAGTAAGGGGGGCTGTTGGTAGCTCAGTGTTTGCTGCCAAGCCTGACAACCCGACTCCTGGGACTCACATGAAGTCTAGAAATAACTCTGACAAGTTTGCCCTCTAACCTTCACATGAGCACTTTGGCACATGCATGTGCCCACACATACATACAAGAACATACAAGATAAATGGATGTTCTAAAAATGTCTTCAAAGGAGCAATTTTTAAAAAGCATTTTAGGCAATGACTTTTTCTACAATGTAAGATGAAACATATAGAATGAATGGACAGCCTTTTACTGTGCAGTAAAACTAGCCCTCTGGATTTTGTATCCATGAGGTTACATTTTCCTTTTCCTGTTTGGCTTTTAGAAACAGGACAGGCTAACCATTGGAGAATATCTTGTGACTGGTATTTTGACATATGGAATTTCAATTTTATGAGTAAAATATTTAAATTCAGGCAGACCCCATGACTTTCTCCAAAGTACTTTGAACGATATTAACCTAAGCTAAAGAAGGGGGAAAAACTATTTTTAATCTTTTTTTAATGAAAGAAGCAAGTTAATACTGTCCATGTGGATTCAATAAAAATATATTGAAGGATTTTTGGAAACTACGTAGACCTTAAAACTTAGAAAAACATGACCTCGTTTGAAATATTTTGAAAGTCATCACTGAGAATACTTCCTGAGGTTTCTAAATCAAAAGATTCAAGCACTTGTTATCACTAGAACAAGTAAGCACACCCACAGAATAAGTATATACCATCCAAAATGGAGAAATGAAGGCAACACTCATTTTGCCTTTTGTGGATGGTTTGCACATATTACCCACATTTTGTGTACATTTTATACATGCTCAGTCCAGAAAAAGTGGAATATGCTGAAACAGGCCCCATTACATGTCCGAAGGGACAGATGAGGGAATGAGGTGCCATCGAAGATCACGCAGACTTCAGGAGAAGAATAGGCAATTGTTCATCTTTGATAGTGATTAAGAAAATTCCTCTTACCAATTTCCCCCTGCCTCACAGCAAATGAAGACTCACTATGTCTGAAGCTTTCAGGAAAGTAAAAGTCAAGTATGTCCTTAGACAGGAAGAAGACACGATGGGAGTTTCTTTCCTCCTCTCTGAACATGTGCCCTGCTATGAAGCTCAGCATCAGCTTTCACATTTGCCAGTGGTTGGTGAGCTTCCTATTCAGACTCCTCTCATTGCTAAAGGGCCAGGCAGACCACGCATCTTTCTAGTTCTCTCTTAGGTCCCTCATCTTCCTATATTTTAATTACCCAGCATGGTATAAGGACCAGAAGCCCAAGGCTGCCAGTGGTGTCCCTTCCCGTGGAAGCATGGGTAGTCTGCTGAAAGCCATGTACAGGAAAGGGTTGTATCTGTTGTTAGAGTTCTGGGGTTCAAACCCAGCACACGAGAGGCAAGCATCCTACCAATGAGATAACCCTCCAGCCTTACAGAGGACTCCTCTCTGTTCCTCTAGCCTTGAGACAGACCTGGATAGGTCTTTCCTACCACCCAAATGCCTTATTTTTCTAGGTCCTTGTTCCCTTTCCATCTCAAAATAGATCCCTTAACTTTGGGGTCATTCACTACAAAGGACCGGCGTAGCCCTCTGCTGCCCCTGTGTCTTGAGGAATTTTGAAAGAGAGCGACTGGCCAACGGCTTGTCGGCTCACCGGGTCTGTTTCTGGTTTTCAGAAGCAGTGATGATTCCAAATGCTAGGAGGAAAAATGGAAAATGTCTTCGAAATTTCAAATTTATGTGAAGCCAAACTGTGTGTTCCCTTGCCAGTTTTAGTTTACGAAACTCGCATGGTCCCAGATGTGTTTACTTGAACTTTAAGCTTTAATGTCATCATTATGTTCCAGTAATTTCAATCCCTGCATCCAGCCCGCTAGCTGTGGTCTGGTTTGGTGTGTATAAAACTGATCACCAGAACAGAAGAACCTGGTCCTCTCTTCCCTACACAGCGTTCCTGGTAACTAGTGAAATAATTAACTATTCTCGGTGGAAAGGTGCTTTTTCTTATTTTGATTTCGTACACACATTTTTCCCCCTGAAAGCTAGTTGCTAAAGAAGGCGTGGGGAAGGAGGGCTTTGTTGATACTCCCACAATTCCCAGTCTTATTTCAATCACACACGGAAAGTTACAGAAAGCAAAGAGAGTAGAGATCCAACCGGCAGAGCTTAGGGACACCATTATTTTTCAGAACCAGACTCTGTCTATAATTGTCTATTTATATTTTTTCTGGGAGTCTCATTACCGAGGGTTTGTTCCAGAATAAGAACAAACTATACCCAGAGTAGCTGGATATCAAGTGTCAATATTTATTCGGTTGCCTTTAAATATATATATTTAATATTTTTATTTCCTTTAAATAAATATATATATAATTATATACATATAATCTTTAAAAGAAGAAAAGGTTGGGTTAGAGTCGAAAGAAGGGGCAAAGAAGAAGAACTCGGGGAAAGGTAGCATAAGAAAGGGGAAGATAATGTTCTGAAGCCTGGCTCTAAGGAGACAAGAGAGAACAAGACAGCAAACAAAGCAGTCTTTGCTATTGGAATAAGAGCAGTACCATTCCCAGGCCTGAAGAAACCAGCTGTTTCAGAGGCCGATGAACCAGGATTCGTGTGTGTAAGCACAGATCCGAGGCAGGAGGAGAGAGCGTTCTGCACCCTGGCAGAATGACGCTCATAGGACTTGTTGCGTTGTAGCCTTCGGCTTGTTCACATGGCTACAATACAATATCTGAGACAAGTGAGTTACAATGAGAAAAGAGCTCAGTCCACGGATTGGGGTCTCTAGGGAGAGCAACGTATTATGGTAGCAGCAGGAGAGGTTAACTGTTCATGTTTCTATCCAGGAAGTAGACAGAGTGCGGCAGGAGATGAGGTAGTGTCCCCCGTGGTCTAAAGACCTTCCACAAGGCCCCATCTCTATCAGACTCCCTCATCTTACAGCTGCACCATCCTCGTCACTTTAGGAGACACTCATTCAACTAGAACAATCTTCATCACCGAAACGGTATCTATGGATGTGAACTTGGTACAAAACACAATGAGAAGAGGAAGGAGGATTGGTCCTTGTAGTTCAGTTGAGGGGAAGTCACTGGGACTAGGAGTGTGGATGCACCATGGTGACAGTGATGGTGACGGCTGTTTGATGACAGTGATGGTGGCTTACTGTGATCAGAGCAGAGAGATTAGGATGGGAAGAGAACACAGGAAGTGTGAGGGGATTCAGCAGTGAGTTCTGGAGTTTGAAGGGTGAGGGGTAACAAGAGGAGAATGTGAGGTCTGGCTGTCTTCTGTCATGCCGGTGGTGGGTTGTTTTAAGCATTGGCACACTTTTTCATTTTGTTGGAGTTTTAACCTGTTACTGTTTCCTTTCCTACTTATTTAGGTAGACATCTTCCCGCCCTTCACATACAGTACAGGAGCTATTTTACATCCCAAGATACTTCTCATACCTAGTGCCCCGCTGATCTGAATGCTCTCGAATGCTATGATCATGGTGGACTGTGAAAAAAACAGTAGAGAGGTGTAAGACTAGGGATTGGGGTAGAGCCAACATTCAGCATGGATTATTTAAAATGTTGAACCTACCGCCTGCCTTATGCTTTGTGTCTGCAACAGTTTTAAATATCCCTTGGAACAAAGAGGATGTCTTTGGAGTTTTGCTTTTCTCCCATGACCACTTGGGTCAGCATCATGATAGAGCTCAACAGAGGTTTGGGGGCCATGACTTTATGAAAGACTGATTCGGAGGCCTCTGTGATGATTATGCATATTAGATTAAGCATACTCCCCAAGCCTAGGAGTTCAAAGGTAACAGTAGATAGATCCCTCCCATCATTAATGTTGGTCTCTGCTTCTTTGTCTGTCTGTCCTCCAAAGAGCTCCAACCAAAGGCCTCCTGAGTTGTTCAACTTTGCCTCCTAAGAGACGTCTTCATCTGCTTGGATGGAATGACTCCGATTTCAGCCAAGTCCACTGGAAGCAAGATGAATGGCTTCCAGCACTCCTCCCTTGAGAGTGTTTGGGTGTCTTTTCTATTTCTCCATGAAAATAAATTGTTTTACTGTGCAGCAAAGCAGTCCAGCAAAAATTTTTTAGCAACTTAGTTTAAAAGTGAATTGATCATTCTCCTGAATAGACTCATTCTTTGTTTGAATACAAAACACTCTTTTCATGCATTTCCCAAAACACTACCCTCCTTACCTCTACCTGAATTTCCACTAATGTCATTTAATAAAACAAAGCATACTTTTTCCTAATAGCGGTTTCCAATATAACTTTTGCTATTACAGTTCATACGCTGAGTGAGCTCCTTTTATCTAAGTAATAAATCTGTAATTTTCGAAACTCGTTCCCAAACCTTAAAGCTAGTTAGCTCTCTGTTCTTTTTGGCATAGAGTTTGGATTTTATTTGCCTCCAAATAAGTTTTTCCAATGGAGAGATTGGGGTCTAGGAATATTTATTATATTATAAATAAGGGAAAACTGGAAAGTTCTGTCTAGAAGGTAGAACATGACATAAATCCAACATTCATTTGAGCAACCATTTTATGATTTTTTTAACTTAAGTTCTTAAAGTTAAATGTAGGATAGACTTACCTATCTCTCTCTCTCTCTCTCTCTCTCTCTCTCTCTCTCACACACACACACACACACACACACACACAAACACACATTTATTTACCTAGTATCCCTCTTTACAATGGTAAGTAAATTTTTCAAAGAAGTCAATGTCAAGGCTAGACCAAATTTAGTTTGTAAATAAACTTCAAGTTAGAATTTTTAAAATGTAACTAAACAAGTAACTGGGAAAGAATCTTTTGAAAATGTGCATAAGAAAACGTGAATAAAATGAATAAAGGATTGGTAAGAAAGTTCAGCAGGCAAAGGCTCTAGTAACCAAACTTGGCATCCTAGGTTTAATCCTAAAGACCCACGTGTCACCTCCCAAAAGTTGTCCCCTGACATCCACATGTACTCTGTGCCACCAAGAACACGAAACAAATTTTAAAAAATGAACTTAAAACATAATAAAAACTTTACAACCCCCTCCCCCAACAAACTAAGTATAAAGGAAATGACATGTTTTGGAGATGTGAGCACAATTCCTGTCCTCAGGAAGAAGGATAAGCAGATGGCGTTCAGCATCGTGTGACACTTTAACTGTGTGATGTTTTTGTGACAAACACCACGGAATCAAGCACAGACGGGGTGCGGTTGAACGAAGTCATTGGAAACACCTGGATCTCTGAAAACCGATGTCTTTCTCATCGATTTTTCTGCAGGGACAGAAATACTGTTCATTCTCCCCTTCAAAGGAATTCATTGTAAATTGAATTACCTTTCCTGACAGCATTGCTTTCATGAGTTTCCTTCAGATCTCTGCCTTCCCTTCCATAGGGGAACACTCATCTGTCTCTTGAACTGACCCTCCCCCGTCAGCAGATGTACTTAATCAATGAATTCACCCAACGCTGTCATTCTTTAAGGGAACAAGCACAGTGGACTTCTGGACCCTTTGTAATTACTGCTCCAAACCAAAGAAGGGCATTTGGTTAACGAAGGTGCTGTTTTGGCTCCACGAACCCAGGGAGTGTTTCTTAGCTCACTGTACGTGTGGACAGAATCTCTACAGCAGCCCCGATTCTAGCATTATCTTCCATAGTCTTTGGTGACGAGCATGTGACAGTGATATAAAGCAGAACGTGGTTTGAATGGGTTCTGTGCATCCGTCATATTCTCCACGTTTAAAATAAGAATTATGCTGAATGTAGGTAAAAATCACATTCTTTAAAAATCAAATCTCACCTAGGACACATGCATGGACTGTCACTCATTTCTACAACTCACCAATCCAAAATCTCTCTCTACGGATAATGGCAGAACCTCTCAACCTGCCTGTTTCACAGGTTAATGTGTGCTCTTTACTACTTGCCTGTTGTTCCTAATCATAAACCATGTTTTTAAGATTGTGTGTGTGTGTGTGTGTGTGTGTGTGTGTGGTGTGGTGTATGTGTGCATGGTATGTGGTATGTGTGGTGTGTATGTGTGTGATATGTATGTGGTGTGTGTGTGTTGTATGTGTTCTATGTGTGTAGTGTGAGTGTGTGTTGTGTGCATGTGTGTGGTGTATGTGTGTAGTGTGAGTGTGTATTGTATGCTTGTGTGTGTGTGTGTGTGTGTGTGTTCAGAGGCTTGGAGAGGGTATCAGATGCCCTGGGGCTGACTTAGAACTGGAGTTGTGGACCTGGGAACTGAACTCTGGTCCCTAGAAGAGCAGCAAGTGCTCTTATCCAATATCTGTTCAGCCCCCACGGGCATCAAAGCTCTGTGGTTAGAACATCCATAACTATTTTCCGTATAGGTGGTCACCTGAGTAGCAAGACTCTTTCCTAGCTACCGACATAGTGTGAAAATGAAAATGTTTACATTGTAAAGCTTTATGGCTTTTTGTCATTCCTTTTAGGCTTTTCTCTCTATTAAGTTGGGACCTTAAATGGAAACCTTTCAAACTTAATGGCACCATCCTTAAATTTGGGGCTTTAAGTGTCTTCTTTGCCACTAGGTTTCTATTTCCTTAAACACTATTTATTACAGCTCTACAAATTCTAACCAAAAGATTCCTCTCAGATTAAAATAATAATAATAATAATAATAATAATAATAATAATAATAATAATGACCCAAGTTGCTGAGATGGATTCTCTAAGGGCTGGTCGCTAATTGTCTTAATATGTGTTACCTGTTTTTCTCCAGATACTTTCAACAGACAACTAATAATATTGTTGAAGTTAAATGACCTTTTGAGGAAGCTCTAAATAAATGCTTTGAACATTTAGGGAACTCTCTTGCCTCCAAGCATGGTCCAATTCCATTGGTATAAATGAGGGAACATGAATTATGGCTATATATCTTCAGAGTTCCCAGAGGGAAAAAGATCACACTCCCATCACGTGGATGGACCATCAAGAAATGCCTCCTCAGTCACTGTGGTTTCCCTGGCGCTGACCGGTAACACCTTTTGTTGCAGGCAGAATACTTCTATGAGTTCCTGTCTCTGCGCTCCCTGGATAAAGGCATCATGGCAGATCCAACTGTCAATGTCCCTCTGCTGGGAACAGTGCCTCACAAGCCATCAGGTGGGTGGTCTTTGCTTTGGAAAAAGGTTTGCTTGTAAGATTTAATGGGGATGAGGATCCATTTGTCATCCATTAGAGGGATTATGGGATGCTCTCCTGAGGAGAGCTGTTTAATTGAGGGTAGCTTAGTCATCAACCTTCAGGCAAAGGATTAGGATGAGGATAAAGAAATGACAGGCTTACACTTTCCTCATGTCCCAATATAGCCCAGACCACACTTAATTCATTGACGATTCTAGCTTCTTTTTTAATAAAGGAAGAAAGATAAAAGAAGATAAGCATGTCTGAATAGATGGATCGACTCAGCCGGCGAGTACGGATCAGATCAGCACAGTGCACACAAACATGACAAAGGTTCAAAGTGCTTGGGAGCAGGTGGTAACCAAGTTCCCCAACATGGGCATAGTATGCCAGAAACCCTTTAAGGGACAGACGGACATTGACTCAAGCCTCCAGGACTATCCATTCTGCTTGTGTACATGATTTAGTCCCAGCTTTTCATCTTGTGAGATACCCATGCCAGCGTTATCTAACTTGATCACAGTGAGACCGGAACCGTAGCTCCATCTTATGAGCTTAAGCAATGACGCTTCCTGCAGCCTAACCAATATGTACAAGGTCAAATGTTAGTAATAAGTAGAGACGTCAAGGCCAGAGCCCAGGATTTCTGGTCTTCAGGAAACAGAAAGCCCACCTATGTTTTGTCCAGTCCCGTTTCAAGGATCTATGTCATCAGATTTGACAGGTCATGACCAGCACCTCTTACGGGCCTCTGGCAGTTGTCACCCTTGTGAGGACGAAAGTACTGTAATGTGCAGAGTTGGGGATTTGCTATCATTGGTTCCTCTGTCCCCTCATTTTTAAATTTTTTGGGGGGTAATGAGATTTTGTTTTTAGAGTTTTCATGCTATAAACACCAAGCCAGATACCCTTTAACTACTAGATGCTCACTGCTGTAAGGGAAGGGGCCCCATTTGTCTTACCTGCTGCAAGGTTCAACCCTCAGCTTTGTTTTTGTTGGCGTTGGATTAATATGTATCCTAAATTCTTGGCGCTCACTTCTTTATTGTAATATAATAGATAGTTGGAAGTCATGTTTTTTTTTTTTTTTTTTTTTTTTTTTTTTTTTTTTTTTGTGATCAATGCCATGATGTGAACTATTAATTTAAAAAAAATGTATTAAACTGCTCAAATGCCAATAGTATGTTCCTAAAGGTTGTGCCTATGATGTGGCAGTGTGGCACCGTAATCTCATCAGGACAGGTTATTACTCACAAAACTACTTTGTCAATTTAAAAAGTAAAAACTGGCTTTTAAATTTTCCTACTGAGATAGAATGTCTTCCCTGACTTTACTAGACTATGTGAAATCTCAGTGCAGCGTACTAATTTTTTTTATATTAAGATAATAGCAGTTTTATTAGTTTTTATTTGTGACATATAAACTGGGTTTTCTTATCTTTTATCGCTTTTTAAAAGTATTTTTTGTTTGTTTCTTTGTTTGTTATTTATTTCTTAGTGGGAGAATTCACATTGGCAAACTTTTTTCCCTTTGCAATTTTCCCCTTTCCTTTCATGTTTCAAAGTTAAGTCCCATTTCAGAAAGCTGCCAAGAGATTATTTAAACGTACTTCTAGTATCCCATGACAATTTGTTCTGGCAGTCAATGAGAGAGAAGCTGGGGGCTTGTGTTGTTCTTCCCAGTCACTGCCTTTCCTGATGGGAGAGGTCCCCTACTGTGCCATACATTTCTCTGCACAGCATCAGCCATGCCTGTGATGGCTGGGGCTTTATAGTGGCTTTGGAAATGAGTAATGGTGACCTCTACTTCTAACGTGGTTCTTCTGGGAATGTTAAGTAATTCCTCAGGTGTCAAGCGAGAATCCCTTCGGGAACTAAATTGAATCTGTAGAGTGATAGGGAAATGCGGCCCCTTCACAGAGACTGGGTTGCTACCGTCCACCCTTTCTGGAGGATCTTCGGTGTGGCATGCTACTGTGGGACTTGAACGTAGTCTTTCTAGATCCCGGGCAAGAAGGATCTTAGCTCCTTGCAGCTGTCTTCCCAGGGCTGTTGTGAGCAGCAGCCTCCCAGATAGGGGTGAGACCCAGGGCATTCTCTGCCTATCAGAGGAAGAGCTAGGGTTTCTATTCTGGAGATTTAGTTGCCAGTGCCGGAGACTGGTCATCTCAAGGACATCGAAATCGTACTGTGAGCACAATTGCTGTCTTCAGACATCAGAAGAGGGCATCAGATCCCATTACAGATGCTCATGAGCCACTATGTGGTTGCTGGGAATTGAACTCGGGACCTCTGGAAGAGCAGTCAGTGCTCTTAACCTCTGAGCCATCTCACCAACCCGACATCCTACTCCAAATACACAGATGTTTTGAGTCCATTAAGATGGCATCCTTGGGGCTTTACTACCCACGGAACAGCAAGCACCAAACTCTGAAAGTTCTTGGAATCCAGCCACTACATGCGTTCCTGCCATAGGATGTAATGCTTCTTTTTAGCCAAAGATAATTCTGTATACATTTTTTCTTGATCAGTTTCCCTTCTTTTTTTTTTTTTCAAAGAAGAAGCTAAGAATGAACACTTAGTATGTTTCTCAGTATCCAATTTATATTTTAATTTTTTTGCTTTCCTTTGTCTGATTAGTAAAATTCATGTGGAGGCTCATGAGAACTCATTAAAATTCATCAGCTAGGTTCATTACATGGCTGCTTTGGCTGAGCCTCCAATAAAACTCAAATTGCTACATTTCTAACTCTGTGCTTGCATCTGACATCTTCCTAACTTTAACCATTTAATGAAAGGATTCTCACTCAAATTCTACTTTTCAGAGCTAGTGACACATCAAATATTGAGTACGGGTTGAAAAGATGCCTTAATGGGAAATGTTTAAGTTCAACATCACTTCCTAATACTATGAAATCTAGAAGAATAACACTTAGAGGCTGGAGAGATGTCCCCAACGGGAAAGTACTTGCCACACAGACCTCTGTGGAAAGCTGAGCTTGGCAACATCACCCCACACTCCGGAACTGGCCAGCCAAGCTAGCCAATCGGCAAGCTGCGTGTTCAGTGAGAGGCCTTGTCTCAAAAAATATGAGGGAGGGCAACCAGGAAAATATCTGATATCAACCCCTGGCCTCTACATGCACTGCACACACATGCATGCACACACACACACACACACACACACACACACACACAAATAATAAAAATAAATAAATAAAATTTAGAGAGAAAAGCAGATGCCACTTGGGATCAAGAGAGATTGGCAAAGGAGCAGGCTTTTCTTCAGGACCAAGTGATACCCCATATGGACACCCTTCCCTTGGCCTGCTCTTACCTTTCACCTTGGTGTGTGCACGTATTTTTCCCCTTCCCCCCTTTTCATTTAGAAGCAGATGTAGGGTTTGTTTGCAAAGCCGCAGGTGCAGGGAGTTTATGGGGATTTCAGATTATGGCGGGGCAGTGAGTCGTTAGTCTCATTAGCTTGGTCACCACAGTAGGAGCAGTGAAGGGACGCTGAATTATTAAAAAGTAACCAAATCAGTGTGCTTTGCTCTTAAGCATCTAGGTAGCTTTCGTTATTGCACCGGGCTGTTTTATACCCCGATCTGTTAAGCTGTTCTTTTATCCCACAGGAGCCTTTGTGCCTGGACATCTCTTGATCTTTAATAGTTATGAAGTGCCTGCCTTCTGGCATTTGAAGGGAAGGAAAACAGGAAACACAAACCGTGGAGTGGTTCAGTAAAATTACCGAGTTACATGCATATTTTTTCCCCATAAAGCCAAGGCCTTGCCTCTTCGAACACTCTGCCGATACGTGAACAGCAGTGCGTTCTTAGGAATCCAGTGTGTGGACTTTTTAAAGTATGTGCTAATGTCGGAGGGACACCTTGATTTCTCAGGGCCAGAATAAATGGCTGCTGTTTGCTGACTGGGAGCCACAGCAGCCTGAAGCGTTGAGTACTTAGGTTGAAAAGTCATATGTGTGTGTGTACATGCATGTTCCCGGGGTTATACTAGAACACACGTATGTGCATGCATGTGCAATCCAGAGAACAACCTTGGGTGTCATCCACAGAAACACTGTCCACCTAATTTGAGAGAGGCAATGCCCTGGAGTTCACCAAATTTAGCTTCTGTTAGCCAGCCAATAAGCTTCAAGGGATCCTCCTGTTCTAGTTTCCCCCATGCCGGGATTACAAGCCGTACCACCATGCCCAACATTTAGAAAACAATATTTTTGTTAGGTCTTTGAGACTTGTGTGGGACTTGTTTTTATATTTGCACCCAGTCCCGCACCTCCTCCCCAGTGCACCCCCTCCCATCCACCCATCCAACTTCCTGTTCTCTTTGACTCTGTTTTTTTCCTTAATGCGAGTCCATCGAGGCTAACTTGTGTGCCCCGCCCCGCGCTGGGATTTTTGTCTGGCTTGAGCTTGCGTAGATCTTTGTGCGATCACATATGCCCTGCTGTGTCCAGAAAACAGCTTCCTTAAGGATCAGGCACGAGGCTTCATGCACGAGGCGAACACTTTACCGGCTGAGCCATCCCCCTCGGAGACTGAGTTCCCGCGGCCCCTCATCTCCTTCCGTCCCATAAGGGAAGTGGGTCAAATGACTGGACGCTCTGTGCTAAGATGCCCGCGTGCTTGTGGAAGGGCTATCTAGTTAGCATAAGTTCTCATTTACTTCTCCGTCAGTCAGTTTACGTGCAGTCAGCTGTGTCTCGATGCGTTACGTGCTCGAATGTGTGCTGTTCTGTTTCAGTTTTCCTAAATCGGTCTCATTCGGCACGGTGTATGTCACATAGTGGAGCCTGCACTGGACCGCACAA
This sequence comes from Micromys minutus, assembly GCF_963924665.1. Taxonomy (NCBI): domain Eukaryota; kingdom Metazoa; phylum Chordata; class Mammalia; order Rodentia; family Muridae; genus Micromys; species Micromys minutus. The sequence goes on along the minus strand of NC_137957.1, from coordinate 13,449,931 downwards.
GGTCTGGCCTTGTTTCGTCCAGCCTCTGGTAAAAGCAGACCCGTAAGCGCAGGCTTATCATCGCTGAAGGACATGGTTCTGTTCCTGCTGTCTCTTGGCAAGTGCCAGCGCCTGCGAAGAAACTTTGGTTTTGTAAGCGCATAAGGAAGATTGTCTGACCAGGTTGCGTGCTGGTGGAGCAATTCCCAGCTCTTTTCTTCTTCTAAGCCTAGGAGGGAGATATAGTCATAGTCCAAAGAAGAAAGGTTTGCCTTGGTTTAATAAGATGAGTCCATGCTTGGTAGCGTACAAAAGCTCTACACACACGGTATCTCCATTTGCTTTCTTCTTTATCATTTATTTACTTAAGGCAGAAATGGAGTTTCATTGTCGGCTACATCAGTCTTCCTCAGTGGGGTGGGATAGCCCACTATGTTCCAGAAAGTTCTAAAATCAGTCTCTCATCCAGTAGTCAGCTTCTGATTGGCCCATTTCACCGTGTGACTTGTGACTTGGGAAATCAGTGGCCTCCGTATCCTCGTTGTGCAGAAACATTGTAGGTTGCTGCGTCATGCCTTCCGGCTTTGTTGTCATTATCTGGACATGATAAGTACCCAGCAGACGTGCAAGTGGCTCCAAGTCGAGAAGCTAGCTCAAGAGATGCGGCCTATACACTGCATTAGCTTAGCACACCAAACACTCCATTATAGTAACGTGTATCTTGAGAAAACAGTAACCTGGTTGACCCAGTCACTCCTGGAGTCCAGGCTGAATTGTAGAATATTTTCAGAGAATTTGTTTTGATACTTCCAAACCAGAAGAATAAGCAATAAGCAAGTCAGTGATTGTTCCAGGGGCTCATTTCATGGAAATTGTATTACGTTCTATAGTATGCCTATTTCTGGCTCTTCAGAGATGGTAATCATACCCATAAACATCTCAGTCCAATTAATAAAGTTATGCTTCCTTTTGCGTCTTTAATTTCCAGCCCAGAAAAAAAAATCTGAAAATTTTTGAGACAGAATTTCTATGTGGAGTCCAGGCTGGGCTTGAACACACAGAGATCTGCCTGCCTCTATCTCTCAAGGGCTAGGATTTTTAAAAATGTCCAGCCTAAAAAATAAAAGCGCACAAACAAATAAACAAAATCTTTTTGAGGTATGAAAGCTGCGCATCCCACACAGCGTCTCAGCTCCAGTGGAGATAAACAAAAACCACAGACATGTGAACCATTTGCTTCCTCCTGCTCTCTCTCTCTCTCTCTCTCTCTCTCTCTCTCTCTCTCTCTCTCTCTCTCTCTCTCTCTCTCTCCCTATGAACCAGAATCAATTGCCTAAACTGACTTGGCAGCCTCTCTTTCCCTTTTAGTCGTTCAAGTTGGTTTCCCGTGTCTCGGCAAACAGGATGGGGTGGCAGCATTTGAAGTGAATGTGATTGTCATGAATTCTGAAGGCAACACCATCCTTCGGACCCCTCAAAACGCTATCTTCTTTAAAACATGTCAACAAGGTGAGCACTGAGCGACACTCAAGAGAAGGCTTCGGAGGAGAGAGATCGGGGCTTGTATATACACATTGGAGGGAAGGGGTTGTAGTGTGTTAGTCAGGGTTTTACTGCTGTGAACAGAGACCATGACCAAGGCAACTCTTACAGGGATAATATTTATTCGAGGCTGCCTTCCAGGTTTGGAGGTTCAGTCCAGTATCATCTCATGGGAACACGGAGGGAGAAGATGCAAAGCCTCGATCACACACCGGTCCTGCCAGGCACGGCCTCCACACCTCAGTGCTTTCTCCTGGGTGTCCACTAACCAAAGGGCACATCTCCATTCCCCTTCCAGCATTAAGTTTAAACTATGGAGCCAGTCAATGGTCTAAACATGTACTCCCCCCACCCCCAAAAAAAGGCATTTGTTCTCCAGCAGTGAACATTGAAGGCAACACCCCTCATTCCTCTGGTGGAATTTAAAGAGTTAATATATATCTTAGGGTTTCCATTGCTGAGATGAAATATCATGGCCAAAAAGCAAGCAGGAGAGGAAAGAGCTTACTCAGCTAACACTTCCACAGTACTGTTCACCATTGAAAGAAGTCAGGACAGGAACTCACACAGGGCAGAAACCAGGAGGCAGGAGGCAGGTCATGGAGGGATGTTACTTACTGGCTTGCTCACATGGCTTACTTAGCCTGCTTTCTTGTAGAACTTAGAACCTCCAGCCCAGGGATCACCCCACCCACAATGAACTGGGCCCTCCCCACTGATCACTAATTGTGAAAATGCCTTACAGCTGGGTCTCACACGGAGGCCTTTGCTCTCTGATGACTCTAACCTGTGCCGAGTTGGCACACAGAACCGTCAATACTTTGGCAGGTAGACAGAAGGAAGGCAGAGTAAAAATTGCTTTGCTCTCCTCGTGTGCCAGCCCTCCTGTTGGAAGATTGCAGGAAGAAGACTGAGTGAAGACAGGGGGCTGTGGAGGGAAGGTCAGGATTGTGGGTTCCGTCAGTTCCATCTGGTGTGCTGAGTTATACATGACCACCGAGGTCTCAGCCTGGCCTGACATCCGGGCACGCTTTACCCCTTGTTTCTCTCTGGTGCAGCCGAGTGCCCCGGAGGGTGTCGGAATGGAGGCTTTTGTAACGAGAGGCGGGTTTGCGAGTGTCCAGATGGGTTCTACGGGCCTCACTGTGAGAAAGGTAAGCAAACGATTCCGCTTGCCTCCCAATGAACGTGGACGCCACAGACCCCACGTGACCCTCTGTTCTATAAAACACATCTCTTGAAATCATTGTTATTATTTGATAATATTTTAAGGATCGGTGAAACGTCAAATAGCCACAGAGACTTGTTAGAAAAATTGTCCGTGTCTGCTAATGAAATATGTGGCCAGAACTTTGGCCAGAGAGCTTTGAGCTCCGGCCTCTGCCCTTGGTGGCCGACCTATGTTTATTTCCAATGTACTCTGTGATGGTCCATGACAGTTTTGAGGAGCTAATATCAGAACTGATCTGAAATCTTTCCAATTAGAAACAGCCTGATTCCCAGTTAAATCCATACCTAAGTATGTTATACCTCAACGTAAGCTGAAAGAAAGGCTGGAAAGAATTTGGGTAGTACATTTACTTCAGAGGTTACTGTTTCTGAGAGCCTTATATGAAGAGAGATAACAGAGAAAGCATTCATCATGAGACCTCTAAATGCCAAGAACTTATTTGACCAGAGTAGGGGGAAAATATATTTACCCTTAAGAAATATGAATATTTTCTTATTTGCATGTATCTTGGAGTTTGAAGATCAAGGAATAGGGCATAAAATATGTACAGTTAAGATATCACATCATCGTCACGTTGGTTCTGGGAAAGGTTTAGTAAGCATTCAAAGTAGAACAAATTCCAAATCCTTGTCTAAGAAACTAACTAAGTAGTTGAAAAACAGCCGGGTTAATGTCACAAAACAATTTTTAAAATAGAAAAAAAATGTAAACAGAGAGAATAAACATTTTAGAGTTCTCTGCAAAGTCTTAAGTTGTGGAACTTCAAAACGATCCTGTGCCAGAATCGTGTCTTGTCTAATCAGAGCCCTTTCTCTCCACAAGCCCTCTGCAGCCCTCGATGTATGAACGGCGGACTGTGTGTCACTCCTGGCTTCTGCATCTGCCCCCCTGGATTCTACGGTGTCAACTGTGACAAAGGTAATAGGATATTTGTTGTTGTTATTTTTTTTTAAGATTTATGTGTGTTGGTGTGTGTATTTGCACACAGCAGGGAGATGCCATAAGAGGCCATAAGATCCCCAGGACCAGGACTTAGTGATGGTTGTGAGCCTCCATGTTGGTGGTTGGAATCGAACCCCATCCTCTAGAAGAGCAACTAGTCTTCTTAACCACTGAACAATATCTCCGGCCCCCAAATAAGCATTAATGATGTCATCACGTTGCAAACACAGTTATGACCTGTGGGGTAAAGGCGACTGCTGTAATAAGTCGAACCACAATTTGGGTGTTGCTTGGTCCAGTAGAATTAGTCCCAGAATCCTCCAGTGCAGGGACACAGGCCATTCATCTGTGGTCCTCAGACAGGGTAGGAAGACAGGGAAAGAAATATGGGGACAAAGAGAAGCCTCTCATCATCTGTGAAGCAAAAATCCCAGCACAGTTAATATTTCCTGTGAAGGTTGCTGACAGGCCGTTGTGATTCCTTTTCTAGACACTTTATGTTAAAGTAGAAGTGACTTAAAGTCTCAACATCTATGACCTTGTATAGAGCCTCATTCAATCCTCTATTTACAAGAGGTTGGGTGCCTCCTTCTAAACACGGCAGCGGTAAGTCAGACTTCACTCACAGGGAGTGGATTCCAACTTGGCCCTGAAAAGCTACCTGTCCATTTAGCCATCCCACAAATTCTCAGCAGGAGGACATGTCTCGGTATTCTGTGGAGAATATGGATTTAATGAAGGTATCCTCGTACCCATAAGAAGCATCTCTTGTGCTCACTCAGTACTGCAGTCCATTTGTTTGTTTTAGCCTTTGTGCATGTGTGCGCTGCATTTTAGAAAGGGGGGCAGGTAATTCAAAGGGTTCTTGGTGTGTTTCAGAGGGAGTGGTTTGAGGTCGTTTGCTGTCTCAGTGTTTTCATACGCCTATCTGCTTCTTGACAAGCTCTGTGATGTGGGACACTGGACCCTCCACTTCCAAGTCCATTCCCTCTGCTGTACCTGTCACTCTATCTGATCAGGCTCCACCTCCTCCTCCCAAGCAACCAGAGACTCGATCAGATGACTTGGCGCATGAGTTTTTCCTTCCTTCACCTTGGGATTAGGCTATTTGCCTCCTGTCTTCCATCCTCCAACTGAGATAACAATGGAAGACAGTTGAACCTTTTTTTTATTGTTCAAACCACAGTATTAGATTAAAAATATTTAAAATACGTATCCCTGAAGACTAAGACAACAGTAACTTTTAACAGTAAGTCAGTAAAATGTGCCAGAGTGCGTCTTCATTTGTTCCAAATCAGCATTTGGTTCCTCTGCTTTTTCAAAATCAGGCATCTCTTGAGCAGTGAACCACACACACCCATGACCGATGGACTGATTACCAACGCCTGTCTATTCAGCTGTAGCCATTGTTGCTAGGGCTTATAGAATGAAAGGCCTACTGAGATCTTTTATTCACCCTGGGCTACTTCATTCCCCCTTATGCAACCTGGTGGTTCCCTGCTTTCAGGAGGGATATTGATGCTGAACTTAGCACAGACAGCTGACATAGCTCGACACCACAGAGAACTAGACTCAAGCAGTCCTGTCTCCAAAGTGTCTGGGACTGCATACACACACACACATATACATATACATACACATACATACATATACACATATATGTATATATAGTATATACATACATATATACATACACATGCTATACATGCATACACATATATACACACATGTATGTGTATATATTATATACATACATATATACACACATACTATACATACACACATACATATACATACATACATATACACATATGTATATGTTATATATACACATACATATATACACATACTATAATACACACATACATATACACATATATGTATATGTTATGTACATACACACATATATATATAATGCTACAGTGTCACAAATACTTCATAATTATGAAAGAAAAATACACATTTGTACTCCAGTACATTTCAAATTTCATAATATTTTGTCTTTCAGATGAAAGTTTTTACTACATATTTCACCCTATTAGTTTCTTTTAAAACTCATTTGGAAAATCTGTTGAAACTCTACTTGGTCTCACTAGAGACCCGGGAGCATAAAATATATTAACTTTACTGGCTTAGAGGATTCTTCTATTACCCACAGTAAGAAGGAACCGATGAAACACGGTTTAACTGGCACAGAGGTAGACTTCAGCCCTGTATTTTGGAACAAACATTTAAGAACCATGTCCACTGGCCTTGGGGGCATCTGCCACTAACTTGAAGAAATAACTGGTTAAGCCCTAGCCAATGTGCCCTCAGCCACAGTGAAAGTCAGTGTCTCTGTCTCTTGGTAAACAAAGTGTGCATTAGTCCACATTCTGTTGGGATAATAAATCACCCGAGGCTGGAGATTTTATAGACCAATGAGGTCAATTAAGCTCACAGTTCTGGAGTGTCAATGGCTCTGCTGAGGGTCTCAGGCTATACCACAGTATGGTAGCTGGCTTCACGGTGGATGTATTTGCAAGGAGAGATCATGATTACAAGGCAAATCCAGAGAGCTTTGAGGACTGGACGGCCCTATAACCTGTCACTACTGCGGTTGATGGTCCCCGTGACCTAACCACATTCCATTAGATCCCACTTCTGAGTGATCCCAACATGTCTTCATGCTGTGCTCTGGTGACCAAGTTCAAAGCTCACGAAACCATAGGACAGAAATGTTGAAAACCTTGGCCAGGATGACAGAAGTAGGTTTAAAAGCATTAAGAATAAGAATTTATTTGAGTGGTGTCCTGGTTGGGATCACCATTGCTGGGATGAAACACCGTGACCAAAAGCAAATTCAGGAGGAAAGAACTTTTTTCCCCTTATACTTCCACATCACTGTTCATCACTGAAGAAAGTCAGGACAGGGAAGAAAGCTGAGGAAGAAGTTATGGAGGGATGTTACTTACCGGCTTGCTCCCCCTGACTTGCTCAGCCTGCTTTCTTATAGAACTCAGGTCTACCAGCCCAGGGATGGCACCACCCACAAGGGGCTGGGTTCTCCCTCATCAACCACTAATTGTGAAAACACCTTACAGCTAGATCTTACAGAGACAGTTTCTCAACTGAGGCTCCTCCTTTTAGATGACTCTAGCGTGAGTCAACCGACACAGAACCTCCAGGACAGATGCGGTATGAGTGCCTTTAACTCCTCATTCTGGTGGCTAAGGCAGAAGAATCATGAGTTAATCACATTATACAGCCAGATTAATCACATGTTAATAAAGAAGAAGGGGTGGGCAGTCACATTATACAGCTAGATTAATCACATGTTAATAAAGAAGAAGGGGTGGGCAGTCACATTATACAGCCAGATTAATCACATGTTAATAAAGAAGGTGGGTGGGCAGTCACATTATACAGCCAGATTAATCACATGTTAATAAAGAAGGTGGGTGGGCAGTCACATTATACAGCCAGATTAATCACATGTTAATAAAGAAGGTGGGGTGGGCAGTCACATTATACAGCCAGATTAATCACATGTTAATAAAGAAGAAGGGGTGGGCAGTCACATTATACAGCCAGATTAAGCAGGTTCTGTCTCAAGTGTGCAGTCAGGCTCACTTTTGTTTCCACATCAGCGGCCATCAGGGACAGTGGGGTGTGGACCAAGAGAATATTGACCCTACTTTCCTCTTACTCCTATCCTGGGGAGTCACATGGACGAGTAGGGAGACAGGACTCATAAGAATAAGTGCACAGCCCGAAGAGCACGATGTCCCGGTGGCGCAGAGCCGGCCCAGTGTGCCGCAGTTCCTAAACTCTCAATCCCATACCAGAGCGATCTATCTGCCTCTGCTCGTTTCTACAAGATGCCAAATGCACCATCGCCGTCATCGGGGAGGCGTTTGCGATTGGAATGCAGTTTGCCGGTTAAGAAGCCTGATGTTCTGAGACGGCGTTTTTAATTGAACTTCTCTTCCACAAAGCAGGCTCGTTTTAAACTTTCTGACTTTCCCACCGGAAGCCTTGATCCATCTGACAAGGACAAAACCAGGACTTAAAACCGACTAAAAGAGCTAAGCTCTAACTTTTAGGTTTTGGCTTTTTTCCCCCCTTTGAGGCAGAGTCCCACACGTACCCCAGGCTTCCACCTCACCATGTATCCAGGACTGAGAGTGATGTCCCCATGCCTCTACCTCCTGGACTGTGGGACTACTGGCACACGCGTCTACCCGCAGCCCAAGCTCCCATCTTCACCTTCTTCACTGACTGATGGAAGTGACCTACTTTTCACCATTTCCTCTTTCCTCCTCTTCTTTAAGTGCCAAAGATCGGTGAAATTCAAGACACTGACGCCAGGCGGGAGAGGCTTGACAGTGTCTTCCCCCCTCAGGGGTGTCATTGGCTTTTCACTGCCTTGTACCTTCATCTCCCAACCCGTCACGGCTTGTCCTCATCCTCAGGACCTCACAGGCTCCACAGCCTGTCTCTCTGGGTGCAATTACTCGAGTCTTTCTCCAAGTACCATGACAGCCTCTCTTAAAATCCTATTCATTAAAACGAACCTCCACCCATCTTTCGGAGAGCCACTTCCTCCTGGTTGGACCTGACACTTTTGTCTCTTCTCTCCCTTTATCTAACCCAGAGAAATCTCCTCCATTTATCTTCCAACTTGATGCTTTCAAAGATTTTTTTCTTGGAATTATAGATTTTTTTTTTTTAGAGCATAGATTGTATTTATTACACCTTTTTCGTAGGAAGGAGTAAAGTGTAATAACCCTGTTCTCTCTTAGATTCCCAAGTAGAGTCTTTGTAATTTGACTGCAATTATAACTTAAATCGATTATTTTAAAACTGTAAAGCAGGTTTATTTATTATGCAGACAAGAAGGTATTAGACACGTGCGGGAGAAGTATCACCCACTTAAAGTGAAACTTTTGCTAGGCTTAACTTGCTGTCTGACAAAAGCACCCTGTCATTTATTCCAACAGCAAACTGCTCAACCACCTGCTTTAATGGAGGGACTTGCTTTTACCCAGGAAAATGCATTTGCCCTCCTGGACTGGAGGGAGAGCAGTGTGAACTCAGTAAGTACAGACCTGCACTCTTTTGGGCTTGGGGGCGGGGCCTGGGGCGGGGCTTGGGAGTGGGGAACCTGAAACAAGGCTTCCTTTTGCCACTGAGGAATCCTTGGTAGACACAGGACCTCCTGTGAAGTCTTAAGCCAGTGGTTTCTTTTTACTAGATTCAACTGCCACCCACCTTGTCTGAAGGCTAGGCTGAGAACAACAGAGCTTCCCCAAGAGGCTCAAGACAAATGCTCTCAGAGATTCGTCTACCTTTGCACCAGTACAGAGAGCTTTCTCCTGCCAATTAGTCTGAGCCTATTGGCTCATCTAAGAGAAAAGCACACACACACACACACACACACACACACACACACACACACACACACACACCAGTGGGGAAAACAGTACATAGCAATTAAAACAATAGTAACACCGCACTCTAAGTGACATCCCAGAGTTATATTACATAAAAGGAGTCAGACACACAGAAGAGTCTGTTTACCCATGAGTCCACAGTTTTTCAAGTTCAAAAGTACAATGTAACTAAATGAGAATGGGAGGTGGGATTGCCTTTGTGGGACCCAAAGGGGGTGCTGGGACTGCCTGTGCAATCTGCAGCAGTGTTACCTGAGCACCGTTAGGAAAGATAGCTGAGCTGTGAGCTTAAAACCGATACCCGCTCCACCTATGCGATGCTGGGCTGGCTGTCATGTTTCAGTTCAAAAAGCTGAAGGATGGGACTGTACTACAGCCTAGAGCTCCGCAGACCACTCAGATTTCTTTGAAACTCAGAAATGAGCCAGTTCCGTCTCAGCATCGCTGTGATCCACAAGACAATTAGCCCCGAAGCTCCTAGGGGCACAGAGCCGTCCAGCAGCGGAGCCTGGAGCCATCCGGTGTGCCTGCTGAGGGGTCCGCTTTTCCTTGTGTGTCCGGTGGGTCCTCCCCAGCTATACAGTTGCTAAAGGACTTCTGTGCTCGCTTGGTACAGCCATTGTTTCCAAAGCCGAGGTAGATTCAAAATTGAGTAATGATAAGTTCCTATTTTAACTTTCAACCTCTAATTTATTTGTGGGTTTTTGTACTTTAATGGGTAGTAGATGAAGTAACCATTTTTATAGAGTTCAAATGAAATGGCTCTGAAGTTTCCATAGAACATGTAATTAATTGTCAGGATGTGGTTTCTGCTCTTATTAATTAATCTTTCCTGATAAAGACATCCCGAGTTAGTTCCCTTCAATTCTCTCCCCATGCTCAGCCCCAGACATTAAATACTTAGTTTGTTTATGAGTCTCTGTTCGTGGTCTCATTTCATGTAAGGGTTTGTGTTTATGAACCTTCCTCAGGCAGAGTGCACTCTCCCTCCCTCCCTCTCTCTCCCTCTCTCTCCCTCCCTCTCCCTCTCTCCCTCCCTCTCTCTCCCTCCCTCTCCCTCCCTCCCTCTCTCTCCCTCCCTCTCTCTCCCTCCCTCTCCCTCCCTCCCTCTCTCTCCCTCCCTCTCTCTCTCCCTCCCTCTCTCTCCCTCCCTCTCTCTCTCCCTCCCTCCTTCCCTCCCTCCCTCTTTCCTCTTTCTCCCTCTTCCCTTTCTCCTGTCTCCTTCCCTTGATTTCTTCTCCAGCCCTCTCTCCCTTGCCCCCTCTTCCCTGACTTTTTTTTTTTCTTTTTTAATTCTAACTGGACCAAAACTTCAGGGTTTTGAAAACTCATTATAGATCCAACCACAAGTTTCATTCAAATTCCTTTAGGGAACTTCCTGTTTCAATGAAAAGAAACACCAAGGAACGGGGTGGGATGGGGGGAGGGGAAATAGGTGTAGAGTTGAAGGTTTCTCTAAGATCAGACAGAAAAAATGCAGAATCAAACTATTTGTTCTTATTTTTTAGTGAATCTGTAATATGCATACGGTAAGACAGTATTTTAAAGTGTACCGCCTCGTATATCCACAAGGTAGGCTGTCTCCTCTATCTGATTTCAGAACACTTTATCGCCCCACCCCCAAAACAAACAAGCAAATGTTAATGCCTACAATTATTAGAAATAATAGTTCTAAGTTGCTCTAAGTCCCCTCATAGCCCCAGGGCCTGTCAACCACCAGTCTACGTTCTTTCTCTTTAGCTTTGCCTTTTCTGAACATCTCATAGAAACAGAGTCACAGATACAGTGTTTTGTGCCCAGTCTTTCATTTAGGTCATTTGCTTCCGAGGATCACAGGTGGAGCAGAATATAGCAGCCCTTCACTCCTTTTCATTCTGAGTAACATCCAGTTGTGTGGATAGACTTAACTTGTTTATTCATTTACCAGATGAGGAACATTTGAGTTGTTCCCATGCGAGGGTAATTTTGAACAGCACAATTGTGCATATTTGTGAACAAGTCTCCATGCAGACTGGTTTGCATTTTTAAGTGTGTGTGTGTGTGTGTGTGTGTGTGTGTGTGTGTGTGTGTGAATATGCCATAGCATATATGTTCAGATCAGAGGACAACTCTTGAGTCAGTTCTTTAGTCAGTTCTTTACTTCTGCCTCATGGCTCCTGGGGACTGAACTCATCTCCCGGTGGCTTGGTTGCTGGTGCATTCCCTGCCGAGCCATCTCAGTGACCCAAGTTTGCCTAGAAGAATTGCTGGCAGAAGGGAATGTGTTATCTGAGGTTGCTTCTCATTTCTCAGTCCACAGCAACTCCAGTTCCCCCGCACTCTCGCCACACCCAATGCTCTCTTTTAAGGAGATGTGTCTTCTGCTGTCTGTGACTCTAATTCTCATCTCTCCTGAATTCTATCCATAACAATGCCGTCGCGGGCCAGTCAGAGCATCCCGAGAGCTAACTGGGATGCCAGCTATGCACACATCTTGCTATGTGAGGCTAATAGGTTTCCTAAGACTCTGCCACAGAACTTCAGCCGAGAAGGCCACAAAAATTATTCATGTCATATTATAAATAGGTTTGAAAATAACTTAGGAGGACCTTGTCATAAAGGTTCTCTGTAGAAACTTTTGTATTTGGACTGTTGTAGAAAATAATTAAAAACCGCTTATTGTTGTTAGCCCTTGAACACCCCGTATTTCTTTCATCCTTTTGTCTGAGAAACAGAGTCACACCATGAAGCTGTCCCACAGTCTCTCTGGTGGGGGACATTTGATGTGATCACTGTGTGTGCCTTATGGTCTGGCATTGTTCTCACAAGGACGCCTCCGTGGGTTAAACTACAACACTGCTTCAACAGTGAAGTCTTCTTGTCCTTAGACTTCATCTCTACAAACAGCTGACTCCTCAGGCTTCAGTATACCCATTTCCAACCAATATAATGTGATTGCAAAGTGTTCTTTGGCAAAAGTAGTCAATATTAAGACACTTTGGATGTTCTGAATACTAAAACAATCAGATGGTGAGGTCTGATTCTATAGTCCTTCAACTGTCAATGGCCTGTCGGTTCCCTAGAATCACATTCCTGACAGGTAAGAGCCAAGAGGGTTCCTCCCTCCTTTCTTCCCTCCCTCTCTCCTTCCCTCCTTCCCAGCTGATATGAACTGAAAAGTCTTTATTTCCCTCTTACTAAGAACACAAACATTCCAATAGAATCAGGGAGAAGATTCTACCAGTCATTCTTCATTGTTTCTGACCACCAAGTTCACACACCCCAAGCCCCACCCCACCATCCCCATCCCACCAAGGAGCACAGAGCTCATTAACTTGTTCATACGGAAGGGCCATGTACATTTGCCCCCTAATGAACATCCTCCTTGGAGTTGACGTGAAGAACCCTGAAGTGCTGGAAAGAATTCTGTGTCATGATCCAGTTTTCTGGCTGTGCTGGGGTCAGAGGGCTCTTTGAAAATTTGGAGCCTTTTCTTTTAATTAAGAATTGGGATCATCATTAATCAATAGAGTGTTCTTTAGAAAACAGAACTCTTTGGGACATTTAGTGGACAATAAAACAGGGGGTTTTTGGCCCTGAACCTGTAGCTTAGTTGAGACAAGAATACTTGTCTAACACACACAAATCCCCTTGTTTGACCTCAATGCTGAATAAAACTATTTATAATGGTGCACATTTAGGACCCAATCCTGGAAAGGTAGAGATCAAAAGGAGTTCAGGGCATCCTCAGCTACACAGTGAGCTGGAGGCCAGCCTGGGCTACATGAGACTCTATCTCAAGAAAGAGAGGTGGAGAGCTTGGGGTAGGGGAAGCAAAAGTCTAGTTTATTGCAGATTTCAGGGCCTTAACCTCCCAGTGTTGCTGTGTGCACATTGTCTTTGTGACTAAATGTGCTTTGTCCAATTTATAAAAGAATAAAGTTTTGGGGACAGGGGGGTAAAGTACAGAGTAAAAATTTAAGTGTTTGTAGCAAAAACACCTTTCACGGGAAGTTCAACTCTTGTCAAAAACAGTGCTTATTATAATATTATTAGTGAATAATACTATAGTTTGCTTTGTCTCAACCTTTCTTTGGCCGTAAAGAAACGTTAACGGCAAAGATTTCATTAGCTAAAAAAATAAAATAAAATAAATGAAGGAATGCAGAATCCCAAACTGGTGACCTGAACCTGGTGACTAGAACCTGGTGGCCAGAACCTGGTGGCTGCTGACTGTCTTCTGCCACAATACCTCTCACTGGGCAGGATGTGGCTTCTGCTTTGGGTTAACAGCCCCTTAACTTCTAAAAAGTCATCCTTCACATGGGAAATTCTAGATTGTAGAGGAAAATAAATATGGGAGATGTTAGGCTAAGCCATCATCAGGTGTGGCTATAGACAGACGCACTTCCAGAAGTGACACGCAAAACTAGAAATTACAGAAAGTTTTCCATAGTTAAAGTCAGTCATATAGTATTTTGGAGAGCACTGTATAAAACTACAGGCATTCATGAGCCAGATTAATTTCAATATTTCTATTTGTGTGCATTTGGGAGTTCACTCATTGTGGAAAAAGAAGTATTGTATGTTATATGCTATATGTTATATGCTGTATGCTGTAAGTTATACATTGTAATATATATAATCACGTCAATAATCTGCTTGTCGCTGCGACAAAAGCAATAGAAGAGCCAGCTTAGACCTAAGATGAATGGCAATGAGGAACATTTCAAAGCATTTCTCCTCTCGAAGCTTTGTTATCCCTTTGAAGGATCCATTGACTGTTCAACAAAGCCTGGACCCCTTCTGCTCTTAGCTACTTCTCTCTCTGTTGCAGGCAAATGCCCTCAACCCTGCCGAAATGGAGGTAAATGCATTGGTAAAAGCAAGTGTAAGTGTCCGAAAGGTTACCAGGGAGACCTGTGCTCTAAGCGTAAGTACCACACAGCGGCAGTATGGGTGCATGGTAGCTGAGTTAGCAGTGCCCTCTCTGGATGTGATGTCCATGCCTGCTGCCTGGCATCTGAGCATCAGAGTTGACCTTCTGCCCTGTTTGATGCATGTGCTTCCTTTACTTAGACCACAGGCATTGTGGGATTCCTGAACATAAAATATTTATGCACACGGCCAAATTCTTCCACGGTTTGTCGTGTTTTGTTTTGTTTGTCTGTTTGTTTTTTAAATCTATTCGGGATTTTCTTGAAAGGAATAATCTCTCAGGATGCAGCAGTTTCAAAAGCTCACTGAGAGTTTTTGTGTATGAGAAACACAATGCTTAGTGTAAAGGTTCTTCCTAGGGACTTTTTTTCCCCTTTCAACTTTGAAGCTGACTTTTGGCCAGAAAGTGACTTAGGAAAAGAAAATAGCGGGAGAAGCCAAAGCTAACACAATCTAAAGGAAAAGTAGCTAAGAGCTGTCTTCAAAGAAAGACGCAGAGAAGCCGAGGAGACATAGCTTTGCTTTGCTCTGATTCTAGCCGTCTGCGAGCCTGGCTGCGGTGCCCATGGAACCTGCCACGAACCCAACAAATGCCAGTGTCGAGAGGGCTGGCACGGGAGACATTGCAATAAACGTGAGTATCGTGCTCCGGACAACCATCGGACTGAGCATGGGTTCCCCAAGGGAGGAGCTAGAGAAAGGACTAATGGCTTTGAAGAAAAGGACAGGCCCAGGGAAGCCCTCCCTGGGAAAATGTTCTAACGTAATGGTGTCTTGGATTTACTGACTATCCTAAATAAAACTAAAGATATAGATGAACTGCAAGACTATTTTATACATGGAATGAAGCTTGATAAATCGAACATTCAGCATCGATGGGTGTCCCCCTCTGTGCCTAGTGCACAAGGAGGAGGGAAAGACCCGGCCTTTCAGGGAACACAGTCTAGGATGCAGTGTGGGAATGATTGACAGCTGTACAAAATGACAGAGATGCCTGTCACCTAGAGCAGCCTCCTGTGCATGTGTCTAACGTCTACCTTGCTTTAAAGAAAAGGAGGTGTCATTCAGGGGACACTTTATCCCAATCTTGCTCTAGCTCCGAAATAACAAGATAAGTATTTCAATAAATCGCTTACCCAACCGATATTTTTTTCTAGAGCAGTTTTCAGAGAGTAGTGCAACACAGCCCAGCGAGCATACCCGGCAAGTTGGGCACAAAGGTACTGTCACCCACATCCAGAATGAAAGCATGTTAGGAGCCTTTCTGTCTCCATAGTGAGGAATCCACAGCACTGCGCACCACAGTACCATACTGGGCCATTGGCCATCAATGGTACCTCTGTCAGAGCAAGGCACTGCCCAGAAGAAGATGTCCTGCACTTGTTGAATTGCAAACCTATTCTGGGTTGGCCACCCATCTGTTTTGTACATTAACTAAGAGAATCGAGCTGAAAGAATGGGGTTTATTTTGACTAGGGGAGGTGACAGGGAATGTCTGAGTCACAGAGTTCTGGTAAAGAGCGGATTCCCAGTGGGGTGGCACATTGGGAGGTCCTAGGCACCCAGGCGTCATAAAGGAGAGGAGGGTCCTGGAGATGGACCAACTCTCTGCTTAGACTCTCCCACCCCAGCAGGGGGTTGGGCTTCATGGGTGGCAAGCATGGGAGCAAACAGGCTCCAGTGCCTTGTTGGCTGGCGTTTTGACCCTGCTGTGAGCTAGTAGCCGACATACTGACAATTCAAAGAAACACACTCAGGAATAGGGCTCTGTTCTCAATAGTTGTTTGACAGCATGCTTGCATTTAAAAACCACAAGGAACACATGAAATGTTGGATTTGATTGACTCTGATGCACAGGAAGACAGAGACAAGGATTTTTTTTTTAAAGACGTAATTGCTGTCTTGGATCCATTTGAGGAAAGCAAATTATGAGTTGGCGGCCCCCAGCCACCTCCAGAAGTTCCCAGATGGAAAGGAAGGAGGTTTTGTAAACAAATAGATACATAAGCAAGCAAAAAAACAAACAAACAAACAAATATGAAAAGAGTTTCATAAACAGAGCTGGAGAAGGGTAGGGAGAAGGGTAGATGAGTACTTTGTGCAAACCTCACAAATCCTATGATAGGCATCAGTTCAAATCCTAGCTCTTTTCTATACCACGACGGGCAGAAGTCCCGATTCCAGTAGAACACATGTGTTGTATGAGTGTGATACACTTGGTCCTGAGCTCTAAGTGAAGAATGGAACCTGCGCTGTTGAAGTGCCTTCACATGAGTGAGGCCGGTTAGGTAACGCAGTGAGACAAATCCGAGATCATATTCTCAGTAGGACTTTGGCGACCTCGGCATGGGACCAGCCATCTTGTGATGGGCCCAGCCATCTTGTGGTGGGGCCAGAGGCATAGCTCACTTGGTAGAGTGCTTGCTAGCATGCACAAAGAACTCAGTTTGAGTCCCAGCACTAAATAAACCTGGCCTGGTGGTGTACACCTGTCACCCCCAGGTCTCAGAGGGTAGAGGAAGGAACACCAGGAGTTCAAGGTTAATGCAGGCTACAAGAAACTGTGTGTGTTTGTGTGAGTGCATGAGAGAGAGGTGGGGAGAGGGAGAGAGAGAGAGAGAGAGAGAGTCTACACAGCCAAAATGTATAGTGAGCTCCAGAGACAAGGCAAAGCAGATCTAAAGATCTCATGGAGGTAGTAACACAGGTTTTGGTGAGCAGACCTTGAACCCATCACCTTCTGTTATTCCGGTACCTCTGTGTGGTCACTACGATCTCACTCAGGGTTAAAAAGTAAACTAGCTCTATTTGAATGGTTAATGAAAAAATCCGAAGAGCCTGTTTTTGTAGTTTCTTTTCTTTTAAACTGTGAATAATTTTGCAGGGTATGGAGCCGGCCCCTTGCATGCCCTGAGGCCAGCAGGCGCCGGTCTGGAGTGGCACACGCCTTCACTTAAAAAGGCTGAGGAGAGGAGCGATCCACCTGAATCCAATTACATCTGGTGAACTCCGCCATCTGAGATGGTTCGAGTTGCACCGGGTTCACAACCTTTGTTAACCTTTCGTGTGTTGGATGTTCAAATGATGTTCATTACACTTTAGAATACTGGCCTGAATTTTATTAGCTTCATTATAAATCACTGGGCTGATATTTACTCGTCCTTTTAGGTTTTCTAAGCGTGTCTAGCATGATGGGATAGATTTTCTTCCTTCAGTCCTTTGGGACAGATCTTATGTTATGTCAGTTGGTCGGGTTTAAAAAAAAAAAATCTCTTTTCAGTGTGTCGTAGACAGATACTTGCAAAATTACAACACATTTGTAGTATTAGGATGGGGAGTGTTGGAGAGGCTAACCTGGGCAAAGATACATAAATCATGAAGTTTGGATAAGGCAGATAACAGTGTTTAAGCTACAGTATTTTAAATCCTATTGTCAGATATGTGGACATCTGTTAATATTTCAGCCCCCCATCTTGAATACGTACGATCTATTTCACCCTTACTGTTACTCCGGACAGTTCCGGTTTGAGGGGTAGACAAAGTTAAAGGAAAAACATTACACTGTGTTAGTGACATTTGAACAATATAATATATTGTAAACACGACAAAATAAGGAATATAATGTATGAAGTCTTTGCATTGGATGAAAGCAATATAATATATTGTAAACAGAACACAGCTCTTACCTAGTGAACATTTTATACTGTTTGTATGTATAAAATAAAGGCGCTGCTTTCACTTTCTGAGTGTGGTGTTGCATCGCGTGGGGGGGTGGGGTCTTTATATGACTGCTCGATGACAGAAATAAAGATGGCTGCTCATTGGTGGTGCTATGGCAGAGGAGAGAAGAGGTCCGGCCCTCAGACCCTGCCTCAGCTCTCCCTCCTCCATGCCCCCTCCCCACCAGCTTTCTTACTGTACCCCAGGCCTGCTATAGGACGCTGCTGTCACTTCCTGCAAGACTCCCAGTTAGGTCACATCCCAGCTTGCCACGTCTTTCAAGTCATCTGCTCTGACTAGGATGTACTAAGACCGTCTCTGCTTCTGTTTTATCAACATGACAGAACAGCAGAGACCAGCTGTGGTTGGGGGAAGGGAACTGCAAGCTTCTACGGTCTGATAAAGCCACATGTCATAGCAGAAGGGCAAGAAAGGAGGAAGAAGCAAGAGCAGAGGGAGCTGAACTTGTGTTTGCAGCAACCAAATGCTGGGGTAACTAACCTACTGGGCAAGAACATTCACTAATGACTTATGGAGGGAGAAACCTCATGATGTCATCAGGGCTTGTTAAGTGCCCCTCCCAACAGTTGCCTTGGGAATTACACTTCCTACATTAGCACTCAGGGGATGGGGTTCCCATGAAGTCATAGTGATAACCCACTAGTGGAAGGCCAACTAAGACTGGTTGAATGTATCACAATTTCCCAAATATGGAGTATAACTGTTTGTTATTCAACCTATTGACCCCGTGTGCAGTAGGTCTTATTTTATTACCATATAAAGCAAATATTGCTGTTTCATCTATATAGGAAGGAAGCCAAAGTATGGAGATAATAAGACGTTTATGCTAGGCCACAAATGATAGGCACAGAGTTCTAACCATGCCATCTGACTCCGAGGAGGTGACACCATGTTATTTTCCCTGTTGACGCGTGCACTATGAAGCACACTGTGAAGACCCTAGGGAACAGCTTCCCAGACATGCTTCCCTCCCTCTTTGTTGTGGTAAATATTAAAAGAATGGCTTGACCTTTTATCGGCCCCCGTGGTCCCACTTCGAGGACGCTGCTCTAGTGCGGAGCGGAGCACACACCATGTGGTTCCCACACCACTTGGCGCTCCAGGCCACCTCTATGAACTCAGTCACTGTCCACTCCTCCACCCCTGTTACTTCTGTCCCAGGTGGATACGACCGCCCTGGTAGGTGGTTTTCACTCACTTCCCCTTGGTGTGCTGTTGCCAAGCCTTAGGCACACATCCCAACTCTGTGGTGGGCTTTATGCACTCCACCACTGCACCCTTTGAACTCCTTTAAGTAGTCACATCAAAGCACACACCAAACCACTCTGATCCAATAGGTATAATATAATCTGCTAACCTTTATAAGTCAAATGATCTTGTACAATTCCATCCCTTATAAAACATTCAATAACAACCTTATTTATGAAGAGATGGGACGAGAGAAACATAAACATCTGTCTCCATCTTCGTTCCTCCCAGAATCTCTCCTCCTCTCTTCCTCTTCCATTTTCTTAGCCTTTTCCCCACCTACCTCTCCACTGTCCAATCATGTATCACCTTAACATCAGCCCATACCTCTTTCCCTAGAGGGTAGAGAAAGTAGGCTTTATTTCATATATAACCTGGAGCCAATGAAGTTTTTTCCTGTTGGGGAGTGGCTTGGTCAGTTGTGTGATACAGAAAACGAGGTAAGAGTATGTGCAAATTTACAGGCTGAAGCAATCTACACTGACCATCTCCCACCCTATTTAATTATGGGCTCCACTAGAAATGTGTGCAGACAGTGGCCCAGATGTGGCTCTGTTGGTAGACTGCTTGCCTGAGTTCGATCGACAGCACCACATAAAACTGAGCATGATGGCTGACATCTGTAATCTCAGCACTCAGGAGCTGAGGCAGGAGAACCAAAAGCTCAAAGTCATCCTCTGATACATAGTGAACGTTTTCTAAAGGGTTACTTTATTTTTACTTATTCGTCTGATTATATATGTGTGGGTACCCTGGGAGGCCATAATAGGGTGTCAGATCCCCTGGAGCTGTAGTTACAGGTTGTTGTGAACCACCTGACATGACTATTAGGAACTGAATTCCAGTCTTTCACAAGAACAGTAAGTATACTTAATTAACAACTAAGTCAACTTTCTAACCTACATACTGAGTTGAGAAGTCTCTCTCAAAAGGAGGAAGAAGAGGAGGCTAGCATGTGAATATGTGCAACATAAAAATCGAAATCTTTAGAAGGCAGAGAAAAATATAAGTATAAATTATAATATTCAATATCCAACTCATATACACCCAAGTGGTGCAAATACACACAGACACACACACATAAACACACACACACACACACACACACACACATCCCAAAGAACACATCACATAAGTGGAGAAACGCAATCTGAAATGACTTTAGGGTCATTGACTCAAAAGAGATTTTAGGCCTAAGCAGGGGCAGAAGTAAGCAAGGTTCCAGAGTTGATGTTTTAAAATTCCATTGGGTTCTGTTGTTAGAAATGCCTGGTAGGCACTTAAAATGCAGTTAGGTGCACAAAGCCAACAACAGGCTCATTATTAGCCATATTAACAGAACCATACTCTTCATATATTGGATACTTTCGTTATAAGATATACGTGGAAGCTTTATCTGGATAGGTGTGGTTCTATTCACTTTTGTTTTTCAGATTCTATGTGTGACTGGCACTTTTTGCTGCCTACCTAATTACCTGCATTCGACATTTATTATTTGACTGAGCATTGGTGGCTCCTGGCCATAGGTATATTATGAATCTTTAACCCAATATATACTCTTGGTTACCTTGTTAATTTATGTGGAGCCACAACAGTGGAATCCAGCTTTAAAACAAAGACTAAAAATTGTTCATGTATAGGGTCTGAAATATTTTTTGTTATTTATATAAAGTTTTCCATAAGGGAAGTCGGAAAACATGGAAGGAGGAGGAGGAGGGAAAAAAGAAGAGGGAGAGGAGGAGGGAAGGGAGGAAGAGGTAACTGCATAAAATATCTTAATACATATTTTAAGAGTCAAGGGCTAGCAAGATGGCCTGGCCAGTAAAGACCCATGCTAACTAACAGCCTAAGCTCAATTCCCAGAAGACACATTATAGGAGAGAACTGTGCCAGTTTGAATGAAAATGGCCAGCAAGGACTGATATATTTGAATGCTTGGTCCTCAGTTGGTGGAACCATTTGGGAAGGATTAGGAGGTGTGGCCTTTGTTGAAGGAGGTGTGTCACTGGGCGGATTTTGAGGTTTCAAAAGCCTATGTTAGTATCTGTTAGCTCTCTCTCTCTCTCACTCACTCTGTGTGTGTATGGGGTGTGTGTGCGATGTAAACACTCACTCTGTGTGTGTAGGGTGTATGTGTGTGGAGGGTATATATGATGTAAACTCTCAGTTATTGTTCCAGCACTCTGCCAGCCTGATGGAATGCTGCAACATTCCCTGCCATTATGGTCATGGACTAACCTTCTGAATTGTAAGCAAGCCCTCAATAAACTCTTTCTTCTGTAAGTTGTCTTGGTCATGGTGTCTCATCACACCAATAGAACAGTGGATAAGAACCAGTCCTGTAAGTTATCCTCTGAATGCCACGTGTTTGCTAGTGGTACAAGCCCCTCTTTGTTGGGGGTGGGTTCTAAAGTTTTGTCTTATTTCAGCTTTCAAAAAGCCACACTTCCAGAAGGAGGGTCCCTGCTCCCTGATGGCTTTGATTGGTAATAAAAAAATTGGCATACAGCCAATGGCTGGGCAGAAATACAGAGGCAGAACTTTTAGATTGTGCAGGCAATAGTCAGGGAGAGAGAGGAGAGACAGAGAATCTCCATGATGGGGAAGGAGAAAGATGAAACTTAATGGCCCACTGACATGTAAGGATTCACAAAAGTGGCCCTATAGGCTACTTCCCTTGTTGGGTCTGGGGTAGCAGAGATGAAATATAAATTTTAAGATATTAACTCAGTATGGTGGTTTGGATATGCTTGTCCCACAGAGGGGCACTATTTGGAGGTGTGACCTTGCTGGAGTAGGTGTAGCTTTTGTTGGAGTGGGTGTGTTACTGTGTGGGCTTTAAGACCCTCACCCTAACTGCATGGAAGTCAGTCTTCTCCTAGCTGCCTTCAGATAAAGATGTAGAACTCTCAGCTCCTTCTACGCCATGCCTGCCTGGATGCTGCCATGTTCCCACCTTGATGACAATGGACTGAACATCTGAACCTGTAAGCCAGCCCCAATTAAATGTTGTCCTTATAAGAGTTGCCTTGGTCATAGTGTCTCTTCACAGCTGTAAAACCCTAACTAAGACACTACCCCATGACTATCTGTTTCTTCTACACTCTCCAGTAAAGTCCAGCCAACCTACTCCAGGGGAACTTTATTAAGCGTCTTGATTTTTTAACACATTTCTTGAAAATCTTACCACCACCCCAAGGGCTTTCTTTCATGCTTCTTCTCAATTTGGGAAGGAGCCATTTTCCCATCTTAATTCACATATAGTAATCCTATGGCAGAATGATCCCAAGTAGGTGGGTCTTTGATCTTCTCTCAATGAGAGAGAAAAGAGACTTGTCTCCTGCGGGCTCTCAGGATGGTGGTGGCTCAGCCCAAGTGCTTTCACGCACTATTCAAATTCTCTACCACTGAACTACATCTCCAGCCCTTCCTATGGGTTTCAGAACACCATGCATTTCATGGCACAGTGAATAATGCACACAGAGCAGTAACAGGGCTGTTTCACAAGTCTTCATAGTAAAGCACAATTTAATGAGAGCAATTCTACCTAGATTGGTACCAAGGGTAGGGGGTTCACTGGGATGAACAATTCCTCAATTGGGTAATGGACCCATTTCAAAAGTTTTATTTTTTCTGAAAGCAATAAAAAAAAAAAAAAGAAAATCAAACAAACAAACAAACAAAAACCAAATGTTTCTCCAAAGACGTCTGTTCTTGGAGTTTTGTTATAATAATTCCTAGGCAGTTTGTGCAACTGGTGAAAATAGAAAAAAAATTTAATAAGCACGTTGAATAAATGTCCTCCATATGGCTCAAGCTTAAGAAATAGAGACTATATTAAGGAAACAAAAGACTCAGGTGTTCCATAAATATCTGTCCTTAATGTACTCTCCAAATGTAAATTGATTTTTTACCTGTTTGCTGATTCATAATTGATAGCTATATAAAAATTACAAATGAGAAACATTTTAATAAGCACTGGAATCCCAGTATTTCCCCTGAGCAACAGGTGTCTGCCTTCCTAAACATGTTCAGCTACTAAAGTGACCTAACATTTCTTAGAAGTTCAAACCAACTAGATGTCCACAGGCAACACAAAAGGTTACATGGATGTCAAAGTGTTCATAAAACCCACCAGAGAGTTAGAAATGGACATAGTTCAGAGAGAATACTCAGCTCTCTGTTCCACTGGACATGACAATGAACAGCTTAATAGCATACGTGTGAACTTGGCATGCGCACGCGCACACACACACACACATACACACACACACAGCCTTTTTTTATATTTAGACTTGAGACTTGATTTCCAACCCTAGGAATTTACATCATGTACACCCAAAAAGTGTTTTTAAGATTTGTAAACCTGGATACCTCTGGTTCCACGTACTTTGGGTCATCACCTTGCACCTGTCAGTGCGTTGACATTCTCTGCCTACGCACTGACCAGATGATTGTACCTTCAGTTCATGGTGGACAGGCCTTGAGAATCAGTTACATCAGTGACCATCGCAAACTACTTCTGAAATAATATTGCAAATACAAAACCCGGAAGAACCAGAGGGGACAAGTTAAGGGGACAAAATTAATTTACTTTAGGTTTTATTCCAGTGAAAGTCTTTGAACTTGGGTTCCTGATTAAGAAAGAAAAAGAAAATGGGTAGTTTTGAATTTGCAGCTCACAAAGGAAGGGTATTTTACATAATTCTGTGGACAATCCATTATAACCAAAAAGATCACTTCGGATTATTCCAACTTCTGGCTTCTGTTCTTTATTAGGAGACAGAAACATGGAAACCTGGCTGTGCCGGGATCATATGCCTTTTGACAGACAGTGAGTTCATCCCAGCCACGGAATCCTAATTCAATGAAGAGCCACATGACACTTTCCAGAAACCCCACAACAAATGACAAATGTCCCCAAAGCCCCAATTAGTCTTGCCTTGAATTAAGAAAAGAACCCAAAACTTAAAAAAAAAGTTTCCCCCCATTCTTTAAACCTGAGTAGTTGCTAAGAGATTGAACTTGAGGCTAAGATGGAGCATGCTTTTGGAAGAAGCAAATGCTGCCTCTTCAGACACAAAGCCGCCGTGACCTTTGGCCATTGGGCACCCTCTTTCACAGTGAACCCTAGGCTTATGGGGAAGGAGCTGAATTGTAGGTTTTCTAGTAGAGCTCCAAAGGTTTTGCTTTGTTCTCAGTCATTTAGATAGTCTGCCCTGGCTTGTTTATTTGGATTGCACACTGCCTTTCTCCTAAACCAAAACCAGACTGAAGAATCAGCTTCAGTGTAACAAGCCAAAGCGAGCCCTAGGCAGCAGCCATTCTGGCTCCACACGTAAGCCACCCTGGAAATCACAATGGGAACACAGGCTATCCCGTGACAACCTCCCTCCATATAAGTGACTTTCAAACATACCAGAGGAAGCAATTGTGGTGGTTGTATATAAAGAAAGCAGGGACCTTTGAAACAGACTATCAGGTTGAAATTGAAACAAAGTTGGAGCTTCCCTGGCTTTTGCCAAGTAGCTACTGATGTTTTTTAAATATGGATGTCAACCAGAGATTAACATTGTAGCATCCTGCATGACTGAGATTCCTGGCAAAAGGGAGTAAGAAAAGAGTGGGTAACTTTCGGCTTGCCTGTGTTATTCTACCAGGAATATAACGTCACCAGCCTTTAAGAGAGGCTCTGAGAATGTGGATTCTCACTGCTCTGAGGACGAAGGACCTCCTAAGACAAACCAGGGGGCTAGACAGTGTTTGTAAAGCAATAGAGAAACAGAAGATGCTGTGTGGAGATGCCAAAATTCTGCCCTTTAGAATTGCCTGAACGTTCATAGGAATTAGATGGAAATAGGTTTTGGAGTCAAACATACTTAGCAGACAAGTGCGGGTAATGGTGTCCTCACAGTTGCGCCTCTCAGAGTCCGAATCACAACCAATTTGCTTTGTATCCACAGAAAGGACAAGCAGGCTGGGTTCCTAACTTATTTGAATAAAGATGCCTTTTTCTCCATGAAAGCATTTTCCAGGAACAAAATCCGGTCCAACACACCCCTAGCTAAGTAGTTTGAAGTCCCTAAAGTTGAGTCATTCCTAGACTTTTTTCCTCTAGTGTTTTTATTCTTGTACTGTCTGTTTGAAGCTAATTCAAAGAGAACTGAACCTTGTAATTTACAACACAAAGGGTTTGTGGTTTGAATTGTAAATCAGTTGGTTTTAGGCAATTTGCCTATTTTTTTTCCCCTATGTATGCATTTCAAGAGAAATTGATCTGTTTATTCGAGATTTGTAAAGATATAAGAACCCTGGAGAAGTAATTCTTACAAGGACTTCTTTGTTTTTCTGACAGGGTCTCACTGTGTAACTGACTAACTTGGAGCTTGCTATGTAGACCAGGCTGTCTTGGAACTCATAGAAATCCCCCTGTTTCTGCCTCCCACGTGTTGGATCTAAAGGAGTTATTATGCCCTCATATCCTGCTTGCAAGTAATTTTAAAATTTTAGTCTATTAAATCAATTTTACCAACACAAGAATAAAAAGATCCTTATAACACATTCATTTTCAGGGCATATGGCTTAGCCACCATTTTTTATCACCATGAAAAATACCAGAAAGAGAGATGGGGGTGGGGGGGTTGGGAGCAGGGAAGCAGTTGAGAAGAGGGGGGAGGGAGGAAGGGGAGGGGATGAATGGCTAGTGGGTGACTAGATGCATTTTCTTCCTAAGTAAGGCTACGCCTGAAGCTAGGGATTTTGTCTATGTGTCTGCTATGCAACATCCCTTACTCCCACTCTCCCTTCCCCATCCCCCTTACCTCCCCTACCCTCGCCCACAGGATTTAGCCTTTCATTCCTGCTCCATCCTGGTGCCATTTTTAGCAATTACAACGGGTTCTATAACAAGTTACCATGTTTAATCCTCATTTGCTTTTGTCCCCTTTTAATAATGTTAGTGGTGGCACTTGGGACCCACTTCAAAGATAGGGTCAAGAGTCGTCAATTACATCTTTTGTCATAGGTCTGTAGTCTCAGGTTCCAAGAACCACAATATGAACAAATCTTTGGAACCACCACTTAGCCCACTACAGCCCTAATCCCTCAGGAAGCAGAAGAAACCTGTTCCATGTTCATAATTTGCATGTTCCATACAAGACTCTAAAAACAATGTTTGTGTTTAATGAACCATCTTTTCTGTTCTCTCTCTCTCTCTCTCTCTCTCTCTCTCTCTCTCTCTCTCTCTCAGTGTGTGTGCGTATGTGTGTGTGTGTGTGTATGAGAGAGAGAGAGAGAGAGAGAGAGAGAGAGAGAGAGAGAGAGAGAGAGAGATGATCATATACAGTTGAGACCTGAAAGAAAGGGCCATTGTGGTTACTGACTCATTGAACACGAAATACTGGGTTTCTTCAGAAGACAGCCCTCGACATGTGTGACTTCTCTGGGTGGCTTTTCCATGTGGATAATTTCTAAACAGAAAAAGAAGTGCCATAATCTTATTCTGTCTGCTAAGGTGACAGTGGAAATTGAAATTGTCACCAGAGACAAAGTCTGGGACTTTTTCTTTCAGCAAACTACTGGCAATACGTTCCAAATCTCTGACAGGCCATCAGACAGACTTTAGCAGTGACATACCTACCACTAAACTGCAACCAGGACTACAGGTTTCTCTTCCATTTCAGGTCACATGCAATAACAATGTGAAAGCCTTCACAGAGGGGAAGTCAGTTTGTAGCACATGTTCCATTAATAACCTCTCCGGGTCCCCAAAATACAGAGTTAACTTCTTTGTAAGATCACATGATCTGTGGATACCTGGGACACAGAATGCAATGTCCACCCCTAATTGTGGTGAGGATGGAAGATAAACAGTCGGTAGTCATTTGAAAAAACATCTAATGTCTTCAGTTAGTGCCAGCCAAGGACAGATCCACCCACGAGATCCGAGATCCATTTTTGCTCTCCTTCATTCTGGCGCCTCAAGGTGTGAAGCCGGGGAATTCCCCTGCTCCTCTAATGTGAGTCTAAAAGGACACAGCCAGTTTGGATAGGATACACACTGCTCCAAACGCAGCAATTCCTCTCACAGGTAAATACCCCACAGAGATGGGCTGTATGATGTTTCCAGGATCATAAAGCCGGAAAGTAGGCATGCTGTTTAGAAATAACTGCCCATCTGAACAACGCTGGACACATCAATGTGATGTGTGTACAGGAGAGAATTCTGGGCAGCAGTAAACCCTCAACCACAGCTATGGAAACTTAGAAACACGGCACTGCTCACAGTACAGAAGACAGATGCTCTCCATTTTCAAAAGAGGCAAAATTACACCCTATTCCATTTGGAGACACATAAAAAGCAACATAAAGGCACCCAACAAGGGTGTTGGGGGCATACACCGTGGCTTCAATCACATCACTAATGGCCACTTCCTTGTCTAAATATTTTCAAGTCTGGAGGTATTAGTAATCAAATAATTCCAAAAGATATTTCGCCATAAATAAATGATGATTGCAGGAGACGAAGAGATCAGAGGCAAGAGGTGGAAAAAACACTTCATTAAAGATAAGAGGCCTGGGAAGGAGGTTGCTGGGCTTTCTGGGTAGTGGTGGGGAAGAGGTAGTTCTGAGGCCCAGAGACACAAGAATGAGAGACAAATGGAGAACCTGTAGAGGACCCAGTGTGGCTGAGATGGGCAGAGCAAATGGGAGGGATGAATTTAAAAAGCCTCAGAGAAAGACTGGGTATGGGCCTCAAAATCCATCACAAGGCTGAGGACACAGCCAAAGGCCATCACAAGGATGTGGACACACCCAAAGGCCATCACAAGGATGTGAACACACCCAAAGGCCATCATAAGGATGTGGACACACCCAAAGGTCACCACAAGGATGTGGACACACCCAAAGGCCATCATAAGGATGTGGATACACCCAAAGGCCATCACAAGGATGTGTACACACCCAAAGGCCATCACAAAGATGTGGACACACCCAAAGGCCATCACAAGGATGTGGACACACCCAAAGGCCATCACAATGATGTGGACACACCCAAAGGCCAAAACAATGATGTGAACACACCCAAAGGCCAAAACAATGATGTGGACACACCCAAAGGCCAAAACAATGATGTGGACACACCCAAAGGCCATCACAAGGATGTGGACACACCCAAAGGCCATCACAAGGATGTGTACATACCCAAAGGCCATCCCAAGGATGTGTACACACCCAAAGGCCATCACAAGGATGTGTACACACCCAAAGGTCATCACAAGGATGTGTACACACCCAAAGGCCATCACAAGGATGTGTACACACCCAAAGGCCATCACAAGGATGTGTACACACCCAAAGGCCATCACAAGGATGTGGACACACCCAAATGCCACCACAAGGATGTGGACACACCCAAAGGCCATCACAAGAATGTGGACACACCCAAAGGCCATCACAATGATGTGGACACACCCAAAGGCCATCACAAGAATGTGGACACACCCAAAGGCCATCACAATGATGTGGACACACCCAAAGGCCATCACAAGGATGTGGAAACAGCTCAAAAGTCATCGAAAGGGAGGCAGGCTGGCACTCTTATGTGCAGGGATTGAAAGGAAGTGCAAAAACTTGACATATTTTTAAGGGATTGAGATGTTCAAACCACAGAGAAATGGCGAAATAAGTCACAGCATCTTCTGCACTCGGCCATGGCGGGCTCTTAGAAAATATTTAGAGAACAAGTAATTATAACAGCCAGTTGTGGAGTCACTAACAGGTGTGGTCTCTAATAACACCTACAAGACACCATACAATCTCCAGCTAAAAATGTAGTTGTAATATGCATGGCTCTAATTTTTTGCAGATGGAAAATTCAACAATTTTAAAGAGATGACAGATAGATAATAAAGTGTCGTCTTATTATAGATTAATAGTATATAAATAATAGATAAATGTTTGCAAGATAGATGCTAGATAATAGAAAAAATAAACTCAAACCATATATGTGTGTATATATATATATACATATATATATAATTTTATGTGTGTGCCTAAATTTTTTGTAAAAACAACATATCACTTTTATATGGAAACAAAACAGGAAGCATAATTTCCCTGAAAGCTCTTCCTGACCACATTGTATTCTTCACATTTTCTGTGACAAACATAAGGAGCTTCGGTATTTCACCCCAGTTATTGGTCCCTTTCTGGGTTCCAGGGCACATGATGACATTCACGCTGGCTGTGTTTGCAGCAAGTAGCCTGCCTCCCTTGGTATGGCTGACACCCAGTAGTTCAATAAACCCACTGGAGTCTCTACAGAAGAATTTCTAATGGTATCCTGGAAACAATATGGATGGTGGAAAACAAATAATTAAAAAGTCATTACATTATCTACCCAGGCAGGAGAAGAATTGCCTAATTTAACCACAAAAAGTCACTACAAAAGATGGAGATAATTACAGCATAAAAGGATCCTCAAAATGAGACAATCATTTGATTTTAATGATACCTTGAGAGAAAATTTGGACGCACGCAGGGTACGTTTGCCAGAATCATGTAAAATAGCTCATTAGCACTGTTACTGAGCCCAGTTGGCTGCTTAGATGCCCAGTCCTCCTGGACAGGCCTTGTTAATTTCATTGTGTTGTCTGGGCCTGATGTCCTCAAGTGCCTGAGGCCCACTTAGGTATGGCAAAACATAGGTTTCCCAAGAGACACAACACACTTCTTTTTAAGTTTCTTCAGGACTCAATTTGTAGCAGGATTTCCTCCATCAGTAGCTAAGAACATCTTGCGTTGCCGTGAGAAAAAAAAAAAAAAAAAGGTGATAGGGCATGTGGATTGATGGACAGAAACCAAACAAAAGTTCTTCAGGGTACCAAACATAAGATTTCCACAAAACCATCTCTAAGAGAACATTTCCATCCCACCACCCGAGAGCCCACTGTCTTCTAAGGACCTGAGGAGACCTTCGTATGATTTATTCTTCCAATACAAGTGTCTGATTTAAGCAAGAGAAGCTGCAGAGGTGAAGAGTGTTTGTTTAGTCCTGTACCACATACCAACCTTGTAGGTGAGGTCCCTGCGTCAGGAATCAAATAAGAAGAGCTGGGAGCCGGAGCGATGGTCCATAAAGAGAGCATTCCAGAGATGCGCACATTTTCCATTCCCAAACCCAAGCCAGGCAGTTCACGGCACGCACCCCCCCCCCCACGCCTTTTAGTTATGGGGAAATACCACACCTTTAGCCTCAGCACCTGCACACACATGAACAAAGAAGGACTCGAGAGATGGCTCAGCGAGGTGGGGGAGGTCATTTGTGATCGGTCTGTGGGATGCTTGCCTGTAGGAAGTTCTGTGGTACACAGGGAAGAAATGCCTCATTCTGGCTGATCAGGATAAGATCCCTCCCTCCCAAATGTTATGGCATACCAATGGGCGGCAGGGACAACCATGACAGCAGCCCGCAGATTCATCTCACAGATAAGCTTCTTCTCCGCTAAAGCAGCTTCTCCCCCAATCATGAACATTGTGCAAGTCAGCCACGAACTTCATGTACAACGTTCCTTTGAAGTTGGCCCCTAAGGTCTTTTTGTTTTTTACATAATTAAAATTAAAAACAAATCTTTGGTAAAGAGAAAAGATCTTACTTTGTGTACCCCTGATTCTTCCATCCACAACATTTTTTTTTTAACATTTCTATTATCTATGACCTTGGCTTTGGGACAAGGACTGATTGGTTGTTTTATATCATTCTCTCATAAGTTACAGCCTGATGCAGTTTCCCCTCCCTGTGCTGACTCCTTAGGTGTGGCAGAATCTTCCCCTAATGAATAAAGATTTCAGGGGACCAATCACTGGGCGAGGAGTAGGTGGGACTTCTGGGTCAGAGAGAGGAAGAGGGGAGGCAGGAGAAAGATATTCCTTTTTGGATAGGAAAGACGACAATGGAGACAAAATGTAGGTAGGGGAGGCCCCCGGTTCAGGTGGCGAATCTGTTGGGATTTGCTGCCGGAGGATTTATAACTGAGACTAGCGTACAAATTAGGATATCAGTTGCTATGCCCAGCGATTGTGTTACCTGTTGATTCTAAACTAAGATTGTGAGATGTTTTCCTTCACGCGGCGATTTTGCTGGGTTCCAGAGAGAAAGGTACAGTGCCAAAGCGTGGGTTTGCAGGAAGTGCACCCCACTTAACCTTTGGAATTTGGAAGTGTGGGGCTGGCGTGGCTGTGACCTGCCATGGGAACGTAGCCAGCCAGATTTCAGAGCTCCGGGTCAGAGAGTCTGCAGGACTGAGAACCGGCCATGCTGGCCTGTCCGCCGGCAGTAGTGTGGAATTCATATTTTATATTTCATGCAATGCTTAGGTCTTTATCTGAGTTTTTAGCAAGAAGTAGAATTATCTCACAACATATATATTTCTCACAAATATATATAATTTCTTTTTGTTGCGATTCACTAAGAGACAGTAATAAGCTTTTATTTGAAACTCACTGCTTTGAATGGGATATAGTAAGAGCTTCTTACAGATGAAAGTTGACACCTGGTGAGTTTTAGGCTAGCCTGAGCTACAGTTTGAGATTCAGACTGAGATCTGAGGGGGGGGGTGTGTGAGAAGACCATGATAAGCTCTGAAGGACAGTTACAATTATGTATTATTACTTGGTGTCTAGCAAGAAACTTGAGGTTTCCACATACAAATTTAGATATAGAAATAAAGATATGCTTGTGGGTAGATGTGGACCCATGACTCCTGGAAGAGATGGTTAACTCCCGTTGGGTAAAAAAAATAAAACAAGGGCTGAGAATTAAGGTTGTGCTCAAACAATGACAAGAAGATAGAAGGCCACTGCTCAGCCCGGATCCACTCACAGAGCTAGAAGACCCTTTAATACAGCTCCTAGTGTTGTGAGGACCCTTACACCATAAAATTATTTCTGTTGCTACTTCATAACTGTAATTTGTCTGCTGTTATGAATCATAATGTAAATGTCCGATATCTGATATGTGACCCTTGTGAAAGGGTCATTTGACCCCCGAATGGGTCATGAAGGGTCAAGAGCCTCTACAGGAACTGGGCATATAGAATGTACATCTAATTTAAGGAGGGATTCACTAGACTGGGGTCCTGGTCAGAGGCTGACTAGTGGGGCCATTTGTAGCCAGAAAACCAGGGTAACCAGCAACTCTCAGTCCAAGAACCTGAAGACCCAAGGACGGGGAAGATTAAAGATGGAACCCCAGTTCAAGGCTGATGGCCCCAAATGCCATAGAAAGTCTAAGTAACCTGGGTGGCATTCCTGGCATCAATGGCTCTGACAAACAGTGTTGCCTTGAAGGGAATCCAGCTAGTCTGGGAGTTCCCCCTTCCTTTGGCTTTTAGCTTTACTTGGTCCTTGGGATGGGGCTGCCCATGTTGACAGCGGGGCTTCCCTCTGTTAATCTGTCTGATAACCTGCACTAGAAATGCCTTTCCAGATACATGCGTGTCTTACTAGTTTCCCAGATCCCTCTTAGCACAGATAAGCTGATGTCTGAGTCGAATTATCGTGACGATAAGAACATGTAAAGGGTGGGTAGAGGGGAATAGATTATAACCTGCGGAAGAAGGAAGCCACAGTCTACGCAGAGTCCCTTTATAAACTTAGAGTTTTACAATGCAAAGATAAACGTGACATTTCCAAAGCTTCAAGTTACCTTCCTCCCAGTTAATTATGATTACAAAGTAACAGCAATGGAGGGGAGACTTCAGGCAGGCACCCATCCATTAAGTGACCCCCAGTGTTGAGTCATATCACAAATTAGAATCCGGGGGCACTGAGAGCATTTGAGGAGAGAGCTGCATCTTGCCTCTGGGCTCCCTTAATTAAAAAAAAAACAAAAAAAAAAAACAAAAACAAAAACAAACAAAAACATTGCTCAAAATTCATTCAT
The DNA here is from genome assembly GCF_963924665.1 of Micromys minutus. Taxonomy (NCBI): domain Eukaryota; kingdom Metazoa; phylum Chordata; class Mammalia; order Rodentia; family Muridae; genus Micromys; species Micromys minutus. The sequence goes on along the minus strand of NC_137957.1, from coordinate 13,416,951 downwards.
GAGAAAACAGCTTGTGTGTGTCTGTCACTGCTCCAGCCAAGCGCCTGGAACAACTTTAGAGGGTGGAAGATGTCTGTCTCTGTTTCGGAAGAGTGTCGTGAGGGTCTGGATCCAACGGACCTGGTGTGAGTCAGAGCACTGTGGTGAAGAGCTTCACAGAGTGGAGTCGCCCTGTTTGCGGCATCCTTGAAGTGGAGGACTGTAAGCAAAAACAGACAAGAAACAAGGAATGGCGTTTCAGGGCATCCTCTTACGGCTTCTAATCAGACCCACTCATTCTCTACCGTCTTCCAGAGCTGCCGCCGCACTCTGAATCATCAGACTAAGCCAACGTTCCTCGGGGTCCACTCACTTCCGCTGTAGTTTGAATATGAAATGTCCCCATAAGCTGTGCTTGAATACTTGCTCTCTGGCTGGGCACACTGTTTGAGATGAAGCCTTGCTGGGAGAAGTGTTTCACTGGAGGTGGGGGATGTGAGGTTTTATAACCTGGTCCTACTTTCTGTTGACTCAGTTTCTTGACTGCTCATGCATTGCGGTCAGCTGACCATCCCATCACCACCGTGCAGTTCCAAAAATGATGGGTCACAGTGTCTCATTCAACTGTAGGCTGTATAAATCCTTCCTCTTTTACGTTGCTTCTGTCACAGTAAGAGGTGTATTAGTATATGTTTCCCCAAAGACTATCAGCTGACAGCCAAACCTTTGTCATGAGCTTTGAGGGAGATTTTAGGTTCATACCATCACGGTGGAGAACCACATGTTGAGGGATGTTACTCTGAAGATCTCGCCAGTGATCGGTTCAGGTGGGAAGGCCAAGGAGAGACTCTTGCTGCTGTAGGTGGATGAACTTGTGTGGCTGTCACCTTCCCGAGTCTCGAGGCTGCAGTGTGGGACCATGTGAGAGAATACAGGCTGTTGTCCCTATGTGCAGGAAGAGGTGGCATCTGCCAGGCCCCTCGGGAACTCCACCAATAGGAGCTATTTCCCTTCCCCGGGGCAGAAGAGACAAATCTGGGGTGCCAGCTAGCATATCCAAATGCACGCTGGCTTCCAGGGTCCCTCAGTATCAGCACCGGTTACACATCTCAGAGTCCGTATTAGCATCCTGGCTCTTTGCACCTCTCCTACCCTAAACTTCCTCCAGCTCACAGGCTTCCTTTTAACTCTGCTGTTTTGCTGTGCTCCCCTTTTTCTCTTCCTTTCTCAGTCTCACTCCCCCTCACCCTTGCTCTCCCTCTGTCTCTGCTCTGCTCCTGCCTGTCCAGGCTGCTTTCTTTCTCTCTTCCAGATGCCTCTAGCTATTCTCTCTCTCTCTCTCTCTCTCTCTCTCTCTCTCTCTCTCTCTCTCTCTCTCACACACACACACACACACACACACACACACACATACACACACACATACACACATACTTCCCCCACCCCCATAAAACCCTTTACCTTACCCATCCCATGGAGGGGTAAGCCATCAGATTATGTGACATTGGATCAGCCACATACCATGGAGGGGCCTCCAAACAGTTACGTTGCAGCAAAAACTTCTCTGTAAGCTTGCTTTTTGTTTGTAAGACATTTTAAGTTTTAACCTAAGAGCTAATATGTTGGACAGTGAAAACAGAATCTAAAAGGATAGACTCTCCTGGGATGTAAGGGTGTCACCTGCTCTCCCCAGTGAGAGGGAAAGTATCAGAGGGAATTTTGGCCTTCTCAGAGCAGCTGGCCTTTGAACTTGACTCGAGGGTTTTGTTTTGTTTTGTTTTGTTTTGTTTCCCTCCTCAACAATGGAGTGCCAGAACAGATGATGTGCATTTGTTACTAAGGGAGGGTTTTCTAAGGCTTGGGGTTTTGATCCTGTGCTTAACAGAACTTAAGATATAAAATGCCAAGCACCTGTCCACTGGGTTTCTTCACCAGAGACCCCAGTAACACTGCCATGTTGTGACCAGCTGACATTTGTAAACTATGCCTGTTTGGTGGCATTCATCCAGAAGCCAGCATTTCTGAAGGACAAGGACAGATGGTTTGAGCTAGGGTCCCAAAGGAAAGCAATTTATTTCACAAACATAGATACCTACCATGATGGGAGAACTGGATGTCTTCCCGGAGTCCACAACCCTCATCGGCAGTGGTGTTGGGGGTGGAGCCTTTGAGAGGTGACAGGATTCAGACCCTTAAGAAAAAGGCTATACAAAGCTCTCCTCCTCCCGTGCTCCACATGAGGACACAGCCATGCTGTCTGTAAATCAGTCAGTCCTAGCAATCTTTATGAGTCATCAACCAGAAGCGGTGATGAGACCATTATCCTGAGACAGACACTGAATAATGTGCTTTGACCCAAGGGAAGGCACTTTAGGGAAGAAACATCCACTCAGAAGCATAAAGTCACAATGGTACTATTTGGTAAATTTTTCAAGGAAGAGTGTGTCCTACTCCTGGAAGTCTTCTTGTTCCTTCCAACCCTCAGCCAAGGATGCCATCCATCTGACTTAAACAATGCTTAGCTTTGCCAAAAGCTGTTCCTCTCTCTCTCTCTCTCTCTCTCTCTCTCTCTCTCTCTCTCTCTCTCTCTCTCTCTCTCTCTCCCTCCCTCCCTCCCTCCCTCCCTCCCTCCCTCCCTCCCTCCCTCCCTCTCTCTGCTTGCTATGGTGGGGACATCGCACATGCTAGACAAGTATGAGCTACATTAAGCTCCAACCTGGTCAACTTCCAATCAATGCTGTTTCATGTAGAAGCATGTGCTCACAGGATCACTAGGCCCCCAGGAGGCCTCTGTGTGCTGTCACCTGGTTTGGCTTCACTGCAGTGCGGAGTCAATTGCAGGGGTGAGCATCTGTTGGACTTGGCAGGGGAGTCCATGTGTAAACACAGAAGAAGCTGCTGAGTAAAGCTGCCAGCAGGGGGCGCCCGGTGATTCCACCCACTGCGCTTGTCAGAATAGATTCAACATGGAGACCTCGTGGGTCAACCCTGTGTGGGTGTTGTTTGAAATAGTAACATGAGTGGAGTTGTGGTGCTGTTGTGTGTGGAGATTTAGCCACAGACCTAAATACAACTCTAAACTTACATATTTCTTAGAAGTCTAGACTCTTGAGTCTTTCATAGGCCTTCAGGTAGACCCACGGTATATCCCGTGGTGCAGTTCGTGGAGTTACCCACTTCCATCAGAAGGTCCCACTCCCACAGGAGGCTATCAGATGGAACTACTCTGTGCTTGTGTAACACTAATCTCCACAGAGTTCAAGAAGAAACAGATGTATTCGGAGCAAGCCAGCAGAAGCATCCCTCCTTCCTTTTGTAGTTTGATCCTCTAGAGATCGGATTAGCCTGTGATTGTAGATCGCCTCTGACAATTCCGAAAGCCACTACTGGCTGCTCCTCACTGATTCTTTCCTCACACCGTGACCTCTTGCTTGTCTTCTTTCCTTCCTATCTTTTTTTTCCTCTCATGCTTTTATTGCTCGTCAGGGTTCCAGTTGCATCTCATTGGCAGTCAGATGCAGAATAGAAGGGAAATGAGGTGACACCAAGCGAAAGGCAGGATGGGAAGAGAGCGAAAGGCAGGATGGGAAGAGAACTCGCATGATGATGTCACAGGCTTTCGACCGAAGAAATCAAGAAATGTGCTAATTTATTTTATTTTTTCTTTTTAAAGAGACTTTGTGGAAGTTGCTAGGGAAAAAATGACCAAGTAAGAGGTTCTGGTTTTGTTTGTTTATCATCGAGGAAGAATGACATCATTCAGGCTGCAGAAGGTTGAATCTGCATTTGCAGAACTCAAGTTTCAGAAGATCCAGCGCCGCCTGTGATATTTCAGCCTGGTGAATTGATGTGGATTGTAGTCTCCATGGAAACACCCCTTGCAGCATGTCTGGGAAGGAGTTTCTATACTGAATTAATTGACATGAAAGATTTACCCTAAATCTTCCATGGACTGGGGTCCTGGGCTCAATCGAAAAGGAGAAGTAAGCTGAGGACCAGAGTTCATCCCTCTGTGCTTCCTGACGGGACACGTGACCAGACACCTCAGTCTCCAGTGGCCGACTTCCTCATCATGCCACGTAAGCCCTTTCTTCCCTGAGTCGATTGTCAGGTCTTCCATCTTGGAGGCTAGAAAATGCTACATGTTCCTTGTACAGGTAGCAAGCACTCCAGGCTTTTTTGTTTGTTTGTTTGTTTGTTTGTTTGTTTGTTTCTGCCAAAGTCCGTATGCTTGGTCACACTGTCAGGAAGCCACGACGTCAGTCCTCTGATCCTGTCTTTCTTCCCCTCATGTACAAATCAGAGAAGCAACTCATCCCCATGTCCCGTTGCAGTGGCGAGCCCAGCAAGTTGAGAAACGGGGTACAGTGCTATTTGCCAGAGCATCCATCTGCATCCATTAGTCTGGTCTTCAGAGAGCACAGCACAGAGGAAACCTCATCTTTACCACCTTAGATCAAGGGCGGCATTTGATGCGGTTTCCCCAGCTTACCTGTGTTGAAACATCTCCAGGGAATCCAACCTTTTTGTCTTTTTGTGGTTTGTTTGATATTCACTACCCTTTCTCATCCTCAATGGCTCCCTCCCCCCCCCCACTCTACTCACACGCTCCTCCTCATCCCCTCCCCAGTCCCACGTGGTGTCTGCAATGACAAAGGAAGGGTACAGCTACAGGCTGTGAGCCCCTCGGGTAGAAGCGTGAGCGCAGTCTCCTCTTCCATTTCCATTTCTGCTCCACTCACGAATTTCTACTCCCCTGGCTTCAAGAAAGCTTCCAGGCATGGCTTTTCTGTGTCTCCTGTTGCGTTTCAAGAGCAACAGCATCCAGAAGTTTGAAAGGCTTTAGAAGGATATTCCATCTGATCCCGTGCCCAGCTCATGCTCCGATTTACCGTTGGGCCCTTGCCTAGTCTCGCTAACGCGCTCCTCTTTTCTGTGTCCATAAATTATATTTAGATTTTCTTTCTCTCTTCCCCCTAACTTGTTTAGTTTCTGGGATGGAAGAAGTGTCATCTCAGGCTCTATTTACAACCCCAGCCTAATCTGTCATTTGTTTCCAAGATGTCCAAAGAGAAACAAGATGTCTCAGTTTCTAACCCCCACCCCCAAACTAGCTTTTTGGAACGTAAGCAGAGATTTCCGGAAACTTCTGTCGTTAGCGACATTTCACGATGGAGCCTAAACTTTTATGCTCCTAAATTGCTATAGAGCCGCAGAGAGGTGCAAAAGTTTAGGCAGATGATGGCCTAGGTGAGGATGATGTGCAGCCATCCCTCCCCAGAATGACCTGGTGGGGGTTGGTGGTCGCTCAGGCAGCAAATCGCTCGCTGCGCAAACATCCGGGCTTCAGTCCACTCCCCAGGAGTTTTGTACAAAGCTAAGAGTGTCGGTGACCGACCAACGTGTATTCCTCCTCCAAGACTCACCCACTTTCCCCCACCCTTAGCCAGCCAGACAGCCTAGTCCAAGTTTCCCTTAAGCTACTCAGACTGGGACCGGAAAAATTAAGGTAGCTGCCTGTGAGAGGGCTCACCAGGTAACAGCACTTGCCTTCAAGCCTGAAGAGTTGAGTTTGGTCTCTGGAACCCAGGTCAAGATGGAAGGAGAGAGCTAACTCCAGAACATCATCCTCTGACTGCCACATGAACCCCATAACACATAAACATGAATAAAGCACGTGTGCACACGTGTATGCACACATACCCTAAATCAATGCACAAATTCAGTGTTTAAATTTTTTATTGGATATTTTATGTATTTACATTTCAAATGTTACCTCCTTCCTCCCCTCTCCCATCCCCACCTCTTGCTTCCATGAAGATGCTCCCACTCCCACCTCTCTGCCCTGGCATCCCCCTACACTGGAGAAATGAGCCTTCACAGGACCAAGGGCTTCTATTGATGCCAGATGCTGGCAAGGATGTGGAGAAAGAGGAACAGTCCTCCACTGTTGGGATTGTAAGCTGGTACAACCACTCTGGAAATCAGTCCGGCGGTTCCTCAGAAAACATAGTACTACCTGAGGACCCAGCTATACCACTCCTGGGCTTATACCCAAAAGATGCTCCAACATATAACAAGGACACGTGCTCCACTATGTTCATAGCAGCCTTATTTATAATAGCCAGAAACTGCAAAGAACACAAATGCAGTTTTAAAAATGAAAACTGTAAAAGAGATGAGGCCTTCTGGGGAAGGAAGATTGGCCTCGGTCATCTACAGGTGTGTAAATTCACACACACACACACACACACTCATGCACACACATATTACCCCTGGCATTGGGTTTTGAAGCATCTTGCCTTCAGCTATAAAATGGCAGCTGCAAAAAATAAAAAAATAAAAATAAAATGGCAGCTGCTTAGCTGCTTAAGTTTGTTTTAAAGACAGAAGTGGCTTACTGTTTTTTCTATCTCAATCCTCACTCTTTACCCAGTCATGTGTAGAGGAACCAGGAAATCCTGGCTGTAGAGGGGAAGATTTGTCTGGCTTTCCTAATGGCTTGCCCAGTTACCAGAGCCTCAAGACGCATGCCAACAGCCACGCCACTGAAGAACCAGCCAGAAAGGGCCATGAAAGGAGAAAGCAGGCACATGAAAGCAATTCTGTTCCAGTAAGCTGTTTCATGGATTTGGGGAGGTAGAAAGGCAAACAGCTCCAAATACAACCTTAAAAGTGCCCAGTCAGAAACAAACTGCTGGGCGCGGGTGGGGGGGCACTTTGGAACTTTGTTCAGATGCAAAGTGCAGTTACCCAAGGACCTGCAGAGTTACCTGAGCGCAGGGGTGGGGGTTGAGGGATAAACATTTGTCCTGCAGAATGCAGCTTGCATAGATCAATTGTGCATCTGATGGGGTTGCTACACGCCAAGAGAGATTTCCTTTAATTTCAGAAACCATCTTCCTTTTACACACACACACACACACACACACACACACACACAGAGAGAGAGAGAGAGAGAGAGACAGAGACAGAGACAGAGACAGAGACAGAGACAGAGAGAAGCAGGGAGAGAGAGACTTGGGGATTGGAAAATGTCTGTAAGAATCTTAACATGTAGGAGCAAGTCTCAGGAGGTTTGTTGTGCTTAGAGGCAGTTTGGTCACTTCACCTTCTGAGGATACTTCCCAAAGCGCCCACGTGCACAGTACAGAGACAGAGCTGATTTCTAATGGGTACCAGAGAGCAGCGAGCTCTCTTTCCAGTATGTGCTCTTAAAGGTTTGGTAGTTGCTCAGGCATGGGAAAGGAACTGTTCATGCACTCAGACTTCCTACCCAGGACTTCAGAAAACCCTCAGTGTGAATAACATTAGGAAAAGTGGCCCTGGGGATGAATGTTATATTAATTAGCTGGGCAAGAGTGGTCCTTGCTCAGTTTCTCCTGGTCACATTTGGTAGAAAGAAAATACAGCTGCAAAAAACGTAAAATATTTGGTCAGGGAGGTGGCTCAAAGCTCTTTCCTCACAAGAACAAAGACCCGAGTTTGACACCCAGAACTCACGTTTCAAAAGTCCAGTGTGGTGACGCACATTTGTATGTCAGCCCTACTGAGGCAAGGACAGGATTCCCAGCGTCTGCCTGTCAGCCATAAGAAGAAAACCCTGACTCTCAAAAGAGGCCAGCAGTGCCTGAGGAATGACAGCCAAAGTTTTCCTCTGGCTTCCACATGTGAGAGCACACATATACTTCATATTCTCATATACATACATACACACTGTAAGATATAGGTGAATATATGCAGCATTATGGGGTGCATCAGACAGTGGCTGGGGAGAATTTCTAGGGTGACCACTGGTTACTGCTACCCACTCAAGCTAAATGTTAATTAAACAAGAATGCCATCCTTTCTTTTAGACAATAGCATTTGTTACCCAGGAGCCTCTATGTTTTGGGGCTGAGTTCAGTGGTCAACCCTGCAGATATTTTTCTTTCTTGGAACATGATCTCTAGGTATCACTTGCTCCAACCTAACTGCTTGATACTCTGCTAAAAGAATACCCACAGACCCGAATGCACAACAGAAACGTCACAGCCAAGGATGAAGATCAAATTCAGGGAGGCAGACAGCAAACAGGGTTTGCCTCCTACCACCTTGTCGGCAGGCAGAATGTTTCAGCGTTTATTTATTACTTATTTTGTGTTCACTGGCTGGGGTTCTTGTGGAAGTCAGATGGCAACTTGAGGGAATCAGTCCTTTTCTCCCAGGTGGGCCCCAAGGATCAAACCTAGGCTTGGTGGCAGGAATTTACCTGCTGTGCCATCCCACCATCTCCAAATAATTTCAAGTTGATGCTTGTTTCTTTGTTTGTTTTCAAGAATGGATCAGACAAGATTAGGTACATTCAGAGAGATGGGAGACATGGAGTGGGGCTTTAATTAGGGAAAAGGAAATGAAGATAAACAAAAACAGAAGGAGGAGGGTATAATGGCAGTGAGGCAGTGAGGAGGTCTAAAACAGCCAGAAGTAATCATACAATTATCTACCAAATACTTACATGCAAGCTTGTGTAGACACACACACACACACACAGTTTAAGTGATATTTCCCCATCTGGGCTGACAGTGTATCCCCACAAGAGCTAATCAAGATCTCATACCAGGCATGAGAAGCTCTCTTTTGAGTTGATGGTCAAAGTTTCCCAAGCGACTCCCCAAACATCGCAGGCTACTTGTGTTGCTTTGGTTGCCTTCCAGAGGTGGAAGGTAAGTCCCTTTTGCCGAAGGCACTATACATTTCAGACACAAGACCTGAAGACCCTGAGCTGGATCTGACCGGGAAGCCTCCTCCCTGATGGTACCGGATGATATCACACAAGCTTCCAAAGGAGGGAAATAAGCAGTAGTTATACATGGCTGTAGAACCATGTCAGCTAGTAAGATAACCGCAGAATGCTGTAGTGGCATACACACCTTAGTAGTAACCAACAGCTCTCCAGTTGGATTTAAGACCTGCTCAAAAGGGTCTTAATTTGGGGGCATACCTAGTACTTGAAGCCCAACCAGCTACTCAGGTCTAGTGAAGTCAGAGATCTTAGAGCTACTTTACTAGACCAGCATAACCCCTGAATTATACATTCTCACTCCTTGTCAAAAAAAAAAAAAATCCTCTTTGCAACAAATAGAGACCACTATAGAAAGCCATGGCTAATCAAAATACAGAGTTGTGGAGCTTGTCCCAACTGAGACATCTACAACACAACTCCTGCAGTTAAGGCTCCAGGATTACTGCAGACAAAGGGATGGAAAGTGATAGGTGTTCTCCACTAATGAAATGAGCCAATTCATGCCAAATTAGAGTATATAAAGGCAGGTTTATTGGGGAGCTCGCTTGCTGGGGACAGAGACTTCACTGACCCCAAAGAACAAGTGGAGGGTAGTTGCCTTGAGGAGGGAAACAGAAGGGAAGGTGAAGAGGAAAAAGCATGCACACGAAGGGAGAGAAAACATGTAGAGAAGGAAAAAGACAGACAGACAGACAGACAGACAGACAGAGGAGAGACCAAAATGTTTGGATTATATAGGAAAGAGTTTCTGGGAGAGGGAAATTCCAGCATCTGGGCTGGAAAGTTAAGCATAGAAAGCAGAGTGTGCCAGCCACACCCTGTAACAGGTTGGGACTGAGGGATGCTGGGAGAACCTGGAGGCCAGGTCCACTTTTATATGTTAAGTATGCACCTCAGTTGCTAGTCCTGGGTCTTATTCCCAACATCCCAGCCTTTTGATGATAACAAATGAATGAGGGATGATGTACTCATCCGTGACAACTTCCTGCTGGTTATTAGGGTTTGGGGAGGGAACAGAAAGCCGGAATGTTGGCCAAGTCTAGGAAGAGCAAGATGTTTTAGCTGCTGTCTAGGTGGTGAGGACATCTGTGGCTAGCTGCTTTAGAAGCTGTCTTGGATACAGATTTTGAAGGAACACCTGGAAGTGGGAACAGTGTATATGTTAGGGGCAGAAGATAAAGTTAAGAAGTTTAGGGAGAAAAACTTTCTTAGGTGTATATTTTAGGCTCATGGTCTTAGAAGTTGGAGGGGAGGTCCCAGGACCAGAAAAGGGGAATAGATCCCGCCCTCAGAAATGGCAGGAGGTTGGGGGGGGAATGGGCTGTTGATTGACAGTAATTATCTAGAGTCCATTTGACCTGTGAAAGGTAGATCCAAGAGGATTCCCTGAAGCTTACAAGGATCTTTTTAAGTTTACAGAAAGAGATACAGTTGGGATATTACCACTATTTGTCATCTGTAGTGAAATTCACATTGTAGAAAGAGCAGCAGACGCAAGCCCTTGAGTCATAGTAGAAGCTTGGGAAACCATTTAAAATCTTGAACTTGTGACTATGATAAGGGATCTAGAATGGAATGTTTAACCGGAGTTAGATTGTTTATCAGAACTCCATTGATGAGTGCCCAAGCTTGGAAGAGTCTTAATATAACAGTTGCACAGCAAGGGGAGGAAATCGGAGGCATTCCTCATTCCTTCCCTGTACCTTAAAATCACTTTATCACCATCCAAGTTTTTCTCGTCCTCCAACCTGCATAGTGTGCGTTTGCCATCCTCAAAACACATCCTTGGACTCTCAAACACTTGCGTAGAGGGTTTGGTATCCTCAGACCTGACCTTTAAACTTCATGGTTTTTCCTATCCACTCATTCACAAATTCTCCTCTGACCTCCAGCCACACAGAGAGAGAGAGAGAGAGAAAGAGAGAGAGAGAGAGAGAGAGAGAGACAGAGAGACAGAGAGACAGAGACAGAGAGAGACAGATTAAATAATAAGTGATTAAAAAATAAGTATCCTAACAAGGAGAAGACCAAGACCTGACAGATTTACATCCAAATTCTCCCAGACCTTTAAGGAAGAACTAACAACTTATGCTTCTCTAATTGTTCTCTAAGACAGACAGGGACTCCTGTACCAGTGGGTGCTGCACACCTGTGCACACATGGGCAGCACCAACTGGACTTAGTGAATTATCAACAACAACAACAAAAAAATGAGACAGAGGCATGAAGTTGGGGGAGGCAGGTTGGGGTGAAAATGGGTGGCATGTTATCATATTTGATTGCAAACATATATGAAATACTCAACGTATAATCTTTTAAAATTTAAAAATGGAGACGGATGGCACCAAACCAACTCTCCGACGTCAGGACTGCTCTGCAATCAAAACCAAAATAGGAAGGAAGGACCTTGTACCAATATATTAAAAGTTATGCATAACACACCTATGCCAACAGTATACTGAGAAAGGAAAATGTTTCCTTTAAAGTCAGGAATGAAACAAAGTGTCCACTGTCTCCATTCTTAACCAACACTGGACGAGGTCTTAGCTAGAGCAGTAAGGCAAGAGAAAGAAAGGCGATTTAAAAAAAAAATGTGTGAGTTCAAGAAAGTCATTTAGCTTTTCTGAGCCCTCACTGGAGTGAGAGGGCTTAACCAGAAGGACCCTGCTAGCTCATGCATGGCTGTGTTACATGCAGTGGAAATGCTCCTCCAGCCACTGCATTCTGTGTGTCAAGATCCACACATCCATTCAGATGGATGCAAGCAAAGTGGACAGCTTTAATGGCCAGTTTCAAACCTCTGCTACCCGCTGTACTGTGCTGTTCCCAGGATGGGTGAGTCAGGTGATTCTATTCTCTGATTGGCTAAAGCTAATAGCATCCTATCAAATAACTTATGACCAGGGCGAATTGGGGGAATATTTTCATAATAAACAATGGGAAACCGCCCCCAAATAAAAAAGTGTTTGTCATCACAGAATGGTAGAATAATTTACACACCCATGGTAGGAGCCACGGTGGAGACGTTATATTCCCTAGCGTGACTCAGCAGCCAGCTGGATAGAACGCTGCCAGAGAGAAGAAAATGTAAACTCAACTTGGTATAATGGTTTCTAGCAACCATGGATCTAGACCATCAGCACAGTCTGGCCTCCTAGCTCACCCTCGCTGTAATCTCTTGGGTCCGGAGCCAGTTTCTGTTGAAGAAGAGCTGGCAATCCTGGAGTTTCTTCCCCTCTGATCATCATTCCTGATACTGATTTCCTTTCGTGCTCAACTTGTCCCGAGATGGCGCCACTCCTCTCTTGTGGTGCCTCCTGCTCACGATCTCTGGAAACTTTGAAGAAGCCTAGAAGTTGCTTCTGCCAGACAGTGTTTGTGTCTCTGTGATTCGGTGGCTCACAAGTGTGGTTTGCTTTATCTTGGGGGGAGCTGTTGTGAAGTCATGAGCCATAAAAACCCCATCTTCCAAATTAGTTTACTTCACGGCCTCTCTGAGCTGTCATCACAGGAAGACACTAAGAGGAGTCTTCCATCCTTCTAATCCACCTTGAAGTAAAAAGAAGCTTTAGCCACAAACAGAACGTGGCTTCACACAGTTCACATGACCATTGCGTGGAGATGCCCACATGGCACTGATGAATCTTTAATCTGGCATTTCCTGCAAGTCACTTACAATTGATTACCGGATTTTACAGGCTGAGCTTGTCTGCTCACAGAAACAGCATCTTGGGCTCTAAAGAGCTTTGCCTCTTGTCTGCCCAACTTGCCCTTTACTATTTACTTCTGTGCCTTCTTCCAGCCCCTTCTCTTTTGTACTTGGTGGCTTTCCAGACTTCATGTTGAACCAAAAGAATTAACAGACAACCCAAGGCAACGACTTCACTGCTATGGACTCCGGGTCCTGCCATTACACTGGAAAACACAGGACTACGGCCTCTCCTTTCTAGATTCCATCCAAGAAAATGTGAAATCCAGTGGTTGTTAACCGGCAGGAAGCTGGCTGAGCCAGGGCTTTCGGCAGTGACTGTTCCTTGGCATAGTTTTGCTACCTAGAGAAAGGGGAACTCCAGCTCTCCTGCTGAAGTTACTGCAGTAAAGGGAAGTTTTATTAAACACTTTGACATGAGGCTTGGCTTGTCCTCTCAAGCAGTTCAGCATGTGTGGCTCAGACAACACCTCCTTTCTTTTGCTTTATGTAACTTGTTTAAGATTTGTAAATTTCCTGGACCAGAATTCTGTGGCCCATTTGAACTTCTTTTCTACCCTGCCACTAAACTTCCATCTTCTCTTAGTCCAGAGCGAGAACCAACAAGGCAAAAATGGTAGCTCTTTGGTGGTAGGAGTCCCTCTGACCTCCTGAGGAGATGATTTAAAACAGACAAAAATCACTCCAGGAACTAATGGGAGCTGAATGACTTCATTTTGCTTAGGATAAGGTGTCCATTCTAAGCCTTTAGGCCCTTCAGGACAACTTCTTTCTGAACAATATGGTGAGACCAGGGGTGCTTCCTGCTGTCAAGTCCTGTCTAGAAGACACTGCCACTCTGGTCCTCTCTAACCTCTGGCTCTCCCCATCTTTCCTTCTCCTCTTCATCTGTGGCCCCTGAGCCTTTGGGGAGCAGGTGATATAGAAACCCCATACATGGTTGAATGCTCCGACGACATTTTCTGTACCTGCAAGATGCTTTGTGAAGAATATATTGCCAACCTCACTGACTCCTCTTCCTAGCTCCATCAACCCTTTAATATGTGTTCAACTGCAGGGACTTGGTAAAACTTCTCCAGTCCATCCGGCACCAGGGACCGGTATAGCCTTTACGTTCCTGCAGTGATTCAATAGTGACATATGTTCATATGAATTTTTCTTCTCTTCACAATAGACCCAGTGAGCTTTAAACACACTTTAAATGCCACCACAGAGGAGATAGAAGATTGTTCAGTGGGTAAAAGCATTTGCCACCTGTGGTTGAAATTAAAAGAGAGCTGGTACAAAGCCTGTCATTAGATGAGAAGGAAGGATAGGCGGGAACCAAGTTTTAGAAAGAGGAAGAAGAGAAGCCAAGAGGAGGGAAGATGGAAGAAGACACAGGTGATCCTCACTGTGTGTCTCTGCATAGATACAGGTTGTTATGTATATTTTAAAGGGATGAGTTTGTACAGGATTTTGTGCCATCTAGATGAGAAAATTATATCTTATCAATTGGATCAGAGATATTGCGTGGCTGTGTTCTTTAATATGACGACTTAATCGAGTTCAAGACAGGGTGCAGTGGAGGGACACTCCAAGCCCGCCATGGAATTGGGGTGAGCAGAACTGGTGAGGTGGCAACCCGCCAAGGGAATTGTAAGGAAAAGCATCGTGGCAGGGTACCACACCGGAGCAGCTTGCGGACCGCCGGGGCAGGGGAAATGGAGCAGTACTAACTCGGGTCAGAGAGAGCCAGGAAAGCTCGGAGCGGAACTCCTGGAAACAGGTTGCACCGCCTTTTTAAACATTTACAGCAACAGCCACCAAGTCTGATCGCTTGAATGAAGTTCCACTCACATGGAGGAAGAAGAGAACTAACTGGCAAGTAAGGGTTGTCCTCCTACCTCCACAATGCATTGTGGTGTGCGCACGTCCACACATGTATGCACATAAGCGAATAAATAGGCAGGAACAATTGCTTCAGTCTGAACGCTTCCTCCAGAGGATCTGATTAATTTAGTAAGAGTATGGGCTACACTCCAGGATTCCTACAGCTCCCTTGTGTGGTTGTCACGGGACGTTTGTGTCTCTGGAAAGGTAAAGAGCTGTAAAGAAAAACAGTCCAGTTGATGACGGCACGGAACGTCCCTGAGGTGAGATGCCGTGTGGGAAGTTCTGATAACTAAAGCCACAGAGCTTAGAAGAGGAGGACCTGAGATGAAACCCCAAGAAACAACATTGAGACCTCCTTCTCCACATCTCTTACCTCCCCTCGGTCCTTCACAAGGGCTAGACAAATGTCTCTCTGAAGATGACTTTGGCCTTCAGCTCCTGGTCCTTCCTCTCAACAAGTCTGTGCTGTTCTGACTAGGGAGTGATAGTGAAGTTTGAACTTACGTCTCCTCATGGTTAGAGTTGTTGAACACTGTTTTGAAAGGTTGTTGGCCATTTGTACTTCTTCCTATGAGAGCTGTCTGTTCAGTTTACAAGTGTATTTATTGCCTGGATGATTTGGATGGGTTGGGTATTTAATTTTTGTCATTATTTACATATTCTAGACATTAATAGTCTCTGATAGGCAGCAGCCAAGGACCCCCTCAATACACACACACACACACACACACACACACACACACACACACTATGGCTCTCTCTTCAATCTACTGATCATTTCTTTTGGTTGGTGTACAGAAGGCTTTTTAATTTCCTGTAATCTCATTTGTCATCTTGTGGAATTACATCCTGTATATTGGAGTCCATTTCAGATGAGAGGTCCTTGTCTAGGCCTGCATCATGAGTGTTCTACCTGTATTTTCGTCTAGTATGTTCAAGGACTAGAAAGAAGACTGTGATAAAGAAGCAAAAGATCTTTGGATAAATGACAGAGAAATGATTCAGGGACATGTGACATTGGATGGTGCAGGCAACTATTTGTGGAGAAAGGAAGAAAAACAACAAAGTGTGGGCAGGGTAGAGGAGGAGGGCGGCAAGAGAGGGAGGTTAGTGGCATATGCTTATGGAAATGCTGAATGAAGCCCATTGCTTTGTATGCTAACTAACAATAATAATAAAGCAAACACAGAAACTGTGTTTCTTTCTAACCCTGCCATGCATGTCCTCAGAGGACTCACAACTAACAAACATGATCAGATTGCCACTTGGGAAAGATCACTTTCTGTGTGTGAGAATGACTAGAGTTGTGTCAGAGGGAATCTGGGAGGACCAGGCCAGAAGCCATGCCAATAAGCCAGAAAAGAGCTAGAGGTGTCTACAGCAGGCAGTGTCAGCTGCCGGCTCCCCTCGAGCTCAACAGACATCAGATTGTGTAAGCGATCTCATGTGTCGGATCCTACCATGAGCTAGGGATCCCTGTATCCTACCAGAGTATCTCATGACCAGAAACTGCCCAAAGTATATACTTGGAGAACTTCCATCTCTCCCACTAAACCAAGTCAGGGAAGTGATCTGACACCATGGAATCCGGGAGGGTTTCCTTCGACTTGGAAACATTGTACACTCCAGATCACATGCAAGCTGTTAGCAGCCGGAGATGTTTCAACTGCACAGATGACAGTGCTGCTGTTTATAGGCTCCAACCACAGGACACTAGCCTTTTCTCTGCTAACATGGGATCCCAGGGTCCTTATAGCAAGCTTTAGAACTTGCTTACTGAAACCTAGCATGCGTAAGGAGTCACAAACTTCTTTTCGATTTCCTGCAGAGACTCAGTCAACCCTTTCTCAA